>NC_046158.1:76895035-77232515 GCF_011064425.1 Rattus rattus | reverse complement strand
CTAGAAGTTGCCAGTATTGCTTTCAGGCTCAGAACTTACTTGTAGATTCACAACCTACTAACTCCAGTTCCAGGGATGAAATTCATTCTTGTTCTGAGGAGGTTAGAATATATAGCACAGCTGAATTCTAAGGTGACAATGCAAAAAAATTAAAAAATCAAACAAATAATGAAAAACTTCTTCAATATCCCTGCACTACACAAGAAACAGCCCAAGTTGAAGATGCTTGAAGTATGTTTGTAATTAGTTCCTGCACTTTCAATTTATGTTGTCTTACAAAGTTATCTAGTGGAAGTTACTTGTCTGAGGTACTGCGTATCTAAATATGTCCTGTGAATAGGAAAGAGATGAATTGTAAATTCATTGTAAATTCTCAAGGACGGCTATTCATCCCATTGTAAATTAATGTAGCCTAAAAATCTAAGAATACCTTCTCCTTATTTTTCAAGTATTGCAAATCTAATCCAGATTGCCCTGTATTTGGAATTTCATGAAGTGAATTTCTGTCGTCATACTTGAATACAGCCAGAGACAGGGGGAAGATAGCCTAGGAACAGTACTGAAACCCTAGATTCCAGAGGATGAGAGGCTGCCTCATCACACTGTGGTAATTTCCACAAAAGAGAGAAGTGTGAGAAAGTATGTTTGAGTTTTGTTACGAGCATCTTGAAGATCAGGCCACCTTGTTTGGAGAAGTAGTTCATCTATATCTGCAGATCCAGATGTTTTCAAAGAATACTTATAGTTACTAGTTTTATTCAAATGTGTAGAGATTAATTATAATTATTGTTGTTTCAGAATTTTCTCTCTCTCTCTCTCTCTCTCTGTTTTAGATGGGACATTAAAACAGTTATCAAAAAAGCTTTTATCTCAGTAGAACAAGTTAATTGCAAATAGCATTTATCATGAAATTTTATAAAGGACCACAAAATGTCCCAGAAAGTATTTAAATTAGTGTACATTAAAACATAATTGTTGGTATTCCTATACTATGAGAGTACAAATAAATAGTAGTCTATTTGAGACGTTTTAACAATAATTTGAATAGTTGCCTTTTTGCCATTTAGCTTATAATAAATATGTTATGAATGTTTCAGATGTTCATATTCTCTCCAGAACAAACAAAACATCACCATGAAGGGAAACCTCATTTACCTATTTGCTAGAATGTGAGATTGTCAATTATATATTAAATGTTATTCAGAGAGAACTGAAGAATGACAAAAAGAATAATGATATGCTAATTAGAGGTTACAGAACTTAAATGGATATAAAATTGTGTTAATGTTCATTTCTCTGTTTTAATTTTGATTTTTGTATTTATTTCACTTAGTGTATGTGAGGTATTTAGAGTGTGTTGTTTACTTGTATGTGTGAAGGTTCGAATACAACTTTGTAGAATACAGCCTCACTCCCATTATTGGATTCTAGGTACCACAGTCAGGCCATCAGGCTTTCTTGTGGCATGTGTCCTTATCTATTCTGCATCTTACATCTTTCTTATATTTTCTTTTTTCTTTTCATTTTATTTAATCTTGTTTTTTACAGTCCAGATTTTATGCCCCTCCTGGTCCACCCTCTGACTGTTCCATAATCCATACCTCCTTCCTTCCAGCATCTCCATAAGAATGTACCCACCCCACCCCACCAGGCCTCTCCACTCTTTGGGAATCTCACAGTCTCTTGAGGTTAGGTGCATCTTCGCTGGGACTGAGTCCCAGACCCAGCAGTCCTCTACAGGCGTTATGGGGGTTCTCATAATGTCAAGATGGCCACTTGCTTCAGGCCCAGTGCCCAGAAATCTTGGAGGTACAGGTTAGTTGAGGACTGGTGGTCTCCACAGGTCACCCTTCCTCAGCTTTCTTCCAGCTTTTCCCTATTTTAACCACAGGGGTCAGCAGCTCAGTCTTATTTGGTTTGAAGTAAATATCCATCTGATTATTCAGCTGTTGTTGTTTTCTGAGGGCAGTCAAGATAGCCTCTGCTTTGTTGAGCATTCCTGGTGGCTTCTGCAATAGTGTGTTGTGCCCTTGAGACCTCCCTGACCTGGATCCACTTGGGCCAGTTGTTAATATCTTTCTTCAGGCTCTTTCCACTTGTGTCCTGTAGATCTTCAGACAGAGCACCTGGTCAGAGCTTTTGACTGGGATGGCAACTCCATCCCTCACTTGGTTCCCTCTCCTTCTGCCAGAGGTGGACTTTACAAGTCCTCTTTCACCACTGTTGGGCATTTCATCTAATGTCCCTCCCTTTGAGTCCTGAGAGTCTTTTACCTCCCAGGTCTCTGGGCATTTTTAAAGGTCCTCTCACTCTACCTCCTGAGGCGTCTGTTTCATTAGAGTCTGCTTGGCCCTCAGGCTTCAGTCCCTTTCCGCCCCTCAGTCACCTGATCATGTTCCTGTATTTTCCTCCCCGCCCCTCTTTCACACCCAGGTCCCTCCCACCTCCTATGGTTGCTTTCTTCCCTCCCAAGTGGGATTGAGGCATCATTTTGTCTTAAATATCAACATTTACACTTTCACTTTAGTGAATGTGTGTGTATGCATGGTACAATTTATACACTACCTGTTTTGATATATGTGAGTTCAGATGCACTTGCATGCCTCGTGGAGGTCAGAGGATGTCTTTCAGGAATTATTTGTCACCGTAAGTCTGAGGCCCGTTTCATTTTATCAACCATTCTGAAGATTTATCTTGCTCAGTGATGATTATTTCTCACTTCCCATTTCTCTTATAATTGTCTGATTACAAGATGTTTGACACTGAGTCTGGTATTTTAAATGTGGGTTCTAGAACTGAAATCAGATATAGAGCTTGAATGGGGTTCTTTTTACCCACTGGAGATATCTTAATAACAATTTTAATTTGATTTAGAGGAAATTATATAGTTAGTCAAGTTTTACCAGAGACCAACACCTTACATAAGCCATCTAAACACAGAATGGGAAAACAACAACTCTATACTCACAGCCCAGTGTCCAAACTGAGACCATGGAAAGGCAGCATGGCTTTCAGGACAATAGTAGATGTAGAATTGCCTAGTTAATTTTCAGGCATTTATTATGAGCCAAAATTCAGACACAATCCTAATGCTGATGTAATTCAAAAGCACGTGGTAAATAATTGAGTAATTCTCATGCAAACAATATTATATGCTTCTATTGCGCTGCCTTTAGTTAGAAATGAATGGCTGATTGATGATGATTTACAGGTAATGTTTAACAGCATTTAATCTTTTATCATTTTATTTATACTTTTATTTAAGTTTTACAGTCCAATTTTACTGTTCCACATCCATACTCCTCCCTACACGAGGATGTACCCACTACCACATCCCCCATCTCACTCCAGACCTCCCTACCCCTCTGTTGGGGCCTCCACCCTCTCTTTGAGGGGAAGGGGTTAGCTCATACCCTTCTCTGACTGAGTCCAAGCTGCGTCCTTGCCGTATATGTGTTGGGGCTCTACATCACAGGTGCTGCCTGGCAGGCTCCAGGTCTGAGAGGATTCCCAGAGGTCCAGGTTAGTTGAAACTGTTGGCCTCATAGGGGTTGCCCTCCTCCCAGTAACTTCTTTCAGAGTTTCTCTAATTCAACCACAGGGGCTGCAGTCGCAGGTCCATGGAGCTAAGAGGCATTCATCTGACTCTTTCAGCTGCTTGTTGGGTCTTTGGAGGGCAGTCATATAGTCCCTTTTGTGAGCGGCATTACAGCCCTTTCTAATTAGTCTATGCTATTCTTTCAATAGTTAGCATCTAAATATCTTGTTTATTTTACCGAGGCTTTAGGATATGGTGAAAATTAACTACTATCTTGTTCTTTATTCCCCAGTAAAAAAAGAATGAGCAATCAGACACAGATAATTTGAATCAGAAGATTGTATGGGAAACATCAGTGATCTAACTGTAACTGATCAGAATTGCTGTTATATGATACAATATTGAGTGGAAGGTAAGGATTCAGCCTGACAATGAAAAGATGGGTGGAGATTATGTGGTTGTGAGTCAAACCAGATTTTCCATGGAGTATTTGCTGTAATGACAGGTTATGATAAGCATTTTCATTAGTTTGCAGGCACACTTTGAGGAAAACTATATTACTAGCATCATTGTTTTTGTTTAATATTTTGTTGGTGATATGTCAAAAAGCATACAGAGTTACTGAGATTCAGGAGTATATTCTGCAAAAGAGGAAACTTTGACAAGAGGTTTCCATTTAAATTCTGCCTCTAAAATACCAAGATCTGGGAACAAATTTTCCTCCATGTCCCAGACTCTAGGCCTCCCCTTATTTCTAGAACATAAGAGACAGAGAAGCAGCAAATAGTTCATCAGTTAGGGATTGCTTCCTGCTCTCCAAGGAATCTTGAGTTCGTTCTTGTATCTGTATCCAGCACTGTTAACTTGTAACTTAACCTGAAAATTTGGACCATATTTGGCCCCATTGGGACACACATATGCAGACACACACACATACACCTACACACACCTGTGCACACACAATTTGAAAAATAATCACAGAGAGAGAGAGAGAGAGAGAGAGAGAAAGAGAGAGAGAGAGAGAGAGAGAGAGAGAGAGATGTCCACATATGATTCTGTCTGCACCAAATAGAAAAGAGCTATGGTGAGTAGTTTTTTTTAATTTTCTATTTCATTGTATTTGCAGTCAATTTCATATCAAATCCCACACCTCCTCCAAAACCAAATAAAGAAGCTTTTCCAAAACTAATAACAAAAATAATCTAGAGTCTCAGCTAGATGTAAAACACATTCTTTCACAATCAAGTGTTCCAAGTTAAGAATTGGATACTAATTCAAATTATTACACCTATTCTGGATGTAGTGAAAAATTGACTTCAAGAGTCCCTAAAATGGGTAGCTGCAGAATTTAAGTGAAGGAGCTGAAACAATGATGACAACTGTCTCTCTTTGGGGTGAACACGTCCTGTAGACCAGGCTAGATTTGCTTGTCTTTCAAGTGGAAAAACAAAGTTTAGAAGCTAAAAAACCTAAGGAAGTAGGACTGCTCTTGTGGGCCAACCTCTCCAAAAGGCTCCAGAACACTCTTCTTTTCCATCTGCTTCTCCAATTTGGAAGATTACTTTCCTGATTATGAAATTGTAGAAAAGCATGAAACAAATCCAAATGTGCTTTCTCTGATAAGTGTCATGCTTCAGAACATCAAAAAACAGCACATGTAAGGTTCCTCCTCTCATCTGTTTGGCATTTTATTTTCTATCTGCTTTTCGGCTAGCGTCACACAAATACTTCAAGAAATAGGAAATTCTTAGTCACGATCTTCTTCTGTCTTCTATTAACAAATAATCTCATTCTATTACAAGAACCTGAGATATGCTGAAACAAAACACTTTTTGTTATTTTTTAACAGCTGAGGACAAAATTCACTGATGAAGATAGAAGCAGCTGCCATGTATGGTTTGCAGTTTTCTGGGTTCCTGAAACCTGTGTAAAAGTTCAGATGCAGTAGTATGGTGTGTCAGGACTTTAAAGATAATCTTATACAGAAAAGTGAAGACAGGGATATTTCTAGCACTTAGGCCAGCTTTTAGGATTATGTATAAAAAAGGATGCTATCTCACAAGGTTGTGCTAGAGGACCAAAATGTATAATTGTTCTCTCTTCTATCTTTGCATATATGCCTGGACATTCAGCCCTACCACCATATATGGGGACAAGTTTCATATCCAAATTTCTCAGTATTTCATACACATGTATATAGAAGTACGTATTGACTATTTGTTCTAGATACAATAAAATTATATATTTACTTACTTTTTCTTTCTGGAAAAAGAAAATATATTAAAATAGAATTAACACATTATATATGAAGGTATACTTGTACACATATCTGAAATAATATACATAAACAGTGTCACACTATCACACACACACACACACACACACACACACACACACCTGAAGATCCAGGTTCTGCCTGCTGTAAATTTTCCCCACTTCTATATTTGTTTTCATATTCTATTTTTCTTTCTCTTTCTTTTTGTAATCCCAAGGCTCAGAGACCATTGTAAAAGAGTCTAAGATCCAGAGGTTGGATTGAACTAGGAGTAAAGTCTTTCAGATAATTCTGACATTGTGCTTGTTCGAACAAACCTCCATGAGATAGTGACCTGCATAAGACCGTCAATCAATACTCGAATTTGCAGGAGAGAGACTCATGAGTCTTCCCCATTGATGATGAATTTTGACAGTTGATGGTTTTGAGTCAAGGGCATTTTCTTTTCTTTGAGGGTATAGTCTTGACTGGGAAGCCAGTTCTACAAGATAGCATCAACTCCACAAATTTATGTAGAAAAGCTAGAGACACTGAGTTATTTAAATAGTGAAGACGTGATTATATTTTATGCTATTAGGTCTCAGTAGAAGTATATTTATAGGTTTCATGAATTATTCTATATCTATTTCTATTTATTTAATATTTAAAAAGGCGGCTACTTAAAATTTCTAAGTGCTTTTTATTAGGCCTATTTTTAAAATTATACACTTCCAACTTTTCTTCCTTGCTATTCATATAAAAAGAATTAGTATATATCTGATGTAGAAAGAAGCCTGTGAGAAGACAATACCCATGCAAACTCTAGTAGGGTTGTTTAAGCGTATTTCTGTGTAGCTATCTAATACTAAATATTCTGATGAAAAGTAGAAAGAGAAATTGGTGAACCTCAAGAATAATTTATAAATTTAATTCAAGTGTTTGAAACGAAAACTTTATGAGTTTGATCCGTTTACCATCGGACTCAGTTTAAGTCGATTTTAGAAAAACAGAGGTAAAGTTATCACCAGATCCAGAAGACAGTAGAACTTTCTTCTGTTTTTGTTTGTTGTTTTCTAAATATTCTGTACTTAACATTGTTAAAAGAAAAGTGGAAAAAAAACTCACAAATAAAGATAATTCATTCTAGATTGTTAATTGTCATGAACATACAATAAATGTTACTATATACAATTGTATATGTATGTGAAGAAATTTAAAGGGCAATTTATCAAACTTTGATTAAGGCTGTTGAGATGGATAATAGCTAAAATATTTTCTTAAAAACATAAGTTGAGAATATGAGCCTAGTCACAAAGTCTACATGGTTACAGAGAAACCACTGTTTTCTAGTTGGTGAATTATAATATTATGTACACACACACACACACACACACACACACACACATACACACACTCATGCACACACACAAAGACATGTGTATAAGAAATAAATGAAAAAATTTAATTAAAACGAGTCAAATTGTAATACTGTGTGTACATGTATAGTGGTTAGAATGAGAAGAAATGAATCATAAAAAACAAAAGTTTTCTATTATTAATGTGAATACTTGTATGTGTAAGTAAATTTGTATCAGGGTAATTCTGTAATTTTATCACATTAAAGAAAATTAAATTATGCAAAACATCTATTTGTCTTCTTTTTGATGATGAGACAAATTGTTTAATGTGCTTTCCAGATAATATCTTTTTCTGTAAATATTGAATGTCAGTTTTGTTTGTAATGACCATAATTCCATTTCATGTATGTAGTATGCTTTCATTATCCATTTTCTGTTGATATTAAACTACTTCCATTTCTTGTCATTTTGTATTGAAAAGCAGTTTTAATTGATGTCAGTATTCTGTAACAGGATAAAAATCCCTGGTTTATGTAACTTGTAATGTATGCAGGTATGCATGTGTGAATGTATGTATGATTGCAGAGAAAGGCATTTTAAAATATGGATGTAAAGCAAAGCTAGAAAGAAAAGCAAGAGAGGGTAAAAGTTGAAGTTTAGTAAGATAGAGAGGAAGGACAATGACCTACGTGTATGATAAAGAAGTGAGAATAAGTATATGAACAGTGCAGACAGGGCCCAAGGTAAGAGATGACGAAGATAATTTAGTAAAGACATTATTATATTGTCACAATATGTTGACATGTTAAATGCCAGTCACAAAACACATTTAAACCTTAGGTAGATGGATTAGTGGGTAATGTCCCAACACAAACCTAAGAGAGTGAGTTAGATCCCAGATCCATGCAGCATGAAGAAACCACTAACTATATATACTGTCTTCTGACACCCAATTATCATCAGTAAAATGTATAAATTTATCTCCATAAACTCAATTTTAAATGCAGAAGTAACTAAATAACAGAAAACATTAAGTGCATTTAGCTCAGCCCCAAAGCAACAGTGCAGACCGTGTGCTTTTCCTTTACTCTACCACCCTAATTTAGTAAAGAAATGTCATTGTTTAAATACAGAAAGGATGTTGATTGGCATGAAATATCATGCCATTAACTTATTCAGGGATTTCTGCCCTTTCAAGTGAAAAACAGATTAAATCTGCAGCCCTAATCCACAACTACTGGCTGGCACAGGAAACTACTGCTGCCTGCTGGTTTCCACAAGGCAGTAATAAAGTCACACATGACCCACCATTACTTTAAGGGACATAGAATACTTGTTATTTTCTACCAAATTGAGAAGCCTTACATTTCAGCCTCAGTGTGTCTATATATGTTTGCAGAAGTCACTAAAACTGTGATTAGCACATCAAAAATAAATAAATAGTTTAAATATGTAGTGTAGATTGATTAAGAATAGAGAAACATATAGAACTTCTTTTAACATTTTCATTGTTTTAGTCCTTTTGCTGTGGGATTAACTAACAATTCCTCATTCATTTCCCAAAAGATCTCTCTCTCTCTCTTTCTCTGTGTTCTTTTTCTTTCTGTCTCTGTAAATATATATGTGTATATATGTATATATATAATATTGTCAAAATCAGACTTCCATCTCTGCCTGTATATAAAATTTTCTAAATATACCTACTAATAACCTTCCAATATCCTGTCCATTTATTTGGTTACATGGCTTAAAATCACTGAGGAAATCTGGGTTATTTCTTAGACTTGCTCATTTTTATTAAAGTTAGTCAACTTTGCATCATGCAAACCTGTGTTCTTGACTGCAGAGCATTTCTAAAATGAATGTAGATTTTGAACTGTGGGAGATACTTTGCCTGTACCATGTTGGTGCTCTGACATCCTTAGAATATTTGTAAAGGTACTTTTTATCACCCTTTATGGAAGGTGTGGGGGAAACCAGAAGTGGAAGTAAGCCAGATTTATGGAATACACTTTGAAAGGAGAAATGAAAGAATCACCTGAGAAATCAAAGGAGCAGAAAAGTCAGAGGGCAGGACTGTCCACATAGGAAATTTTGGTTCATGGTAGTGCGCTTTTCCATTACACCAGAGAGGCTGAAACATGAATAAACAGGATTCTTCAGGGGATATCTTCACATAGAGTTGGCTAAACTACAGAAAATGTATGGAGGAAAATCTCATCTGAGAGAAGGATGAGGGAAAGAAACCTACTTTGTTTTTTTGTTCTTGTTCTTTTTGTTTTTTCTGTTTGGGTCACAAGAGAATAAAAATAAATAAAACCCTCTATAGATCTTTTATTAAAAGAATAAAGCATATTGCTATAAATTTCAAGTAATAGATCTATATTAGTACCAAGTATAAATAAGAAAGAAGTCGCAAAATTTCTATACATAGCTTAAAAGACATACAACTGGTAATTTTATGAATTACTAAAACATACTAGATGTCTGAAAGCTCTACTGTTATTTACAATTAGCTGGCTTTTTGACTTCTATATACAACAGAAATTTTCCGAGGGTTTTTTTCACACTCTGTTATTTTTGTTAACTGCACATAAACCAGAATAAATCTCTTATAGCAACTTACTTGTATTTATCAGATTATTAGTTTGTGGCCCTCATCTTTTCTTAAATTTCATTAATGATTTATGTGGGTGTCTCATCTTTTAGGAGAATGTCAGCTCCAAGCCAGCTGGTCCTAGAACAAAATATGAAAGCAAACCTAGCAAAAAAATGAAAACCAGTGAAACCCCATTGCTCTGCGGCATCTACTTCAGCTTCTGCTCTGTTTCCTTGATGATATGGATGCTAATCTGTAAAGCCACAAAAACTCTTCCTCCCAAGTTGTTTTGCTCGTAGTGTTTATCACAAAAAAGAATAAAAATAGAATGCCCTATTACAAAAGGTTCAATGATGCATTTCATATAATTAGAATGGTTATCATCTCAATGATTTATTTAATTTCATAAATGTAAGACGGTGCCAGAATCTGTAGAAGTTTGAATAAATGATTGCAGAGATGACTTAATTATCTGATTAAAGGTACATGAATTTCACCCTTGATCATAATAATTTTAAATATAACCCACTTTTGAAAGGTGGAGAATTGATAAAGACACAAATCAAAGGTTCTAGCCGCCTTTCATAGATTGAAGCTTGCAACAGTGTTTCTGTTTGTAACATGATTTTGATGGCCATGCATTGCTGGAAGAGGAAGAATATAAAATAGGAAGAAAATGGATAATCAGAATTCATACAGATAAGACAGTTATGTCCTCAGATGCTTTGGTAAAGCCTTTATTCGTACAACGGATGGAGGTGTCTCTGAAGCAGAGTGGCTGAGTCAGTGGAGTCTTTGAAACAAATTCTGTCGGGATTTAATTCTCCTATGGATTCTAGTCCAGTTTCATTCCAGGTTATTGTATCGTCTCTTGCACCATATCTTTGTTTTAATAGTATTATAAGTAGCTATATTTTAAGCATCACAGTCTATGCTAACTGTATTCTGGGTGAATGTTCTCAGAAAACAATTGAATTACAATGATTGATTGTGACATCACTCTGCAAACTTGACTGATTGTAATCTCATCTTTGGTTGAATTATTAAAAAATTAAAGGCATTTTGAAGTAAGAATATCAAAATATCAAGACGCATTTAAGATAGTTTCACTTAAATTTATTTTCTTTTACCAATTCTCCCTAACTCCAACGGTATCCCCAAATGAGTCCGCTTACCAGATTCAATGCTCCAAAATGCCAAATTAGTCAAAACATAGCAGCCTAGAAAATAAACCATCCCTGTAGCGTGGACCCTCATAAAATTAGAATTTATGCGGACATAGATCAGGTGGATGTCATTATGTATGTGAGAGACACAAGATAAAGCGAGGCCTGCTGACTAGAAGGAAGGGCGGAACAGAGGTTTGAGAAGGAAAGTGAAAAAGCAACATAGAAGCAAATATAAGCAATCCTGCTATGCATTCCTGCATAGATACAGTTTATGATTATTTTAATGGATAGATTTTATGTCAATTTATCTTATCTAGGTAGATGGTTTAGCTTTTATCAATTGGTAGTGACTTATTGTGTGTTGTACGTGGAGGAGAATTTAACATATAAATCTGGTTGCTGTTGCAGCTTGTTGAGTCTTGATGTTACCAGGTGGCTGGAAAGAGTTCATTGTAGAGAGCTGTCAGAGAGATGCTACAGAGATAAATTATGGTTATCCATATAGCCCAGGACCAGAGTGGAAATGTGACACTTGGAATGGCTGGAAGACCACTGGCCAAGAGAGAGCCTCTTAAAGGTGCGGAGCTTGATACCCATGAGTCCATGTGTGTTTGGAGTTAGTATGGACTAAAAGGTTCAGCTTGGGCTTTTGTAAAATTGCCAACAACAGACTCATTTAAAAATTAGAATAAGTAATACAAATGATATTTATTATTGTTAAAATAAAATATGAAATTTGTTAAAAAATACCATATGTGGTATTGAGGATTAATTATATACCTTGTATATGAAGCTCTCACTCTCTTGGATGTATCACATCAAAATTAAAAACAACAAACTATAAAAATCCAATTTTTATTCCTGCACATGAGCATTCACCCCGGTTTTATGATTATAGTAGAATGGAAAGCACATACTTCTTTTCAGATTCCACTAGACCACTCGCATTCATTCGTTTTAAGAATGAAATCTTCTTCAGTGTGCCCAGTCCTGTGTCTGAGAAAAGTAAGCCACAGTCTCCTGGTGGTCCAGGATTTTCCTTTTGAGGATTACTTATGTTTACTAGCAATATTTTTGTTAAAACACAAACTAATGAGTCTCATGATATATGTGCAGCTGTGTATCACTGTGCTTTTTGCTCTTGCTGAGGGACCTTCCCCACGACACCCCTCTGTGCATTTCTCTTTCTGTCCTGCTCCTCACCAAACTAGTTTTCTCCTGTGTCTACAAAATCTCTCTACCTTCATGTCGCACATTTGCACAGTCACACATTTTTGTGTGTATATTCTGATTTTAAATACAAAACTTAGATTTTTAATGTAAAAGACAGCACATGAAGGTTTGTCCTTATTTCAACCCTGTGACAAAACTATATTCTGATTATATCCTCTATAGTTTCAGAGATTGGTCCTCAAGTCACAGCAGCACATCTTGAGGTCAATTTGGTTTTAAGATCACTATTTACTATGTGTAAGTTTTTGCTTGAGTTTGTAGTTTTGGGACAAAATACGTAACTGAAAAAAGTTCAGGAGGAAAGGGTTTACTCAGCTTACACTTCACTTCTGCATTGCTGTTCATCAATGAAGAAGCTGCACAGGGAAGGAATTGAGGCAGAGAGCTGAAGATGATTTGCCATTGGTTTGCTCCTTATGGGTTACTTAGGCTCTTATTTTTTTTCATTAATGTACTTATTCACTTTATATTCCTAAATGCTTCTCCACACTTCTTCTCCTCCTAGTTCTAGCCCCTCACACACTCCTTTTCCCATTACCTCCCCCCTCTTCTTCTGAGAGGGAGAAGTCCTTATTGACCACCAACTGGCCTTTGCACGAGCAAGCAGCAAGCCCAAGTGTCTCTCTCACAGTGAGGCTCTCTCACAAAAGAAGTTCAGTTTAGGTAAGAGTATCTAAAGGCAAGAAACAGTCAGAGACATCCCAATGTATGGATTGTCAACCGGCTATGAAGACACAAGCTGTATGTCTTCTACAAGTGTGTAGGCACCTGCATCCAGCCCCCCACATGTTTCCTTGGTGGTAGTTCAGCCCCAGAGCCTCAGGCCAAGCTTAGTTGACTCCAGGTATTCTTGCATATTGATCTCTGTGTTCTTGGCAATTTCGTCCTTTCTACCCCCTTCACAAGACTCTAAAAACTCTGCCTTGGTTTTTGGCTGTGGCTTCCAATTGTTTTCTACCAGCTCCGGATGAAGCCGAGAAGTAGACAGTTATACTAGACTTCCAACCCATGCCATAGCACAGTATCATTAGTAATGCTGGAAGTTGGCTTCTATGGGAGGATTCCAAGTTGACCTAGTCTTGTAGGACATTCCATTCTCTGTTCGACCTCATCCCTGTGTATATTGTGGAGCTTTGGAAGATTCTTTAAGTCAAAGGTTTGTGAATGGATTGGTGTCCCGCTTCTCATTGAGAACCCACCTGACTATAGAAAGTGGACATGTTTTATAGAACCTAGACCATTTCAGCCCAGGCACAGCACCATCCTTCAAATGTCTGGCCCTCCTGATTCATCACTAATTGATAGAAAGACTTACATCTGGGTCTCATGGGAGGCACTTTCCAACTTGAGACTCTCTCTGATGATCCCAGCTTGTGTCAAGTTACAACACACAACCTCACACAGTACTACAAATTCCAAACTTCTTTTGTTCAACTGGCTTTTAAGAGAAATAATCCAAACAATTAACTTTTTGCCTTGAGTTTCATCCTGTAATAATCACTGTTTGGCAACCCTAGGAAGTAGCAGATAGCTGTAATCTTAAATTATGTACTTGTCTATGCTTCTGACTCAGATAAGGCATGATATCACTTCAAGGAAAGTAAGGTGTATCAAAAGTTGGAAAGTAACTGTCTGTGTCCACAACCTTGGAAAGAACCACTATCAATTGTGGATGATAAAAAATATTTAGTCTGGGTCACTTTTGGGATCAATTAGAGTCAGTATATAATCCCTTGTAAAACCTCTAAAATGTAATTATCCTCTTCATTCCCATATGAAGCTTTCTGAACTGTTCAATACAAACTTCATTAGGAAGACCCAGCACTCACCACATATACATAAGTGAACATTGACATGAGACAGATGGAAATAGATAAAATGCGCCACAGGGTCAGATGCAAGGACAAATAGATCACAAAAACAGTCTTCTGCACTGAAAAGATTCAGCTCATCAAACAGAGAGAAGAGGCACTGAAGATACCAGGAGTATGAAAAAGAAAAATTCAAATCTGGATCTACATCTCTTTCATTAAATGATCAGAAAGTGAAGAAGTTCATTTCAATGCCAAATCGATTAAGTTATACTGATACCTTTTGGAGTTTATACTACGCATACATTTCATGACTCACTATTATCTTTCCTCTATGTAGATTTTGTACTTTCTCCTAAGCCTCCTTCTTTTGTTACTAAAGATGATTTTACATAACGAAAAGTACAGTATTATCCTCTCTCGATGAAAGCAAAATTTATATTTGCAGACCCTTTTAAGTGAAGTCATTACGTCAAAGGTACCAGTCATTCACCATCAAGCTTGTAAAAATTTTACATTATTAAAATTAAAGAAAACTTCTGTAAGCTGCAAAAATCAAACTCATGCTTGAAAATATATATTGCTATTTAGATATGTATATACCTATATGTTTATGTAGTTTGTACAGGTTACTCAGAAGTCAGAAGAAGGTGTCAGATTTCCTAAAGCTAGACATCCCTGATTACTGACAGTCAAACATGGGTGCTTGGCTTTGAACTCAGGTCATCTCCAAAGGTTGTATATATTCTCATGTTCAGCCACTGGTTTAGAAGTATACATGAATATATTGCTGTAAGTGAATTAATACATGAGGATTTGTCAATTATGTAAAAAGATTGTCCTAAAACTTACAAAATACTCATATTAGCATTTGCATCTCAACAAAAGAGTGAATTTGGTTTTAAGATATGAAAATATTTTAAAGTTTAGAAAAACTAAAGTACTGATACAGATGCAGATGCATGCAGCCAATCATCAGAGTGAACTTTGGGGATCCGCAATAGAGGAGCAGTGAAGGACTGAAGGAACTACGGTGTTGAACTCCAGTAGAAGAGCAACAAGTTTTAACTAATCAACGCCCAGAGGTCCCTGTGGACTAAAACCACTAACTAAAAAAGTATGTGGCATGGAGGACCTATGGTCTACTGCATATAAGAGGATGGCCTTGTCTGTACAAACAGGGGGAAGCCCTTGGTCCCAGGGAAGGCCTGATGACCCAGGGTAGGGGAATTCCCAGAGCAGTGGGGAAAGAGTGGGTGGGTGAGCACCCTTCAGAGGTAGGGAGGAGTTGAGGAAACCTGTAGGAAGGGTATAACACTTGAAATGTAATAAAACTAAAACCAATTTAGAGAAAGAAAAACTGGAAAAGAAAGAGAAAAGAAAGATATAAAAATTGAAGCTTGAGGAACTGAAGATTTTTATATAAAAATTTTTAGAAATAATGTATTGTACTCACTTGTAATACAAATATATTATTTGTTGGCTTTTTTTTTACTATAGATCTGAATGTACAAAATTATCATGCATATACCTTTGATTTTCCTAAAATCTTAGTATTTATTATAACTCAGAAATTTAAGAAATTAAAATATTCATCAAGAGTCCTCCCTTTCAGTCTGAATGCTAGGGTACATCTAAAGCAAATGAACCAGAATATTGGAAACTTCAATGTCTATTTGAAATTATTGCTATAATTACTTTCCTTCAACATTCAAGCATACTTGGTATGAATTTTTCCTTCAATGACATTAATATTATAGTTGTGAGATAATTTTAAAGTAGGAAAGAAAAGAGTTTTAAGTTTAATATTTGCCTAAAAATTAATTTTAGAAGGCATTTTAAAGATGGCAGGATGATGCTAGAAAACTGTTGAGAAAGTAGTCCACATAGATAATTGAGACATTGAGGCTCACAAAATGAGTCAAAATAAACTAAAAACCAAACCTAAAGAACATTATCAGTTGGACAAAGGTTTATTTAGATTTTAAAGTTCACTAGCATGAAATTACGGACACATAATCTAGTATTTACTTGGATGAAAGTAAACTATGAATGGGAACTTACAGTTTATGATGCTCTTTTTTTTTCTTTTTCTTTCTTTCTTTCTCCCTTCCTCCCTTCCTTCCTTTTTTTTTCTTTCTTTCTTTTGCCATGATGCTCTTTTTTCTTTTTTTCTTTTCTTTCTTCTTTCTTTTTTCTTTTTTTTTTTTTATCATGCCTTTAATGATCGTTTTGAAGAAATTAAATCTGAGTGAATCAGAGGAACGAAATTGTACCTGAATCTGCATAGTAAGTTTTCAGTGGTTTCCTCAGATCATGAGAACCAGCATTGTCTGGGGACTTGTTCATGAATGCAAATCATCGGTCTTTTGTTTATCACAATGCCTTTTTAAATTAATAATGAAGGCATGAGTATGGAACCTGTTTTTACCGCATTTGAAAAGTACACTATTTTTCTATGATACATTTTATAATTACTTGATCTAGATTGCAAACAAATTTTGAGGCCTTTACAATCAACTTCAAACTCTTTACTTGTAAAACCATATAACCTATGTTTTGCAAATTTTTCCACAATATCCAGAGAAGATTTATAAGTTTTTTTAATGCACCATCAACATGTATTTGAAAATAATTATCTTAAAATAAAAATATGTACTATTTAGTATTTCTTTAGATTTCATTGTGTAAGTTATTCCAAGATAATTGTTCAAATTATAATTTTAATAAGGTCTTTGCTTTTATATAGTTTTATTTGTTGTCAGCAAATACTTATGATTTTCAAAGCCCTAAAATGATAGGAAGAAAATAATTTGCTTTTACAGATCGGAAGTAAAGAATAGAGAATGAAGAATGAGGTAAATATTTAGGGAAAATTAAGAATGTCAAAGTAATTAATTTTTTCAGAGTTTTAAACTTGTCATGAAAAATAATGTTAGAAAACGTCCATATCATTGTCAATCTAATTAATAACTTGGAGCAATGTGGGTGATCCCCCTGTGTGTGGTTTGATCTAAAATGACCCCTATAGGTCCATAGGGAGTGGGTACCATGGGAGTTGAGGCTTTGTTGGATGATGTGGGCCATGCATGAAATTGTTTTACTGAGAGTGCACTTTGCTTGTAGCTCAAGCCAACATAGTAGTTCATTTTCTTTCTGTGGTCTGCCACCTAGATGTATCTTAGAAGCTTCTCCAGTACCCTGTCTGCCTGCATGCCTGTTCCTGCCATATGGTAAAAGATTAGAACTAGAAACTAAGCCAGACTCTGTAAATGTAACCTTTTTTATTTGCATGAAAATAATTATTGTTCCCTGAGTATTTACACCCCTGTTCACAACCCAGTGCCTAGAATCAAAGCCTTTGTAAAATCTTTTTTTACATAGGCTAAATATGTTTAGCCTCTGAGATCTTAATTGTTGAAAACTCAACGCTTAGCTCTTTCTGAACACTTGTTCATTGATCAACGCAGATGTTCAGGGCTCAAAACCTTCCACACTAACCGATTCAATCTGGCTTCTAGGCTTATCCCCCAATTGCTCTGTTTGTCCCTCATACTATTTTAGCAGGCATATTGTAATCTTCTGGTTACTTTTGGCCTGGCTTTGTTCTGTCTTCAATTGTTTCCCCTAAACTGTTTTTCTTTGCATACTGTCCCCAAGGCAACTGCCCAAAAATAATCATCTTGGCCCTTTGTAAATGCTCTTTCTTAAGAAGCTCTTCCTCTTTTTTTCTTCAAGGAGAATGAGAATGTCAAATTATTTCTTATTTATCTCTTTGTTTGGCATTCAATAATACATCACTTTTAAACATAGGTGCTTTCTCCCAAACTGTATTTACCTTCATTGTTGGACACCAGTGTGGGGGAATGTGGGGGGGGGGGAGGGGATGGGGAGGTGAACACCCTTAAAGAAGATGGGAGGGAAGGGATAGGTTTTATGGACAGGAAAGTCCGGGAAGGGAATAACATTTGAAAAGATAAATAAAAGTATATCCAAGAAAATTTAAAAATAGATTAAAATTGTGTACTAAGAGCATGTTTGTATTCAGCCAGAAGGATTAAAATGTGTCAATGTAGCCACATCACTAGGTTTTTTCAGTAAATAACACAATCACAGAGTCATCATACATTCAGCAACGAACTCCAATTAAATGTTTTCCTTTATAAGGATTTGTGTGGCCATGTGTCCTCTTCAGCAATGAAACCTAAGACAAAAATATTTTGAATAAACATAGCTCTAAATCTTTCCAAGTTCACTAATTAAATGCAGAATCTAGGATAGTTTAGGAACACAAGCCTTTAAGTAATATGCAAAATGTCAGAATTGTCTGAGTGTTGTTTATGTATGTTTGTGTGTGTGTTTGTGTGTGTGTGTGTGTGTGAGAGAGAGAGAGAAAGAGAGAGAGACAGAGACAGAGACAGAGACAGAGACAGAAAGACAGAGAGAGACAGAGAGACAGAGAGAGAAAGAGAAATTGAGTGAGTTAGAGAGCAATTGTTAATTTTTCTGTAATAGAATTCTTAAAACTGCAATTAATTATTAGAAAAATAAACTAAGTAAAAGGCTAGATGTCACATATTTCACAAAATATAAACAGAATTTATATAAGCTTGAAAATTTTGTAAATTTATAACAGAAAGTCATGTAGCATGCTTTTTGCTTTCCATTAATAAAATGCCCGTATAATCAATTAAATTTGTCACTGAGATTTTCGTCTTTATGTCTCCTTGAAATCTTGACTACTTTAAAAGTTTAAGTATCAGAAAGTAACAAGCATCAAAGTCAAGTTACAATCATTTTATGTGTTTTGTAATGCCAGGACAAATGCAATTAGTGTTAGAAATAGCTTGATACTTATAAAAAACCATTGAAAATGTTTTATGTATTGTATCTTAAACAAAAATCCTCAAAATGTTTTTGTTCTACACTTATAGAAAAGGATTTGTTTCATTTTTGTTCAGTCAGATTCAAGTTTTTAAACATTGAATTTAGTGAAGCTCACTTGTTCTTAGCTTTAAGTTGTTCTTTCAAAATATAATTTAGTAATAATGTGTTTATTCTAACTTTACAGAACACTTAGGGTTGGACATTTCCTCACACAAACACCCAGGCGGGGTCTTTTCATCTTTCACTCTTCTCCCCACAAAATAAATCTATATAACTAGAGTCATTTTCCACCTCTAGAAAAGAAAAAAACAGAAATAGACACATCAGGTGAATCATGTTGAGAATCCCAAACTGAAAATCTCCATAATAAAAAGAACAGTTCTAATGCATAAAAACGAAGACAAGACTGTATGATCATTGTAACATAGATCATCATAGGGCCAATCTATTAACCTTTTGCATCTAGGATTAATATGAATAGCCTTTATGTGAGGTAATTACTTTGGGTCCTAATGCCTGAGGTTTGAAGATAAGTTAATGGTAGAGAGAAGTGAAAGACCAGTTCTTTGTGAAAAGCCCTTACATTGAACCTTTATCTACTTGAAAGTTAAGACCAATAAATCAGCTCAAAGTAGCATGCTTATTGAATAGTTTTCTGTACTATCTTTTTGATATTGAATAAAAAAAAGCAGTTTTAATGTCAAATATATAATATGCTTATATCCACAAATATATATGGAAACAATATATATGATTTTGTTAAATTATGGAAATAGAAAATGCAATAAACCATCTAAAAAAACACTAGATATAAGCACAGGGTAATTTTTTTAATTTTTATTATGTATTTTTTACTTACATTTCAAATGTTATTTTCCTTTTGCTGTTTCCTGTCCATGCCCCATCCCCTCCCCCCCACCCCCATACAGGAACCTCCCCCTCAATCCCCTTTTACTGCCTCCCCCATATCTCCCTGTACTGGGGGGTCCAAACTGTAGGACCCAGGGCTTCCCTACTCTGGTTTCAACAAGGCTATTCTCAGCTACATATGCAGTTGGAGCCCTGGGTCAGTCCATATATAGTCTATGGGTAGTGGTTTATTCTTAAAGCTCTGGTTGTTTGACATTGTACTATATTTTTTTAAACTTTTATTATTTTATTTTTATTGATAATGTTCTAATGGGAAGTAGAGATGACTTGAAACTTTTGATATTTATTCTATGTGAATTTTTTTTTTTTCCGTTTTTTTATTAACCTTGGGTATTTCTTATTTACATTTTTAGCAATGTTATTCCTTTCTCGGTTTCTGGGGCCACAACCCCCTAACCCCTCCTCCCCCTCCCTTTTATATAGGTGTTCCTTCCCTATTCTCCCCATCACTGCCCCTCCCGGCCTTAATTATATTCACTGGGGTGTTCAGTCATAGTAGGACCAAGGTCTTCCTTCCACTGGTGCTCTTTACTAGGCTGTTCATTGCTTCCTAAGAGGTTGGAGCCCAGGGTCAGTCATCTATTGTCTTGGGTAGCAGTTTAGTCCCTAGGGAAGCTCTTGGTTGTTGCTTGGCATTGTTGTTCATAAGGGGGTCTCTGAGTCCCTTCAAGCTCTTCCAGTCCTTTTCTGATTCCTTCTAACGGGAGTCCCATTCTCAGGTTTGTTGCTGGTTTTGTCCTATCTGGTTGTATGTATTGTCTAATTGGGTGGCTGTATATGCATGGGCCATGCGCTTGCCTCTCGCCATCAGATTATCTCTGGTGTTACTTTGTTCTTTTATTTCTGACAGTGGCTAGATGGTCCTATAAGCCTGTGTGTCAGGAGTACTGTAGACCTGTTTTCCTGTTTTCTTTCAGCCAGTTATGGGAACAGTTATGGGAACTCTGCTTTCAGGTGTGTAGTTTTTCCCTTGGTCTACAAGTCTTTGGCTGTTCTGTGGGCCTGTGTCTGAGTTCACCAGGCAGGTTTTGCTTGCAGAAAAAGTTTGTCTTACCTGTGGTCCCGAGGGAAACTCAAGTTTGCTCTTGGGGTGTTGTTTGAAACCCCACGAGGGCAGGCAACCAGGAGGACTCAGTTGCCTTTTTCGGGAGCCCTGTGCACCAGGGTCCCAGATGGCCTTGGTGTTTTTCCCCTCTGGAGTCAGAAATGGGCAGAAAAATTTGCAGGTCTCTTCTGAGCTTCCTAGGTGTGTCACCTCTCTGAGTGTTTTCTCTCCCTCCACAGGATTTGGGTGCAGAGAACTGTTGATCCCAGTGTTCTTCTGAAATTCTGGCGCATTGTCTCGGCTCCAGGGGGACCTGCAGCTCCAATGCCCCTATCTTACCCGTTGTTCTATATTTTAAATAATTGAAGAAATTCAATTAATATTAAAACTTAAATACCTGAACTGCAAAACAGAAAAAATATTTAATAAAAGAAAGGTAGTGCTTTACTCTCTTCCCATATAGTCATAATTAATAAGATATCTAACTTGCTTTGCCTTTCCTCGGATTTTTTCAAAATATTCATAGCTATTTAAAAATGATCACAATTATTTATTATATTTTAAATATGATTTATTATTCATAAATAGAATTAGTGAGAATTTGACTTTTGCCCATTTTAATGGCAAGAATTGCCTAAAGTTATGCCAAAAGTTTCACCCAAGATCTAGAGAGGAAATATCTACGGATTGTCTGGAGTGGCTTCTTCTGAGCAGATGCTTTTCCAGTTCAGTTCCTTATTTTTGTCACAGTGATACAGTTAGATTCAGTCAGCAAGGTAAAAGTAAATCAGATAAAAATGCTTGAAGTGCGGAAAACTAATTTAGTACAGATATATCCTTTTATACAAGTCTGTGTGGGATAAACAATATTTCTTGATAAAAGAGAGGGGGTGGGAAGTAAAAACAAATTTCAATAGTCATGAATATATTGTTGTTTGAAACACAAAAGAAATTACAAAAATAAATATTTAGAGTGTAAATGTTGTAGATGGAAGAATAATAAACTCTACAGACAATCTCCCCATCCGCTTAAGAAAGTTATACCTTGGATACAAAGTATGAATAAAAACAACTCTCTCACATGTAGCTGCTACTAAGAAGGCATCATTTACCGTTTATGCCCCTTCTATGTTCGCAAAGGGTAAAGACCATTCTAAAAAATTATGCGATAAATTTTAATTCTGGTATTATTATGTGATGTCTCACTGTTTGTAATCAGAAATCCAAGTAAAGCCATGTGAAGATTTGAATTTAGGCAAATTAGAAGCTACAATTCCCATTGAAAATGTAACCAGTATTTTATTTTTATTGCATTTAAAGTTCATATTACTCAAAATGAAATGTATATTTTATATATTAAGGGAAACACAGATATAACAATACTACTGTTAAAACACAAATTTTATTGACCATAAATGAGAAATAGTTTTGAAAATATGTCACAGAATTTTATCATTTTTCAAAAAACACAGGTGCAATCATTCTTTGACCCTAGAACTTACAGGAAACCTCATAATTTGTATGAGAGGACTGCTTGGCCTCTAATAGATAATTTAATCTCACTTGTAATTAAAACATGCCTCTTGACTTTCATTTTAAGACTTTATGGTTTCCTTAAATTTTAAATAAAATCACAGGAACACTAATCCTGTTTTAGACACTGCACAGTTATGCAATGTTTTTTACTGAAAATTAAATTCTTTACCCCAATTTTTAAATGTAAATTTATCTTCTTACCCAGGACTAAGTATTTTTAAATTTAATAATTGGCCTTTAATAAGATAATTTCGATTTTAACTCTACTTTTCTGAAAATTATTTGTTCAAACGCATTTTTTTGTGATTGTGTTTTTAAGAAAATATTTTCAAAATAATCCAATTGATTAAAAGGTCTCACTATTTTCATTTTAAGACTTTAATTCTAAATTATTGATTAAATATTTCTAATAAAATCTACAGAAAATGTTTTACTAATTTTATTAACCTGGCTGAGGACATTGACTACAGTCTCCTTTAACAAAATATTGCTCTTTACTAGTCTCACATAATAAACAGACAGTATATAATATTGTACATAAATGCAGAGACAGACATAAAATTTCCCATAACGGGTGAGCTGATGCCTGAATGATTGGGCTCTTTAATAGTGGCAGGAGAGGCATATCAGCTGCAAGAAACAATTCTGGGCAGAAGAACAATTTCCATTCAGAGCCTGCCCCTGTGGCCCAGTAGACTTATACAGCCACTGGTTAGATAAGATGGATGAAGTAAAGAAGTGCAGGTTGACAGGCACCGGATGTAGATCTCCTGAGAGTCACCCAGAATACAGGAAATACATAAGCTAATGCCAGCAGTAACCTTGAACTGAGATCAGGACCCCCCCGTTGAAGGAAATCAGAGAAAGGTCTGGAAGAGCTCTGAAGGGTCTGAGCCTCATATGAACAACAATGCCAACCAACCAGAGCCTAGGACAACCCACTCACCGCTAAAGACTATAAGATGGACTGACCCGGCCCAACCATAGGTGGTAAATGAATAGTCAGTAAGAGCACCAGTGGAAGGGGAAGCCCTGGTCTTGCTGAAGACTGAAGAACCCCAGTGAACGTAATTGTTGGTGTAAAATGGGGATATTGTAGGAAGCCTATAGAAGTGGAAGGGGATGTTAGGGGATGTCGGCTTGGAAACCGGAAGGGGAATAATAATCAAAATAAATAAGAAATACTCAAGTTAATAAAGATAAAAAAGAGAAACAAATTCTGGGATGATCCCTAGGATTCGATGATGTCACTCAGAGAGCACCCAGCCATAAAACAGTGGGCCACCTAGAGAGTGTATTAGCCAAAAGCCTTTTCCTAAGTGACTTGTGCCAGTAATTGTGTCTGGGGAGCTGGTTGATCCTTGGTCACAACCTAGATCTGGTCCTGGAAGCTTCTAGCTCCATACAATCTTTTATCTAGGCCCATAATGATTTTGGCTCTGAGATTTCTGTTGAATAATTTCACCCTTGCTTGTTCTTTCTGAGCCAGAGGAGTTGAGTTGATACCCTGCCGCCCAGCCATGGTTCAACATTATTCTTACTTGCTTCTGTCTTATCCCTAAGTCTGAGAGTGTAGAAATAGACTGCAGGAAAAGAGCACCTCTACAAAGGTTCTTCCCCTCTAAGAAACGACCTAACTTAAAGCAGATTATTTAAATCTAACTCTGTACAAATGATATTTTGTCCTAATGGGAATTACTAGAGATATAGGGTGAAGAGTAAAATGAACATTGTAAAAATGTGTCTCTTAAAAACTGGAAAGAATGAAATGTACACAATTTTCTGGAGTAATACTCCAATAGTACTTTAACGTACCCTATCCATCCCTCATCATTCTTCCTATAAATCCCACTTTCTATACTATCACCTTTTGTCTTACTTCCAATATTACCAATGATAGAAAAAAAGATCCTGGCATACACTATAATATACAACGTAAAGGGTTCAGCAATTAAAATCAAACTTGGGTGTGGTCATGTTTCTAATTACAGGGCTGGAGAGGCAGACAAAAAGTTCTCTGAAGCTCACTGATTCTACACCTATCCACTGGCAAATTCTTGGGAAATGACATTAGTTAGTTCATAATATAGGGTGAATGGACCCTGAGTAATGATCCTGAACACTGTTTTCTTGTGTCTCTACTCACTTGTACCATGTTCACATATATTCCCACATAAGTAACCCATAATGCACATGCATTTCAACAAGAAACACAATAAAAATGTAGATGGTCAAAAACCATTACATTTAATTGTTTAGATGTGTCATCAATGGAAGTGAGTATTGATGGCTCGAACAATAATCTGGGATTTTATAATATTTAGTAAAACTGCTACTTGTTAATTGAGAACATTAGTCAAGGTGTGGTGCCCCAGACTTTTAGTATCCTTCCCACTGAACACCTTCCACACATTGCCCTATTGGAAAAGCCTCAACACCCACATGCATCTATCAGTTTTTCCTCAAATATCTTTGACACTTTTCTCCATTAAAATACTTTACAATACTATTTTTCTGATTCATTTCTACAATCCAAAATAGATGCTTTGTCATCAAGGTGACTGACAGTCCATCTTTTACTAAGTAATAGTTGTCAAAGTTGGTTTTGGGTTTTTTTGTTGTTGTTTTTCTTTCTTCTATCTTTCTTTCTTCTTTCATTTAAAAATATGGGATACTATTTTTTGGTATCAGCAAGTCCCAAATGATTTTAGATATAGATTAAATGTTCTGATGGGTATAATACAGTGATTTATCATTAAAGACAGTAGTGGTTTTGCTTTGTAATGGATTTAAGCCAATAGCCACAATAACTCAGTGGATATAGATAAGTGAAATTCTCAACTGTGTACTCACACATTTCACAGTGTTCTTGGCAAGACAAAAAAACTGCCCTCTTCGATTACAGTGTACGTTTAAAGAAACTGTGCTATTGAAAGTGAAGTATAGTAATAGTGGGTTTAAAAAGTCTTACCAAGTTGTGCATTCCTTTGCTCTTATAGATTTTCTTGAGATGTTCAAGAGCAATGGTTCTCAAATTTCCTAATGCTCTTACTCTTTTATATAGTTCTTCAAGCTGATGTGGCACTCCATCTTAATATTATTTATTACTACCCCATAACTGCAAATTTGCTACTTTTATGAGCCACTATGTAAATATCTGATATATAGGATATATGTTGTGACTCCAAAAGGGTCATGACCCATCACTAATCAAAAGGAAATTTCTTGTCAGCTTTCCTAAAGTACCTTTTGTTTCAGGCTTGAGATATGAATTGATTTATTCCCCATTGTCCCAAACTGTGAATATTTGGACAATTATTGAAACAAGTCAGATGTTTTCATTAGAATTGCTAAATTAAATAAAAGCTCTCTTCAAATAATTTCACAAAGTAGAATACCATGATTTCAATTCTGAATACAACACAACCACAAAATAAAAATTCTGGTAAGTATTCATTCTTACAGAAGCTATAGTCATTGAGAAAAGGAAACTTAGATATAAAAATGCCCCCCTAAGCATCAGGGGTAGAATGTTGTCACATGCTTTCTCAGCATCTAATGAAATGAACATGAAGGTTTTTTTTTTTTTTTTTTTTTTTTTGGTTTGATTATATAGTGCATTACATTGATGGATTTCTGTATATTGAATAATCCCCATATTGCTGGGATAAAGCTTACTTGATAATGATGGATGATCATTTTGATGTGTTCTTTTATTTGGTTTGTGAGAATTTTATTGAATATTGTTGCATTGATATTCAAAAGTGCAATGGGTCTGAAGTTCTCTTTCTTTGTTGAGTCTTTATGTGGTTTAGTTATAAGCATAATTGTAGCTTTGTAGAACAAATTGGGTAGTGTCTCTTCTGTTTTTACTTTGTGGAATAGTTTGAGGAGTATTGCTATTAGGTCTTCTTTGAAGGTCTGATAGAAATACAATTCTATACTAAACGCTTTTGTTCATTTGGGGAAGGAGAGTAGAAGACTGCGTCTATTTTATTAAGGGTTATGGGAAGTTTGGATGGTTTATCTGATCTGGATTTAACTTCGGTAACTAGTATATGTTTAGAATTGTTGATGTCACCTAGATTTTCTAGTTTTCTTGAATATAGGCCTTTTTAATAGGATCTGATGATTTTCTTGAAGTTTCATGGTTTCGTTGTTATATTTCCCTTTTTTCATTTCTGATTATTTATTTTTTTTAATTTGATACACTCCGCACCTCTGTTAGTCTGGCTAATGATTATATCTATCTTGTTGATTTTCTCAAAGAATCATCTCCTGGTTTTGTTGATTCTTTTGTAGTCCTTTTTGTTACTACTTGCTGATTTCAGCACCGGAAAGTGATTATTTTCTGTCTTCTCCTCTTGGGTGTATTTGGCTTCTTTTTGTTCAGAGAATTCAGGTATGCCATTAGCTGTTAGTATATGTTCTCTCCTGTTTCTTTTTGGAGGCCCTCAGAGCTATGATTATTCCTTTTAGCACTGCTTTCAATGTGTTCCACAAGTTTGGGTATGTTGTGTCTTGATTTTCATTAAATTCTAAAAAGTCTTTAATTTCTTTTTTATTTCTCCCTTGACCAAGTTACCATTGAATAGAGCATTGTTCAACTTCCATGTTTATGTGGCCTTTATGTCCTTTTTGTTGTTATTGAAGACCAGCGTTAGTCCTTGGTGATCTGACAGGATGCATGGGATTATTTCAATCTTATTGTATAGGTTGAGGCCTGTTTTGTGACCGATTAAATGGTCAATTTTGGAGAAGATACCATGACATGCTAAGAAGAGGGTATATTCTTTTGTTTTAGGGTAAAATATTTTGTAGACATCCATTAAAACCATTTGATAATAAATTACTGTTACTTTCACTGTGTATCTGTTTGTTTTTATTTATGTTAAGTCTATTGTTGAGAGTGGGTGTTGAAGTCTCCCAGATTTATTGTGTGAGATGCAGTATGTGCTTTGAGCTTTAGTAAAGTTGCTTCTGTGAATGTAGTTGCCCTTGCAATTGGAACATAGATGTTCAGAATTGAGAGTTCATCTTGGTAGATTTTTTAGATGGGTATGAAGTGTCCTTCTTTATCTTTTTGATAAATTTTGGTTAAAAGTTGACTTTATTCAGCATTAGAACAACTACTCCAGCTGGTTTCTTGGGACCATTAACTTGGAAAATGTTCTTCCAACCTTTTCCTCTGATGTACTCTCTGTCTTTGTCATTGGAAAGGAATAAGACAAAATATCATTATTTGTAGATGATATGACAGTATACTTAAATGACCCCAAACATTTCACCAAATAACACCTAAACCTGATGAATAACTGCAGAAAATTTGCTGGATATAAAATTAGCAGACACAAATCAGTAACCTTCCTCTACTCAAAGGATAAACAGGGTGAGAAAGAAATTAGAGAAATGCCACCCTTCACCATAGCCACCGATGATAATATAAAATACCTTGATGTGACTCTAATGAAGAAAGTTAAAGATCTTTATGACACATGAAGGAAATCAAAGAAGATATCAGAAGACAGAAAGATCTCCCATGCTCACAGATTGTCAAGAATACTATTGTAAAAATGGCCATCTTATTTTTTTATAATTTTATTGTTCATAGATATTTTACATACTTACATTTCAAATTAGCCTCACATAGGATGATATTTTCTAGTTCAATCCATTTCCTTAAGAATTGCACAAGGTCATTGTTTTGATAACTGAGTAGTACTTCATTATATAGATGTAGCATATTTTCTGTAGGTACATTTCTCTGTTGAAGGACATCTGGGTGATTTTCAGATTCTGGCTATTATAAATAAGGCTACTATGAACATAGTGGAGCTTGTGTCCTTGTTATATGTCACAGCATATTTTGGCTGTATGCTCAGGAGTGGTATAGTGGGTGCTCAGGTAGCAATATGTCCAATTCTCCGAAGAACAGGCAGATTGATTTCCATGGTAGTTGTACCAGATTACAATCCCACCAACAATTAAGGAGTGTTCCTTTTTCTCCTCATTCTTGCCAGCATCTATTGTCACCTGAGTTTTTTATATTACCCATTATGATTGGTGAGGGGGAATATCAGGTTTGTTTTGATTTACCTCCAGATGACTAAGTATGTTGAACATTTCTTTATATTCTTTAGCCATTTAGTATTCCTGTTGAGAATTCTTTTGTTTAGCCCACCCCCATTTTAATAGGATTATTTAGTAGCTTATGCTCTAAGGTCAACAAATGACAAATTGTAACCCATAAAATTTCATAGCTTCTGTAAGGCAAAGACCACTGTTCATAGAACAAAATGGCATCCAACAGACTTGGAAAATATCTTTCTTTTCTAACACTACATCCAATAGAGGGCTAATGTCCAATGTGTATATATATATATATATATACATATATATAATACAATATATATATATATATATATGTATATGTATAAAAGCTCAAGAAGTTAGACCAGAGCATATCAAATACAGAGGTGAACACAAAAAACCATTGAATTGAGATTGGCACCCCATTGGAGTAATTAGGAGAAAGGATTGAAGAGCTGAAGGGTTGCAACCCATAAGAACGAGCAATGCCAACAAACCAGAACTCCAGGAACTAAACCACTACCCAAAGAATACACATGGACAGACCCATGGCGTCAGCTGCATATGTAGCAAAGGATGACCTTGTTGGGCCCTAAAGAACGGAGAAGCCCTTGGTCCTGCCGGGGGTGGACCCCCAGGGGACGGGCATGTTGGGGAGGGCTGGGAATCGCAGTGGGTTGGGAGGGTAACTCATAACACCCTTAAAGAAGAAGGAGGGAGGGGGATGGGGACCTATGGACAGGGAACCAGGAAAGGGAATAGCATTTGAAACATAAATAAAGAAATATCAAATCAGTAAGTAAGTAAGTAAGTAAATAAATAAATAAATAAATAAATAAATAAAAGAAATAAAAGAAATATTTGCTCTCTCAAGAAAAATTTAGACTCCAGAGAATCAAATAATCCTATTAAAATATGGGGTACAGAGATAAAGAATTCACAACTAAGGAATACTGAATGGCTGAGAAACACTTAAAGAAATGTTCAACATCCTTAGTCATCAGGAAAGGCAAATGGAAAGAACCGTGAGCTTCCACTTCATACCAGTCAGAAAGGCTAAGATCAAAACCTCAGATGACAGCAGATGCTGGCAAGGATGTGGAGAAAGAGAACACCCTCCATTACTGGTTAGATTGCAAGCTGGCACAACCACTGTGGGAATCAATCTTCTAGTTCCTCAGAAAACTGTATATATATATACCACTCCTGGCTGTGTACCCCAAAAAAGTGCTCTAAGGCATAACAAAGACACATGTTCCACTATGTTCATAGCAGCTGAATTTATCATAGGCAGAAGCTGGAAAGAACCCAGTTGTCCTTCAACAGAGTACTATATACAGAAAATATGGTATATCTACACAATGGAGTACTACACAACTATTAAAAGCAATGACTACATGAAATTCTTAGGCAAATGAATGGAACTAGAAAATATCATCCTGAATGTGGTAACTCAATTACAAAGAAAACACATGGTATGCACTCACTGATAAATGGATATTAGTTAAAAAACTTAGAATACCCAAGGTACCATTCACAGACCACATGAAGCTCAGTAAGAAGAAAGACCAACGTATGAATGTTTCAGTCCTTCTTGGATGGGGGAGTAAAATACTAACAGGAGAAAATGTGGAGGCAAAATTTGGAGCAGAGATTGAAGGAAAGGCTATTCGGAGACTGCCCCCATTGAGGTCCATCCCATATACAGAAACTGGACACTACTGCTTGCTGATAGGTGCCTTCTACAACTGTCTCCTGAGAGGTTCTTCTAGAGCCTGACAAATACAGAGTACAATGCTTGTAGCCAATCATTGGACTGAGCATGGGATCCCTAATGTAGGAATTAGAGAAATGACAGAAGGAGCTGGTGGGTTTTCCACCTCCACAGGAAGAATAACAATATCAACCATCCAGACCCCACCAGAGCTGCCATGGACTAAACCACCCACAAAAGACTACACATAGAGTAACCTATGGCTCCAGCCATATATGTAAAGGATGACCTTGTTGGATATCAATGGGAAGAGTGGTCCTTGTTCCTGTGAGGGCTAGATTTCCCAGTGTAGGGGAATGCTGTCAAGGAAGCAGAAGTATGTGTGGGTCATGGAGCACCCTCACAGAAATGGTGGAAGGGGAATTGATATAGGCTTCAAGTGGGGAAACCTGAAACAGGATATCATTTGAAATTTAAATATAAAATATCCAATTAAAACAATAAAAGATCATCCTGTAGGCAAACCTGAATTTCATTCTTTAAAAATTAGTAATTGATTGGAGAAAGCTCAGCCTATGGTGGTGGTAACACTTCTGAGTTCTTTAATGAAGCAGGAGGAGCAAGTCATATAGAGGTAAGCCAGTAAAGAGCATTTAGTCAAGGTCTCATATCAGGCCTCTAGGTTGCTGCACTGTTTGAGTTTCTGTTCTGATTTCTTTTATGATGAACAGCAATATGAAAATAAAAAACAAATAATCCTTTCTCCTCATATAACTTTTTGTCATGGTGTGTTATCACAGCAATATTAATCCTAGCTAAAAGACAATTATATTGGAAGTAGAGTACAGGGTAGTTTTCTAAATCATCTTTATCACTGTCCAAAATGATTGATATTTCATTTCTATATTGGTAAGAAAAATATTTATTATTTTAATAATTACCATACTGAAAATGAGAGATGTTTTTGCTTGAGAGCAAGATATATCTCTATATATAGGAGAAATTTTATTTTTATTTCTTGCATTCATTTGCTATTATTTCCACAACATATACCATAAGCTGGGTTGCCTAGACAACAGAAATTTATTGTCCTACATTTTCGAGTCTCAAAATCAATGCATCAGCAGGGTTTCTTCTTTTTAAAGCCAGTGCACAAAACATCTGCTCCAGGTCTATCTTCACTCTATTCCAAACATCAATCTTTGCGTGTGTATGTCTCAATTTTCTTTCTTATATAAGAACTCCAATCAAATTAAACCCCACTTATGTCCTCATTTTGACTTGATAATCTCTTTAATTGAGGGATTTACCACATAAATCTATAAGGAAACAGCCTAGCTACAGCATTACCTTTTTCCATGAAGCCCAGACAAGTGTGAAATTTAAAGGAAGGTAGTGGTATCTCCTCTCCAGGAGTGTCTGGTAGGAGTGACATTTTCTAACTTTTGTCTAAAGGAATATTTCTGAATTTTGTTTTATTAATAGCAGTGTGTGTGTGTGTGTGTGTGTGTGTGTGTTTGTGTGTGTGTATTCATGTCCATATGCCACAGTCAGCAGGTGAAATGGGTAAAAGAAAATATTTAGAAAAATCATTGTCTTTTTTTCCACCTTGGGGGCTCTGTGAATAAAATACAGGTAGTCAGTCTTGGTTGCCAAGTGCCCTTTTATCTACTGGCTTCAAACATTATAAGAATTTGAAGTAGACTCTATGTTGTTTAAAACTAAAATTATCGCTTTCAATTTTACCAATTGTAGACTCCAGTTAACTAACACTGTGGTGAAATCCTGATATCTATGGAGCCGAGGAAGCGCCCAGCAGACCTTCCTTCCACTCCAAAGATGTCTGAGAAGGGAAACAAATCCTCCTTCTCCAGGCTGTCTTAAAATACCTTGACTCAAAGACCTCCTTTCTGTTTACTTCTATGCCCTAAGAGCTGGTTGCTTGCTCAGACGCTTGACCTATGATTGACTTCATTTAGTTCATGGATTAAAGGTGAGTGTTAGGGGTAAGTTATCCCACAAGTACTTATTTACAGTAAATAAAAACCTATAGAATCAAAGGCAGCTGAGCCACAATTAGAAACAAAACACTGACAGTTCACAATCTCAGGGTTCACAATGTGGTCAAACATTTGGCAACACTTCTATATTAAAAACACTCCATATAGAAGGCAAGTAATTGTGTAAAATCCAATAGTTTAACTTTAGAAAACAGAACATAATGATATTCCAATCTATTCTAGTTGTTTCCTATAGGAGAAGTGCTCATCTGTAGAAACTGGCTTAAGATAGGATAATCTTCAAGTAGTTGCAGTACTGACAAATTGAGGAGAGTCAGATAGATAGATAGATAGATAGATAGATAGATAGATAGATAGATAGATAGATAGATAAACAGGCAGGCAGATAGATAGATTGATTGATACAGACAGTAGGGCAGATGAAAGAACACTTTTGACATTTTTTGTTTGGTTTATGTATTGAGTAGACAAGAAGCATAGTATCAAAAGAGAATGGAACTGAAGAGACACGTGACCCAATGATTAAGATATGGCTGCCCCAGGGGACAAAGGTTCAATTTCCAGAATCCCAGAATACTACATACATACATACATACATACATACATACATACATACACATACACACACACACACATGTATACATACATATATATATGCATACATATATACATACATATATACATAAACACAAATACATACTAGTCAGACTAGAGTCACAGTCTCCCTGATTCAACATTGAACTTGTTTGCCCTAAATAGAGGAGTTTTGGGATCTGTAGAAGATGATGAAGCTGTCAGACAAGTCTCATTTTGAGGCTCACCAAGATCATAAGTAAAATTATCAATTTGCAGATGATAAGATAGTATAATAAGGACCCCAAAAGTTCCACCAAAGAACTACTAAGTCTGATAAACAATTTCAGCAAAGTGTATGTGTATAAAATTAACTAAAACAAATCAGTAGCCTTCTACTACTCAAAGGATAAACAGGCTGAGAAAGAAATTAGGGAAAATGACACCCTTCACAACAGTCCCAATTAACATAAAATATCTCAGTATGATGCTAACCAAGGAAGTGAAAGATCTGTATGACAAGAAGTTCAAGTCTCTGAAGAAAGAAATTGAAGACCTCAGAAGATGGAAAGATTCTCCTATGCTCATGGATTGGCAGGATTAATATTGTAAAAAATGGTCATCTTGCCCAAAGCAATCTACAGATTCAGTGCAATCCCTATCAAAATTTCAACTCAATTCCTCATAGAGATAGAGTAATTTGCAAATTCACTTGGAAAAACAAAAAACTCAGGATAGCAAAAAATATCCTCAACAATAAAAGAGCTGGGGGAATCACCATCCCTGACCTCAAGTTGTATTACAGAATAATAGTTATAAAACCTGTATGGTATTGGTACAGAGACAGGCTGGTAGATCAGTGGAATAGAATTAAAGACCCACAAAGGAATCCACATACCTCTGGTCACTTGATTTTTGACAAAGAAGCCAAGAGCATCCAATGGAAAAAAAGAGAGCATTTTCCATAAATGGTGCTGGTTCAATTGGGCATCAGCATGTAGAAGAATACAAATCAATCCATTCTTATCACCCTGTACAAATCTTTTAAGTCCAAGGGATCAAGGACCTCCACATTAAAACCAGATACATCAAACTATTAGAAGAAAAGTGGAAAGAGCTTTGAACATTTGGTCACAGGAAAAAAATTTCTGAACAAAACACCAATGGTTTATATCTAAGATCAACAATTGAAAATTGGAATTTATACAATTTCAAAGCTTCTAAGGCAAAAAGAACATTGCTGTTGACAATATGGCAATCAAATATTGGAAAAGATCTTTTACCAACCCTACATCAGATAGAGTGCTGCATATATCACATGTACAAAAACATCAAGAAGTTAGACTCAGAGAATCAAATAATCTATTAAAAATGGGGTAATAGAGCTAAAACAAAAAGTTTCAACTGAGGAATATCGAACGGATGAGAAGCACCCAAAGAACTGTCCAACATCCTTAGGGGTCATCAGAGAAATTAAATCAAAACATCCCTGAGATTCCACCCTTATACCAGTCAGAATGGCCAAGATAAAACCAGATGACAGCAGATGATGGTAAACGATGTGGAGAAAGAGAACACCTCCATTGTTGGTGAAATTTCTAGCTGGTACAACCACCTGAAATCAGTTGAAGGCTTGCAGCCCCATAAGAACAAGAATGCCAACCAACCAGAGCTCCCAGTGACTAAACTACTCCCAAAAAGACTACACTTAGACAGATTCATGGCCCAGCTGCATAAATAGCAGAAGATGGCCTCTTTGGGCACCAATGGAGGAGAAGCCCTTAATCCCAAAGACTGGACCCACCCCCAGTGTAAAGTTGAATGTCAGGGTGGGGAGGTGGGAAGGGGAGTGATTGGGAGAGGGAAACACCCTTTGAGAAGAAGTGGAGGGCAAGGGAAAGAGGGCTTATGGACTGAAACCAGGAAATGGAGTAAATACTAAAATGTAAGTAAAAATCCAGTAATTAAAAAAAAAGCCAAATAAAATAGGCACTCAAAGAATATAATGGTATGAATTGACAAGGCAGTTTGAAGGTTTGATAATATGACCATTTAGAAAAATAATTGTATTAGGTTCTTTATATAACTATTGTCTTCCTAGCCAAAAATCATAAAGATTGTACAAGAATTTAATAAATTTGACAGATATAACAGTATGTCATGTACTAGTTGTACAATATTTATTCAATATATAATTAGGTGTTTGCATATGTAAATGTTAATATTAGCAGCAATTATTTTACTTTTTAATTAAAAATAATATCAAATTAGAAAGACTCCATAATTTCTAATTTTTAATAGTAGTAAATTAACTGCAATAATATAGATACTATTGATGAGAAATAGATTATATATTTTTAATGGTTATACAATTTAGTGAGAAACGTAATTATGCTTCCTACTATACCAGATACTTTGATCAATTTTAATATTTTGGTCTTGTTTAACAATATATTTTCCATTTTCTCAAAGCTTTTCATTGACAGAAGCCACTCTGCTTTGATAAATCACTGTTCTGAGGAAGAAGCAGCTTAAGTATACCACATAACTTGTTCTCAGATTCAATTGAGTAAACGTATAGATTTTTATGTATGAGAAATGATGTGGGCACAGAATCTCACAGAGCAGTAGTAGTTTCTGGGAACAAGATTATCAGTTCTTTCAAAGAGAGTGGCCTCTCTATAGATGAACATAGTCCAGTGGGAATGTTACATATCTAAAAAATATATGGTTAATATAAATTAGATAGAGAAACAGTACTGGATGAATGGATGTATTGGTAGGTACTTGGAGGTGGATATGATGAAATAATAACCACCAACCATATGAGTTGATATTTATTGATTATTACAAAAAGGAAATTCATTGTATCTAGGTAACTATGTTGTAAAATTCAAATTTCAGCAACTTGTTGTGAAGGCTTTTGTTTGTAAATGGTAACAAAAAAAACAAGAAGCTATGGCAGGTAGCATAATTTGAGAGGTAGACATCACATCAACTATTCCATGTATTCTAGGCAAAGCATAGGCTATGAAAACAATTATCAATAAGCTAATCAAATAATCAACAGACAAAACTGTATAATGTCTATCTATCCATGAGTTCAATCTTTTCTTTTTTCCTAATGTTGATATTCTTTACTGTAGCACTTTTTCATCTCATATCTGAGATATGATATGAAGAGCAAAATATATAGAAGGAGAATAAAAACAGGGAAATGCTTTTTTTTTTTTTTTCTTTTTAGCTTCTGCTCCTGAGATGTGTAGTAATAAAAAATCCAGGCCAGGAAAAGCATGACAACAGGAGTACATGGGTAAATCTCCTCACATCGTGATAATTCTGGAAAGCACAGAGAGGTGAATTTTGTTGCTCATCTTGCCAGCTCCTTTTCTCTTTTCTATTCAGTCTTAAACCCATCACATAGGTGGTATCATTCACATTGAGAAAGGCCATCCCTCTTCAGTTAATTCTCTGAAATTGCCACAATTGAACTAGATCTGTATGTTCTGTCAAATTGACAGGAGATTAACTAAGACAGTCACTAATTACAGGAGAGGGAGATTCATCTAGAGGTAATGGAGCATTCCTGATACGATCCTACTTTGTTTCAGGATTCATTATATATTTGGGTTTTCTATGACAGATTGTAGTTTAAACTCAGGCTAGTCTTGACCTTAGTATGTGCTCTGTATAGTCCTTGTTCAATCACCATGCCCTGCTTCAGTTTTCATTTTGGGCTTATAGTTTCTTCCATCCTACCTGTCAGCTCTACACTCCCACAATTTTAAGCATGTTTGTGATGTCTTTTTGTCATTTAAATATTTTTATTTATTTACATTCCAGACTTTTTCTCCTTCCCAGCACCCCTCACACAGTTCTTCATCCAATCTCCCTTCCCATTGCCACCAAGAGGGTGCTCCCCTCCCTACCCTGGGGCATGCCTGTTCCCTGGGGTTCTTTCCAAGATTAGGCCCCTGAGGCTGGCCAGGCAGTGCCTGTTGCGTACATGTGCCAAATACTCCAGACTAGCTCCATGTGTGCTCGGCAGGTGGCCAGGCCTAGGGGCTCTCAGGGTCTGGGTTAATTTAGATTGTTGGGCTTCCCTACCAGGTTGACATCCCCTTCAACTCCACTCAGTCCTCTCCCCACCCCTCCACTGCAACCCTGACTTCAGTCCAAAAGTTGGGTGTAAGTGTCAGCCCATTCTAATCAGTTGCTGGTAGGGACACTCAGAAGACAGCCATGATAGGTTTTTTCTGTAAGTATACCAGTACACGTAAGAAGACAGGCCTTGTGTTTGCCACATGAAATGGATGACAAGTTGGGTCAGCTACTAGAAAGGCTTTCTCATTTCTTTGCCATTTTGTTCTGCAGTTCTTTTAATTTCAGTTTAATATTTGTTATTTTTCTTGTTGAATTCTTTTCACCATCCATCCATTATTCCCTCCTGTTGTGCCCTCCGACAGTATCTCACCCCATTCCTCCATCCATGTCTCCAAGAGGATGTCCCCACACCACCACAACACCCACATATCCTTCCAGGCCTCTCCATTCCCTGGGGTCTCAACTCTCTCAAATGTTATGTTCGTCTCTCTGGGTTTTTTGTTTTTTGTTTTTGTTTGTTTCTTTCTTTGCTTTTTTGGCTTTCCAGATATATTTGAGAATTATTCTCTCCATGTTTTTGAAGAATTCTATTGGGTTTTTAATGGGGATTACATTCAATCTGTAGATAGCCTTTGATTGAATGGTTATTTTTACTATGTTAATTCTGCCAATCTATGAGATCTCCCCACTTTCTAAGATCTTTGATTTCTTTCTTGAGAGACTTGAAGTTATTGTCATACAGAGCTTTCCATTGTTTTTAGTTACCCCAAAATATTTTGTATTATCTGTGGCCATTGTGAAGTTGTTTCCCTAATTTCCTTCTCAGCCTGTTTATGTATAAAGAAAACCACTACGTATTTGAGTTAACAGTATATCCAGCCACTTTGTTGATGTTGTTTATCAGCTGGAGAAGTTCTTTGGCAGAATTTTTGAAGTTGCTTATGTATACTATCATATCATCTACAAATAGGGATACCTTTATTTCTTCTTTACCAATTTGTATCCCCTTGATCTCTTTTTGTTGTCTTATTGTTCTTGCTAACACTGGGAGTACTGTATTAAATATGGGGAAAGTATACATTCTTGTCTAGTCTCCAATTTTCATGAGATTAGTTCGCTATCTCTCCATTTAATTTGATATTGGCTGTTGGTTTGCAGTAAAGTGATTTTTATTTTGTTTAGGTATGGGTCTTGAATTCCTGATCTCTCCAATCCTTTCAACATGAAGGGGTTTTGTATTTGTCAAATGTGTTTTCTTCATCTCAGGAGATGCTCATGTAACTTTTTCTTTGAGTTTGTTTATATAGTAGATTAAGTTAATGGGTTTTCATATAGTGAACCAAACTTGTATCCCTGTGATGAAGGCTACTGTGATGTGATCTTGGATTCGATTTCCAAGAATTTTATTGAATATTGTTGTTTCAATATTCACAAGTGATATTAATCACAAGTTCTCTTTTTTGGTTGGGTTCTTGTACGGTTTAGGTACCATAGTAATTGTGGCTATATAGAATGAATTAGTAGTGTTTCAAACAGTCCTTCTGTTCCTATTTTATGGAATAGTTTGAGAAATATTGGTATTAGTTCTTTTTCTGAAGGTCTAGTAGAATTCAGCACTTTGTTTGGCCCCAGACAGATTCTTTTTGTATTTTTTGTTCAGAGGTTTTAATGGCTTTCTTTATTTCTTAAGTGAGAAATGGACCATTTTATAGCGTTTATATGCTTTTGATTTAAATTCTGATAAGTGATATCTGTCTAGAAAACCAACATTTCTTCTATATTTTCCACTTCTGTTGAATATAGGCAATTGTAGTAAGTTTTTTTTTTTTTGCATTCTTGCACATGTTTGTATTTGTAGATTCTGATCTCTTTCCTAAATAGTCTATTTCAGGGTTGCCTCCATTTGTATTTTCTTTATTGCTTATATTTCCATTTTTAGTTCTTGGACAGTTTTGCAAATTCTTCACCTGGATTGATTGCATTTTCTTGATTTTATTTACAAGCAAGGCTTGTTAGGGGCATTCATGGACTGTGAGGTACCCTGGTGGGAGACTTGGGTTCTGATGGTGCTGAATTGCATTGGATTCTGTTGCTTATGGTCTTGAGCTTGCCCTCTTGCCATGTGGTTATCTCTGGTTTTAATCTGGTCTGGGGAGCTCTGACTGAACTGGCCTCCTTAGCGGTAGGTAGAACTCTGTGACCTGTGTTGAGATGGTCTTCTGGAAGGCAAGCAGTGCTATCTCTGGTTAGGGTGGGCCCTCCCATCTCTTATTAGGCATGCCTCCTGTTTCTATTGTTAGAGTAGGCATCCCGTGTCCCTGGTTATTGCAGACCTCTTAGGAGAGAGACAGGCTATAAGGTATAGAAAATATCAGGGTATTGTTCTGATCTTGGTGGGGAAGAAGACTGGGGTTTGAAGTTCTTGTCATACAAATCTTTTCCTTGCTTAGTAAATTTCAAGACTTCGATGCAATTTTATTTTGTCTGGAGGATTACACGCAAATACTCTGAGCATGCCAACACGATAATAATGGAGTCTGGGTTAATATATACTTAATGGTTTAGTTGGGTGTAAACATTGTGAACATACTCATCATAAAATTGTCTTGACTTTCTAGTCCTTTTTAAATTCAGCATCTTGTGCTCACTTTATTATCAACACAGAGCATGATTTATCCCATCACTAACTGTAGGCTGTTCTTTCATAATTCGTTTCTTGTAAATCCTTTGGTATTAGGACGTTTCTACTGCATTTGTATTGGTTAAATTTATTTATTAAAAAATAGTTTATTTCCTTTATTCTGTAGATGTTTTGACTTTCTGTAAAGCCTCTAGCATACTTTTGGATTTCTTTTCTTCTGAGCTTTGATGAGAAATATTACCTATCTCTGTTTTGAGAAAACATATGTAGAACTCTTGCAATTGGATCAGAAACTATTAATATGAGCACTCTTCATATTTTATCCCCTCAGTATTTACTACTTTTCATGTGTTATAAATAACATTTTATGCTTTCTAAACATTTATGTTCATAGTCGATATTTATACTGCTTTCAAACTTAGAGGAGGTTCTTTTTCCATTGGGCAATTATAAATGCAGAAAGTCTTCTCTGGTCAAAGTGCTGATAATCAATGACTATGAGTTCTAATTCTGGTGGCAAGATCTGTGCCAAGTTCACCTCCATTCCATGGCTCAGAAAATAAAAGAGGTCAAAATATATCTAAGAGATAGTGTGAAGGTACTGTGAAAATGCTATTTTTTTAAATATGTCATGTTGCTGTACACAAGAACTCATAGCAGCTGGAGTTACTTGCACAAAGATCAAGCAGATTAAAATTACAATTATGAATAATGGGTTGAGTTCCCCAAGTCCTCATCCCTTGCTGGAGAATCCTTGGTAAATGAAGACTTTTTGGATAGGGAAAGTCACTTTTTATTTTCAGTGTTTTCCGTTGTAGATATCCTGAATATGGACATGTGGGTAGTACAAACAGTACACAGTAGGATATGGTTAAGAAAAGAATGAGCAAAAAGGATGTAAGTTATAAGTTTAAAGAGTATTGAGGAGGAAACTAAGGGATGGATATGATAAAGATAATTTTTATATATTAAACATTTTAAGAATCAATGAAAGTAAATAATGCCAATTGCAAGTTTATAAATCCATAAATTATATCCTGAAAATGCATAATATATTAAATTGCATCATTTCTAATTCTAAAATAGCATTTACTTTTCTAGAAATTATTATTGCTGGTGCATAATAATCTATGTTTAAAAGCTATTATGTATTTTTTAGACTTCAGTCTGTTGCTAAAGCCAATCTGGAACTCACTATACAGCTTAAGATGGACTCATATTCAATGATATTTTTCCTTCCATAACATCCTAAGTACTTAAAAAAAATTTACTCTGACCCAGAAGTTTGAGCTCTGGCTGGAACATTTCTGCAAACAGAAATTTTGCATGTTGCTACTTATTGAAGCTTTCTTCATAATGTATTTATTGGATATTTTATTTACATTTCAAATGTTATCCATTTTCCACTTTCTCCTCTGTAAACACACTGTCCCATCCTCCATCATTCCCTACTTCTATGAGGGTGATCCTAAAACTCCACCTACTCCCCATTCTGTACCCTGGCAGTTCCCTTACCATAAGCATCTACCCTGGAACCAAGGGCCTTTCCTCCCACTGATACCCAACAAGGGCATTTTCTATTACACATGTGGCTTGAGCCACTGGTTTGCTCCATGTTTACTCTTTGGTTGACTGATTAGTCCCTGAGCTCGGGTGGTCTAATTGGTTGATATTGTTCTTCCTGTAGGTTTGTAGTGGGATGGAGAGATGGTTCAATGGATCAGAATCTCTCAAACTCAGAGGGTGGTGCATTGCCGAACCTAAACAGCCCCAACAGAATTAGACTACACTCTAATTATTAAATGCTAATGAATCATAGCAAACGTTCTACTCTAGTATATATTTGTAGCATAGAAATTATAATATACATTTTGTTTACTGTTAAACAAAAAACAAAATATTTTGAAAATATTTGGTTCAAAAAATGCATATGCAGATATATTATTAATTATTACTGTAAATGAAACTGATTTCCTTATATCTCATCATTGATTTGAGTCAAAAGTTTTCATGTTGCCAGATAGCCTTGAATTCCAATCTTCTTTTATTGTCCAGCACATTACAAGTGATAGGATAACAAACCTATATCAAGATATTTGGATATAGCATTCATTTGATAAATGAAAAAAATAAGGTTTTCTTCTTTATTAGTTCTAAATATTTTGTGAATAAAATGAAAATATATGGGAGAAAATAAAATGAATGTGAAAACAGCTGTCGCCAGAAAATTGTCTCAAATTCAAGGTCAGCTGAGACTGCGAAGAAAGTTCTAGACTACTTGGGACTACAAGTAAAAATATGTCTCAAGCAAAAAGAAACCAAAATCATACAAGAACAGAAATAATGAATACAAGCATTCAGTATTAAATATTTTTATTATAGTGATTTAATTTTTAGCTTTCATAATATTAAGGAGCTTTCCAAAGTTTTTAAAAAGTGGTAGACCCTTTTGAGACCTTAAAAACTTCCGGTACAAGCAAAATGTTTTCTACTCAGCTTTGTAAAATTCACTTCAGTTCTCTATTTAGTAACAATGGAAGTGGAATAACTTTGCAATGAAGATAAATTACCTTCAAAGTGTTATTCTTGGTATAAAATGCAATAACTATTATAACTTTCATAAAAATATAATCATATTTGGGATTTTGTAGTTTCTTTGTTTTATTTTGTGATCATTATAAATTAGTTCTAACCTTTATTGTTCAGGCCATTTTTTCTTAGTTTGTTACTATATCCTATTATAAAATGTAAAACACATATATTATGAAAAGGAAAAGGAGACTAATCTGTCAGGAAGGTTAAGTGGTGTAGTAAATGGAAGGACAGTGTATAGGCAAGAAAATAGGGAGGAATAATTAACACTAAAGACCTTTTAAAATGCAATAAATTGTTTCAATTAGCATAATATTAAAATATACCATAAATACATATATTTATATGTATTATACATAAATGATAACATCTAAGCAATCCTCCTGGAAGACTGGGATGTCGGTTCAGGCTTCTTAAGGTAAACCACTCAGCTCCTTCAATCCTTTTTCTAACTCCTCCAATGGGGACCCTATTCTAAGTTCAATGGTTAGCTACAAGCATCTGCCTCTGTATTTGTCATGATACGGCAGATCCTCTCAGGAGACAGTTATATCTGGCTGCTGACAGCAAGTACCTATTTGCATCAGCAATATTGCCTGGGTTTGGTGGCTGTATGTGTATGGGGTTGATCCCCAGGTGGGGCAGTCTCTGGATGTCCTTTCGTTCAGTCTCTGTTCAAAACTTTGTCTCTATATTTCCTCCTATTAATATTTTTGTTCCCACTTCTAAGAAGGACTGAAGCATCCTCAATTTAGTCATCCTCCTTCTTGAGGGTCATGTGGTCTGTGGATCGTATCACTGGGTAATCCAAACCTTTGAGGTAATATTCACTAATCAGTGAGTGCCTACCATGTGTATTTATTTGTGATTAAGTTACTAACCAAGGATGATATTTTCTAGTTCCATCCATTTGCCTAAGAATGTCATGTAGTCATTGTTTTTAAAAGTTAAATAGGACTCCAATGTGTAAATGTACCTCATTTTTTGTATCCATTTCTCTGTTGAAGAACATCTGGGCACTTTCTAGCTTCTTTTTATTATAAATAAGGCTTATGAACATAGTGGAGCATGTATTCTTGTTATATGTTGGAGAATCTTTTGGGTATATTCCCAGGAGTGGTACAGCTGGTTTCTCAGGTAGGACTATTTCACTTTTCTAAGGAACTGCTAGACTGATTTCAAGAAAGATTATACCAACTTTCAATCCCACAAAAAATGGAGGAGTGTTCGTCTTTCTCTACATCCTCACCATCTTCTGTTGTCTCCTGAGTTTTGATCTTAGCCTTTCTGACTGGAGTGAGGTGGAATCACAGTGGTGTTTTGATTTATAGTTCCCTGATGACTAAAAATGTTGAACATTTCTTTTGGTACTTCTCAGCCATTTGATATTCCTCAGTTGAGAATTCTTGGTTTAACTCTGTACTCCACTTTTTTTATTAGATATACATTTTTACTTGCATTTCAAATGGTATTCTCTTTCCCTGTTTCCTGTCCATAAGCCTGCACCTCCACACTCTCCCCCATACATGTGTTCCCCCCATCCACCTACCTTACCCTCCCTACCAACATTCCCCTGAACTGCACTGTGTATCCAAACTTAGCAGGACCAAGGGCTGCCCCTTCCACTAGTGCCCCAACAAGGCTAATCTCTGCTACATATAAAGTTGGAGCACTGGGTCATTCCATGCATAGTTTTTCGGTAGTTGTTTAGTCCCTGGAAGCTTTGGTTGTTGGAATTGTTCTAATGGGGTTGAAAGCCCCTTGAGCTCTTTCAATCCTTCCTCTCATTCATCTAAATGGGATACTCTTCTCAGTTCAGAGATTTGCTGCTAGCATTGACCTTTGTGTTGGACATGCTCTGGATGTCTCTCTCAGGAGAGATCTATATCTGGTCCCTTTCAGCATGGACTTTTTAGCTTCATCAATCTTATCTAGTTTTGGTGGCTGTATATATATGGGCCACATATTGGGCAGGCGCTGAATGTCCATTCCTTCAGTCACTGCTCTAAACTTTGCTTCCATATCTCTTCCTATGGATTTTTTTTTCTGTTTCAAGAAGGAGCGGGAGCATTCTCATTTTGGTCATGCTTCTTCTTGTGCTTCCTGTGGTCTGTAGATTGCATCTTGGGTAATTTGAGCTTTTGGGCTAATATCCACTTATCAGTGAATACATACCAAGTATGTTTTTCCGTGATTGGGTTACCTCGCTCAGGACGATATTTTCTAGTTCATTCCTTTTGCCTATGAATTTCATGAAGTCATTGTTTTTGATAGCTGAGTAGTACCCCATTATGTAACTATATCACATTTTTTTCATCCATTTCTCTGTTGAAGGGCATCTGGGTTCTTTCCAGCTTCTGGCTATTTTAAAAAAGGATGCTATGAACATAATGGGGCATGTGTCTTTGCTGTATGTTGGAGCATCTTTTGGGTATATGCTCGGTCCTCCGGGAGTGGAATGTCCAATTTTCTGAGTAACCTCCAGACTGATTTCCAGAGTGGTTTTACCAGTTTGCAATCCCACCAACAATGGAGGAGTGTTCCTCTTTCTCCACATCCTTGCCAGCATCTGTTGTCACCTGAGTTTTTCTCTTAGCCACTCTGACTGGTGTGAGGTGGAATCTCAGGGTTGTTTTAATTTGCATTTCATTGATGACCAAGGATGTTGAACATTTCTTTAGGTGCTTTTTGGCCATTCAGTATTCCTCAGCTGACAGTGTTTTGTTTAGCTCTGTATCCCATTTTTAATAGGGTTATTTGGTTTTCTGGAGTCTAGCTTTTTGACTTCTTTGTATATATTGAATATTAGTCCTCTATTGGATATAGGATTGGTAAAGATCTTTTCTCAATATGTTGTTTCCATTTGTCCTAATGACAGTGTACTTTACTTTACAATTTTTGCAATTGTAAAAAAAGCTTTGCAATTTTATGAACTCCCATTTGTTGATTCTTGATCATAGAGCATAGGCCATTGGTATTCTGTTCAGGAAATTTTCCCCAGTACCCATGTGTTTGAGTCTCTTCCTCACTTTTTCTTCTATTAGTTTGAGTGTATCTTGTTTTATGTGGAGGTCCTTGATCCACTTGCACTTGAGCTTTGTACAGGGAGATAAGAATGATCAATTTGTATTCTGCTATGTGCTGACTGCCGGTTGAACAAGCACCAATGTTGAAGATGCTATCTTTATTCCATGGATGGTTTTAGCTCCTCTGTCAAAGATCAAGTGACCATAGGTATGGAGTTTCATTTCTGGGCCTTCAATTCTATTTTATTAATCTACCTGCCTGTCTCTGTACTAATACCATACAGTTTTTTTTCATTATTGTTTTATAATGCAGCTTGAGGTCAGGGAAGGAGTTTTTCCCAGTTCTTTAATTGTTGAGGATAGTTTTTGGTATCCCGGGTTTTGTGTTATTCCAAATGAATTTGCAAATTGCTCTTTCTAACTCTGTGAAGAATTGAGTTGGAATTTTGATGGGGATTGCATTGAATCTGTAGATTGCTTTGGGCAAGATGCTTATTTTTGCAATATTAATCCTGCCAATCCTTAAGCATGGAATATCTTTCCGTTTTCTAATATCTCCTTCAATTTTTTTCTTCAGAGACTTGAAGTTCTTATACAAATCTTTCACTTACTTGGTTAGAGTCACACTGAGCTATTTTATAGTATTTGTGACTAGTGTAAACGGTGTCATTTCCCTAATTTCTTTCTCAGTCTGTTTATCCTCGTGTAAAGAAAGGCTACTGATTTGTTTGAGATAATTTTATATGCAGCCCCTTTGCTAATGCTGTTAATCAGGCTTAGGATTCCACTTGTGAAAATTTGGGGGTCACTTAAGTATACTATCATATCATCTGTAAACAGTGATATTTTGACTTCTTCCTTTCAAATTAGACCACCTTTTGTTGTTTGATTGCTATGGCTAGGACTTCAAGTACTATATTGAATATATTGGGAAAGAATGGGCAAACTTTTCTACTCCCTGACTTTAGTGGGAATGCTTCCAGTTTCTCTACATTTAGATTGATGTTGGCTACCTGTTTGCCGTATAGTGCTTTTACTAAGTTTAGGTATGTGCCTTGAATTCGTGATCTTTCAAAGACTTTTAACATCAAGGGGTGTTGGATTTTGTCAATGCTTTTTCAGCATCTAATGAGATGATCGTGCATTTTTTCTTTTGTTTATATAATGTATTACATTGATGAATTTCCATATAATGGACCATCCCTGAATCTCTGGGATGAAGCACACTTGATCATGTTGGATGAACATTTTGATGTGTTCTTAGATTCTGTTTGTGGGACCAATCCCAAAATAAAAGAATAGAACCTTCTTCTCAATACCTCAGGGTATCTTCTTCAACATTAACTGGGCACATAATTGGTCACAGAAAAGAGTCAACAGATATGGGAATATTCAAATAGTCCCATGCATTCTGTCAGATAACCATGGACTAAGACTGTTCTTCAATAAAAAGGAAAAACAAAACAAAAACAAAACAAAACAAACAAACAAAAAGATAGAAAGACCACATATACATGGAAGCTAATAAGGATCTACTCACTTGATAATTCCACAAGGAAGAAATAAAAGAAATTAAAGACTTTTAGTATTTAAATGAAAATGAAGGCAACAATATGCTCCAACTTATAGGACACAATGAAATCAGTGCTAATGGGGAATCTAATAGCTGTGAGTGTCTCCAAAAAGAAACCGGAGATAGCATACACTATCAACTTGACAGGACACCTAAAAGCTCTAGAACAAAAAGAAGTAAATACACCCAATAGGAGTAGACTGCAGAAAATAATCAAACACAGGACTGAAATTAACAAAGTTCAAACAAAAAGAACTATTCAAAAAAAAATCAATAAAACCAGGAGCTGGTTCTTTGAAAAAATCAGTGATATAGATAAGCCCTTAGCCAGACTAACCAGAGGGCACAGAGTGAGTATCCAAATTTACAAAATTGGAAATTAAAAGGGAGACATAATAGCAGAAACTGATAGAAATTTAAAGAATGATTATTAGATCGTACTACAAAACTTGTGTACCAAGAAAGCTTGGACAATCAGGAATGGACACCTTTCTAGAGATAATAGGGAATCAAAGCTAGTCTGTGGAATTGATAAACCATCGAAATAGTCCCTTAACCTCAAAGAAATAATAGAAGTGGTCATTAAAAGTATCTCAATCAACAAAAGCCCAAGACCTAGATGGGGTTTAGTGCAGAATTATAGTAGATCTTCAAGGAAGACATAATAACAAGATTGTACACATTATAGAAACTATTCACAGTATAGAAATAAAGAAATTCTTCCCAATTCCCTGCAAGGAAGCCACTATTTACTTATGCCTAAACCCCCACAAAGACCCAAATGGAAAAGAAAAAAGAACTCAGACCAATTTCTTTATGAATATTGACATAAAAGCTTAAAATTTTTTACGATTTCCATTTTCCATGACCATCCAGTTTTTTTCTTTTAAGGAAAATTGCATTATGTATTTTTGAAAATTCCTGCCTTTAATTCAGACATCAATCATAATTACTTTGATAAATATTCATAGCAGTTTTTGCTTCTAATATGAGATTATATGGAAAAATAAAACCAAAACCCAATGGCCATCAGTCATTCTTTTTGTGCTCATTACTAGATTAGATATTTATTTATTAGAGAAAATAACATTTTCCAAATAGCCACAAGTTTCTGCCATGTTTATATTAGAAAACTAGGAAAATTCTACCTGTACATCATTATTACATGTCAGTGAATGTAGTAATGTTCTATTGATTATAAGTCACAGATCCCTTAGTATTTATCTCATTTAACCTTAGTAATCCTTTTTTGAGCAAAAGTCTTTAAATATACTTGAAGAAAGTGTACTACATTTCTTCCAATAAAGTTTCTGATCTAATATAAATATAACAAAAGGAAAGACATGTTCTTCTCTCTCTAAGTGTACAAGATTTCTCCTTAATTATTAATGCAGGTGTTGTGTTGCTTAGGCTTGTCCTTCTTAGGGTTATGTAGAAATTATGTAGCTAATAAAGGACTGTGTTCTCATTCCTTCCTGTAGGAGTGGGCATCATGTTTTAGACAAGTTATGAAAAAATACAAAAAACCTAGATTTATAATATTGTCTATTTCCTAAAGACAATCCATGTATTTGATAAGTATATATTCTTTATCTATTAGGTAGCTTATTTATTCTACATTAGCTTTTTTTTTTTTTAAATCCAAAGTTTATTGTAAAAACAAAGTGGTACAAACAAAAGATTTCTCTCTCTCTCTCACACACACACACACACACACACACACACACACACTCACACACACACACACACACACACACAGACATTATTTTTGTTAATACTTGATTTCTCTGTGTAGCCATGGTTGCCATAGAACTCAGTGTGTAGGACTGAAATCAGAAGTCTGTCTCTGCCTCTGTCTCTCAAGTGCTAAATTAAAAGCAAGTGTCACCACACCTGGCTAGATTTGGAGCACATGCTCAGAATCTACATTTATATAGTTAAGGTATGTGTGTCCTGAACAGACTCACTAGAAAAAGCAAGCCAGCTGGCAAATTAGCTTCCAAGAGGCCTTTTATTATAGTTGGTTAGGGAATAATTTTTACTCTGTCTATTAAGACAGAAATCATGGAGTGGTATTTTATTTCCTTTGATGGTTTTATTCATTAGAATTGTGGTCCATTTTGCACAATGTACAGATATCACACAAAGTATATGAACAAGTGGAAAAGAAAATCCTTGTGGTTTACAATATCTTCAATGAACAACAATCTACAATGAGTGATGCTTGAATTGACTCATAATACTCAGATATTTTATTGCTTGTGTTACATGTTGGTGACTGAGATTACTTTTATTATTCTAACCCCTACGCCTTGTCTCCATGATTAGGAATCTGATATTACTTTACTTGACAACAGCCTAACAAATAATACAAAGAACAAGAGTTTTACTACAAACTTCTCACATCATTTTCAATTCATGAGATGAGGTATAAAACTGATGTCTGTCTTATGAATCAGTGTATATACAAAGGGGAAAGATGCCCATGATTTTTGACAGTGAAGGAATAAGATGTGATATAACTGATCTTTGCAGTGAAGATGTTGGGGGAGGTAACCTGACAGTCATGGAATTCAGAGAAGTTTTGTCCAATCAGAAGAATATATTCTGTGTATACTCAATCATTTCTTTTTTTTTTTTTTTTTTTTTTCAGAGCTGGGGACCAAACCCAGGGCCTTAAGCTTGCTAGGCAAGCGCTCTACCACTGAGCTAAATCTCCAACCCCTACCCAATCATTTCTTGAAGTGAATATATATCATCAAATAGGTATCATGTTGTAGAGCCAAAATTGAGATAAAGATAAAGAGATAATATCTTGACAAAGACTTTAAAAGTTTATATTTAAAAGCTCATATTAATAAAGGTAAAAGCCATTAACCATCTCTCTGTTTTACTTTTTTGATTAATTAATTTAATTATTCATCCTGATCAGAGCCTCCCCTCCCTCCTCTCTCCCCTGTTCTTCTCTCACTCCTCCCATTACTTCCTTCTGTTTCTCCTCAGAAAAAGGGAGGTCGCCCTTGGCATATAAAAGTTCCAGTAGGATTGGATACATTTCACCTATTGAGGCTGCACAAAGCCATCTAGTTAAGAGAAACAGATCTAAAGACAGGCAACAGTGTCAGACACACCTTCTTCTCCATTCTGTTGGAAGTCTCACATGAAGACCAAGTTGTAGATTTGTTCCATATGTGTAGGCTTCCTAGTTCTGTTCATGCATGCTTTCTGGTTGGAGCTTCAGTCTTTGAGCCCCTATGCATCTAGGTTATTTGATTCTGTAGGTTTTCTTGTGATGTCCTTTGACCTCTCTGGCTTTTTTCAATCTTCCTCCCCACTTTCCACAAATTTTCCAAACTCCATTTAATGTTTGGCTAAGGGTCTTGAATCTGTTTTCTTCAGCATCTGAGTGAATACACTCAGATGAGTGTTATGCCTCCCATCTGAAAGCATAGTGGAATATTATTTGTTTATAGTGTCAGAGGTGGGTCTTATTCATGACACTGCACTCAATTTTGGGCCATTCATTCACTGCCCACTGCTTCACTTTCTGCTCCTTCTTTATACCCAAACATCTTATAAGCAGAAAAAATTGTGGGTACAAATTTTTGTGGCACAGTTGGTCTTGGCATCCTTCCATTGGAAGTCTTTACTAGTTAGAAGAGGTGACAGCTTCATGTTCCAATCTTCTATTGCTAGGAATCTTAGCTAGGGTGACTCTCATAAATTCCTGGGAATCTCCATTGTCCTAGATTTCTAGCTTGTCCAAGAGAAACCTCCACTACTGATTCTAGTACTCTTTCCTATCTTCCCCACACTTCAACACTCTTGTTCCCCTCCCAGCCCCCACTCCAGATATCTATGTTATTTTTCCTTCTCAAGCAGATTCAGGCATACTCCCTTGGTTCATACTTTTTTACCAAACTTCTTTGGGTCTGTGGATGTAACATGGCTGTCTTTACTTTATGGCTAATATTCACAAATAAGTGAGTAGATACCATGTTGGTGGATGTGTGTCTAGAGTACCTTTCTCAGGATGATGTTTTCAAGTTTCATCTATTTTCCTCCAAATTTCATGATTTTATTGTATTAATAGCTGAGTAATAGTTCATTATGTGAATGGACTATATTTTCTTTATCCATTCTTCCATTGATGGACATGTAGATTGTTTGCAGCTTCTGCCTAGTACAAATAAAGCCGCAGTGAACATAACTGAGCTACCGTCCTTGTGGTATGGTGGAGCACTTTTGTGGTATGGTGGAACACTTTTGTGGTATGGTGGAGCACTTTTATGGTATATGCCCAGGATTGGAATAGCTGGGAATTGAAGTAGAACTCTTTCAATTTTCTGAGCATCCAAAAACGTTTTACTTCCATGGTCTAATGGAATAAATATACCTTTGTGTCTTATAATTATTTTATTTCATAAAATTTTAGGTTTATTATAAATAAATATACCTGGGGCAAGTCGATAACCTTTGTTTACATGAATATTTATTTCCAACTTAATTCCAAAATAAATATGTTTTGTAAAAATTGTGTTTTGGCATAATAGTACACAACTGTACATAATTGTACACATATAGTATATATATAAATAAATCTGTAGAAGATGCATTTTAATAAAATGAAATTTTGAACATTGTTATTTTGGGGTATTATATTGTCTGTAATCCTCATTATGAAGAGAAAACATATAGAACCTCCCTAAACAGATATAAAAATTAATTTATATGTAATATATGCAAATTATATACTATTATAGTATATAAAATGTATATACTATATATTATATCATATATAATTATATATATATAATTTATATATAGTCCAAACTTAAAAATATCTTAGATTTAACAATTTTATATTACATTCCTTTTAATAACTCATATGATTTTTATTGGCTATTTCATATATATAAATTTCAAATGTTATCCCCTTTCTCCCCCTCTCCCATCCTCTTCCCACCTCCCACACTGCTGCTTCTTTGAAGATACTCCCACTCCTGCTGACACAATCCCAACTCAACACACTGGCATTCTGATACTCTGTGGTAATGAGCCCTCACAAGACCTAGGGCTTCTAATCTACTGATGCCAGACAATGCCATCCTCTGATACATATGCAACTACAACCATGGGTCTCTACATGAGTATTTTGTGGTTGGTGTTTAGTTCCTGAGAGCCCCGGGCGGGTGGTGGGGCTGGTTGGTTGATTTTTTTGTTCTTCCTATGGGGTTGTAAACAACTTCAGCTCCTTCACTCCTTTTTCTAGATTCTCCATTGGAGTCTCTGTGCTCAGTGCAATGGTTGGCTGAAAGTGTACTCATCTATGTCAGTAAGGCCTGGCAGAGCCTCTCAGGAGACATCCATATCAGGCTCCTGTCAGCAAGCACTTCTTTACGTCAGCAATATAACTGTGTTTGGAGCCTGTATATGGGATAGATCACAAAGTGAGGCAGTCTCTAGATGATCTTTCCGTAAGTCCCTGCATTTTTTGTCCCTGTATTTCCTCCCATGAGTGTTTTGTTCCCCCTTCAAAGGACTTAAGTATCACATTTTGGTCTTTCTTCTTCTTGAGCTTTATATGGTCTTGGGTATTGTGAACTTTTGGGCTAATATATACTTACCAGTGAGTGTGTACCATGTGTGTTCTTTTGTGCTGTGTTTCCTCATCCAGAATATTTTCTAGATCTGTCCAGTTTCCTAAGATTGTCTGTAGTCACTGTTTTTAATAGCTGAGAAGTTACTACTCCATTTCGTAACTGTACCATATTTTTGGAAACCATTCCTCTATAGCAGGACATCTGGGTTCTTTCAAGCTTCTGGTGATTATAAATAAGGCTGCTATAAACATAGTGGAGCATGTGTCTTTGGTTTATGTTGGAGCATCTTCTGGGTATACACCCAGGAGTAGTGTAGTTGGGTCCTCAGGTAGTAAGTAATATGTCCAGTTCTCTGAGGAACTTTCAGACCGATTTCCAGAATGGTTGTACCATCTTGCAATCTCACCAAAAATAGAGAAGTGTCCTATCTCTACATCCTTGCCAGTATCTGCTGTCACCTGAGTTTTTGATTTTAGCCATTAGGACTGGTATGAAGTAGAATCTCAGGGTTATTTTAATTTGCATTTCTCTGATGACTAAGGATATTGAATATTTCTTTAGGTGCTTCTAAACCATTCTCTATTCCTTAGTTGAGATTTCTTTGTTTAGCTCTGTACCCCAATTTTTAATAAAGTTATTTGGTTCTCTGGAGTCTAAATTCTGTATATATTAGGTATTAGCCCTCTATCTGCTATAGGATGAGGAAGATCTTTTCCTCATCTATTGGTTGCAGTTTTGTCCTATGGAAAGTGTCCTTTGCCTTACAGAGGCTTTACAATTTTACAAGGTCCTATTTGTCAATTCTTGATCTTAGAGCATAAGCCATTTGTGTTCCTCTCAAGAAATTTTCCTTTATGCCTATGTGTTCCAGGTTCTTCATCACTTTCTCTTCTCTTAGTTTTAGTATATCTGGTTTTACATGGAGATCTTTAATCCACTTAGATGTGACCTGCGACCAAGGAAATAAAAATTGAACAATTTACTACCTGAGGACCTAGTTATACCGCTCTTGGGCATATAACCAAAAGATGTTCATACATATAACAAAGACACATGCTCCACTATGTTCATAGCAGCCATATTTATAATAGCCAGAAGCTGGAAAGAACTCAGATGCCCTTCAACAGAGGAATGGATACAGAAAATGTGGTACATCTACACAGTGGAGTACTACTCAGATATCAAAAACAATGACTTCAAGAAATTCATAGGCAAATGGAATGAACTGAAAAATATCATCCTGAGTGAGGTAACCAAAACACAGAAAAACATTCTTGGTATGCACTCATTGATAAGTGGATATTAGCCCAAAAGTTCGAATTACCCAAGATGCAATCCACAAACCACAGGAAGCACAAGAAGGATGACCAAAATGTGGATGTTTCCACTCCTTCTTAAAAGGGGGAAAATATCCATAGGAGGGGATAGGGAAGCAAAGTTTAGAGAAGTGACTGAAGGAATGGCCATTCAGATCCTGCCCCACATGTAGCCCACATGTATACAGTCACTAAAACTAGATAAAATTGATGAAGCTAAAAAGTGCATGCTCAATGGCACCAGATACTGATCTCTCCTGAGAGACACATCCAGAGCATGTCCAGTTCAGAGGTCAATGCTAGCAGCAAACCACTGAACTCAGAATAGCAACCCCTTTGGAGGAATTAGAGGAAGGATTGAAAGAGCTCAAGGAGGTTACCACCCCATAAGAAAAACAATGCCAACCAACCAGAGCTTCCAGGGACTAAACAACTACTGAAAGACTAAACATGGACTGACCCAGGGCTCCAACTGCATATGTAGCAGAGAATAGCATCATTGGGGAACCAATGGAAGGGGAAGCCCTTGGTCTTGCCAAGGTTGGACCCCCAGTGCAGGGGAATGTCTGGGGCAATAAGGGGGTGAATGAAGGGAACACCCATATGGGGGAGGGGGCAGGCATGGGAGCTTATTGACAGGAAACCGGGAAAGGGAATACTATTTGAAATATAAGTAAAGAATATATATATATATATATATATATATATATGATAAAAAGGAACAATATTCATTTTTCTAAGTGCTGACCTCCAGTTTAACTACCATCATTTGTTGAAAATGCTATCTTTTTGCCACTGGACACTTTGTCAATGATCAAGTGAACGTTGGTTCCTAGGTTCATTTCTGGAACTTCAATTTTATTCCATTTCTCTACCTACCTGTCTGTCTCTGTACCAAAACCTTACCGTTCTTTTATCACTATTTTTCTCTAATACAGATTAAGGTCAGGGATGATGATTCTCCCAAAAGTTGTTTTATTGTGAAGAATGGTTTTCCCTACCCAGGCATTTTGTTATTACAAATGAATTTGCAAATTTCTCTTTCTAATTCTATGAACAACTGAGTTGGAATTTTGATGGGGATTGCTTTGAATATTTACATTGCTTTAGTCAAGATGGCCATTCTTATACCTGTGAGTTCTGTTAGATTCTGGATAGTTGATATCTTGTTCTTTGCAAGATGGCCATTTTTATTATATTAATTCTGCCAATCCATGAGCATGAGAAAACTTTCCATTTTCTGAGATCTTGTTGGATTTCTTCCTTCAGAGACTTGAAATACTTGTCATACAGATCTTTCACAAGCTTGGATAAAGTTACACCAAGGTATTTTAAATTATTTATGACTATTATGAATGGTGTTGTTTCTGCAATTTCTTTCTCTATAAAGGAAGGCTACTAATGTGTTTGAGTTAATTTTATATCCATCCACTTTGCTGAAGTTGTTTTCAGGATTAGGAGTTCTTTGGTGGAAATTTTGGGGTCACTTAAGTATACTACCATATCATCTGCAAATAGTGATATTTTGACATTTTCTTTTCCAGTTTGTATCCCTTTAACCTCTCCCTGTTGTCTATTTGTTATGACTAAGACTTCAAGGACTATTTTGAACAGGTACGGAGAGAGTGGGCAGCCCTGTGTAGCCTGTGATTTTAGTGTGATTGCTTCAAGTTTCTCTCCACTTAGTTTGGTGTTGGCTACTTGTTTGCTGTATATTGCTTTTACTATGTTAAGGAATGCGCCTTGAATTCATGATCTTTCTGAGAGTTTTATCATGAAGGGGCATTAAATTTTGTCAAATGCTTTCTCAGCATCTGATGAGATAATCATTTTCTTTTTACTTTGAGTTTGTTTGTATAGTGGATTTTGTTAACAGATTTTCAGATATTGAAACATCCCTGCATCCCTGTGATGAAGCCTACTTGATCATGGAGAATGATCATTTTGATATTTTCTTAGATTCAGTTTGCAAAAACTTGAGTATTTTTGGACCAATATTCATAAGGGAAATTGGTCTCAATATTTCTTTCTTTAAGGGTCCATGTTTGTTTTAGGTATAAGCTTATTTGTGACTTCAAAGAACAATTTAGGTTGTGTTCCTTCTGTTTCCATTTTGTGGAGATGTTTGAAGAGTATTGGTATTAGGTCATCTTTGAAGTTCTGATAGAATTCTGCACTAAGCACATCTGGTCCTGTGCTTTTGCTGATTGGGAGAGTTTTAATGACTTCTATTTCTTTAGGGATTATGGGATTGCTTGGATGGTTTTATTGATCCTAATTTAAATTTGATAACTGGTATCTCTCTAGAAAATTGTTCATTTCATCCAGATTTTCCAGTTTTGTTGAGTATAGGCTTTTGTAGTAGGATCTGTTCATTTTTTTGAATTTCCTCAGGTTCTGTTATGTCTCTCTTTTCATTTCTGATGTTGTTAATTTGAATACACTCTCTGTGCCCTCTGTTTAATCTGACTAAGGGTTTCTCTATCTTGTTGATTTTCTCAAAGAACCAGCTCCTGAATTTATTGATTCTTTGTATAGTTCTTTTTGTTTGTACTTGGTTGATTTTAGCCCTAGGTTTGATTGTTTCCTGCAGTCTACTCCTTTTAGGTGTATTTGCTTCCTTTTGTTCTGCAGCTTTTAGGTGTGCTCTCAAGCAGTTAATGTATGCTCTGTCCTGTTTCTTTTCACAGGCACCCAGAACTATGAGTTTTCATCTTAGCACTGCTTTCATTGTGTCCCATAAGTTTGGGTATGTTGTACCTCCTTTTCATTAAATTTTAAAAAGTGTCTTATTTCTTTCATTCCTTCTTCCTTGACTAAGTTATCATTGAGTGGAGCCTTGTTCAGCTTGAATGTGTATGTGGGCTTTTTATTGTTTTTTTTGTTGTTGTTGTTGTTGTTATTGAAGACCAGCCTTAGTCTGTGGTAATCTGATAAGATTATAGATTATTTCAGTCTTCTCTTCTTCTCTCTGTTGAGGCCTGTTTTGTGATCAATTATATGGTTAATTTTGGGGAAGGATCCATGAGGTGCTAAGAAGAAGGTATATTCTATTTTTTTTTAGAATGAAATGTTCTAAGGATATTTGTTAAATGCATTTGGTTAATAACTTGTGTTAGTTTTACTGTATCATGTTTTTATTTTCTGTTTCCATATTCTGTCCATTGATGAGAATGCAGTGTTGAAATCTCCCACTATTACTGTGTAAGGTAAAATATATAGTTTGAGTTTTAGGAAAGTTTCTTTATGAATGTGGATGCCCTTGCATTTGAAGTATAGGTGTTCAGATTTGAGAGTTCATCTTGGTAAATTTTTCCTTTGACATGTATGAAGTATTCTTTCTCATATTTTTGATAGCTTTTGGTTGAAAGTTGCTTTCATTGAATATTAGAATGGCTACACCAGTTTGTTTCTTGGGAGCATTATCTTGGAAATTTTTTTCCAAACTTTATTCCAAGGTACTGTCTGAATTTGTCACTGAGGTACGTTTCAAGTATGAAGCAATATTCTGGGTTCTGTTTAAGTTTACAAGTGTTAGTCTGTGTCTTTTTATTAGGGAATTGAGTCTATTTATGTTAAAAGATATTAAGAAAGTGATTGTTCTTTCTTTTTTTTGTTAGAGGCAGAATTATGTGTGGTTATCTTTGTTTGTGTTTGTTGAAAGAAGATTACTTTCTTGCCTTTTCTAGTTTGTAGTTTCTTTCCTGTTGGTGTTTTCCATCTATTATTCTTTGTAGGGCTGGATATGTTTAAAGTTATTGTGCCAGTTTGGTTTTGTCATGGAATATCTTGGTTTTCCATCTATGTTAATTGAGTCTTTTGCTAGATATGTTTGCCTGGGCTGTCATTTGTGTTCTCTTATGGTCTGTATGAACTCTGCCCAGGATCTTCTTGGTTTCATAGTCTCTGTTGAGAAGTCTGTATCATTCAAAAAGGTCTGTCTTTATATGTTTCTTGACATTTTCCCCTTATTACTTTTAATATTCTTTCTTTGTTTTGTGCTTTGGTGTTTTGATTATTATGTGACAGGAAGAATATTTTTCTGGCCCCATCTGTTTGGAGTTCTGTAGACTTCTTGTATGTTCATGGGCATCTCTTTCTTTAGGTTAGGAAAGTTTTCTTCTATAGTTTTGTTGAAGATATTCACTGCCCCTTCAAGTTGTGAATCTTTGCTCTCTTCTATACCTATTATCCTTAACTTTGGTCTTCTCATTGTATACTATACCTCCCAGACGTTTTGCGTTAGGAGATTTTGCATTTTGCATTTTTTTGACTATTGCACCAATGTTTTCTATGGCATCTTCTGCCTCTGAGATTCTCTCCTCAATTTCTTGTATTCTGTTGGTGATGCTTGCATCTATGACTCCTGGTCTCTTTCCTAGGTTTTCTATCTCCAGGGTTGTCTCTCTTTGGGCTTTGTTTTTTTTTTTTTTTTTTTTTTTTTTTTCTATTTCCATGTTTAGAAACTGGATGGTTTTATTCAATCCCTTCTCCTTTCTGGTTGTGTTTTCCTGTAATTCTTTAAGGGATTTTTGTGTTTCTTCTTTCAGGGCTTCTCCTTGTTTACCTATGTTTTCCTGTATTTCTTTTAGGTAGTTATTTATGTCCTTTTTAAGTCCTCTATCATCATCATGAGATATTATTTCAAATCCAAATCTTGCTTTTCTGATGTGTTGGGCTATCCAGAACTTGCTGTAGTAGGAGAACTGTGTTCTGATGATGTCAAATAGCCTTTGCTTGTGTTGTTTAGGTTCTTGTGCTTACCTCTTGCCATCTCTTTACCTTTGATATTTGTTAGGCTTGCTGTCCCTCTGTTGGCCTGTAAGCCTGTGATCTTAGGAGTGAGAGCACTCCTGGAAGAACAGTCCATTCCAGGCAAGCTTTGGATCTGGAGGGCTGTGGGATAGTGTTATCTCTGAGTGCTGATGGAAACCCTGAATTTTATGTTAACTATTATATCATGAAAAAAAATTATATGTCTATATTTAGAATGTAGCTTCAATGGAAATTTTTATTATGATCTATGTTTATAATACTAAAGTTTATGAAATATTTATTATTCCAAGAGAATTTATTTTAATAGGTTTTAAGATGTTCGTAGCACCCGAATTTATAAAGTAGTATGCATATATCTGACCTTAATATAAAATCATACTATTTCAATTTGTAAAAGTGCATATGAATTTTAATTCAGTAAGACAAATCTAATTTTAGCACTAACAGAAATGAATTTTAAAAAGTGGCATCAACGTGGTTCTATTAGGCTAAAAAGAATTTACTCAACAAGCAACCAACAATGTCCATATTCTGCATAGCTCCAAGCCAAATAAGGACCCAAAGCAGAGAGTGGAAGTAGACCTGAGACCCATTGCTATCACTGAATCTATTTCCAATTGGAAACCAGTCACAAAGGACAAATTATTTTTTTCTAAAGTACTCTCACTATGTATTCCTATTTCACTTAAGGACAGGGCCAAGCCCAGCAGTAAATGGTCAACAGAAAACAAACTTAATATTATTTTTAGAGTATTTTTGTTTTATCATTTTATTGTATTTTTATATTTGTGGCTTTATAGGTACTTTGTTTATATAATGTAGTTTCAGACATTTTTATTAAATTTTTTATTTATTCACTTGACATCCCTATACATCCCCTTCTAATGTTAACATCCTTATACATAGCCTCCTTCCATTCCACCCTTCACTTGACCATTACAAAGTGTTATCTTCCATATGGGGTGTGTAGTCCCCCACACTACATATGGCCCTGCAAGTCAAATCACTGCAGGAGTAGGAGCTTGTTCTCTCACTGAGACCAGGTCATTTCAGAGCATAGGATACAGAGGGCTGAACTAAGACAACGAATATCTTCCCCTTTCAGTTTGAAAAAGCTAAAACCACAAAAACCACAGTGTGCGCATTTGCAGGTGCTGGAAGTGCTGCCTGGTTGTTGGCTCTGACTCAAGTCGTTTTATATCTAACAGTTCATACTGACCATTAATTCAATAGGTTCCACATAAAGGTTTGTAATTTATTAATCTAATTAATGTAACCAAATCTAATGCAAAATATATCAGGATATGTGATCAACATGACATAGTTCCAAACCAAGTAATTTTTATGTGCCAATGACTGGCAGCCATGTTAGAACAACAATATGAAATAGCTTACAGTCCTGGAACAAACTAACTATGGTTTTGCTGGGAGTTGGGGTCAAGTCTCAAGAGTTATGACTTGCATTCTTTAAAATTAGCTGAATAGAGAAGCAATGAAGATATATTACTAATTGACTCTGTAATGAAATGTACACTCACTTTGGGTAAATGCCCAAGTATGTTATTGATAGATTTTGAGGCAGAATTTTTCAAGATATTTATTTTAGTCAGGCATATCTAAGAGATACACTAAATTATAATTTTAAAACATATTTTTAGTCCTACAGAGACATTTTTGAGTAATGGAGTGTCATAATCTTTTACACCATAATAATTTATTTTTAAATGTCTTATCCATTTTTGGTTAAGTTATAATTGCGTGTGTATTCTTTTCTGCGCTTCTTATTCTACTTTTAACATCTCATAAACAGTAGTAATTGAATATTTTTTAAAACAAAAGACAATTTTAAAGCATTTATTATTATTTAACAAATATTTAACTTAAAGTTTATTTAGAAAACAAAAATTATAAAGGTTCTTTTACAGGTATTTATAACTGTGACATATCAAAGGTATCAAATTTTTGCTGTAGCCAGATGAAGATTTATTTGAAATTACCTCATGAAAATTGTTTTTTGACTTTGTATTGACAATAATAATGGTAAGATTATTTTGTTTTGCAAAATGGAGCAATGGACAGAAGCTGGTGACCTCTGTGTATGAATAAGGGAAAATCTGAAAGAAGCTGAGAAGGGGGTGACCCTGTAAGAAGACCAACAGTTTCAACAAACCTGGACCCCCGAGCTCTCTCAGACTGTGAGGCACCAACTGGGCAGTATACACCAGTTGATATGAGGCACCTAAGCCATATACAACAGAGGACTTGCTGGGTCTGAACTCAGTAAGGAATATCACCTAACTCTCAAGAGACTGGAGGCCCCAGGGAGTGGGGGTAGGGAGTGGGGACATCCTCAAGGACAGGAAGGAGGAGGTATGAGATGTGGAACAGTTAAAGGGTGGGCCAGGAGGGGAATAAAATCTAAAGTGAAAAAAACAAAAACAAACGAACAACAAAAACCCGATTAAATAAAATTTAAGAAAAAAGAAATACAGGTCTGTATGATATTGGCAAATAGGTTTTGAGATGTTCCAAGTGTATTTTTCCTTAATGACTTTTAAGTTATTACTCCTACAATAAGACCACTGTCCTGCCCACTATTCAGCCTCATAAATATTAAATCATAGAAATGAATAACTTAATTATAAGTGAACTTATAAAACTGATTGATTAAAAAATGCATGCCTCCCATGCCAAAAAAAATTCATGATTCCTAGAAAGAATTTTTGTTTACTGAGACTGATTGACTAATTAGAACTTCAGTACTTCTGGTGCGATTAGAACGAATCAGGTCCAGAATCTAATTAACTTATTTTGACATGGCTTTATCCTCAAGAGCAGCCATTCCTTGCCAGCATCCATGCCTGAACTAATAATACCTTTTGATGAATAGACTAAAACCTTTTAGAACCTACCCTAGCAAAACCATTTGCTTCCACAAAACCAAAAGCTAAGAATGTCATTTAACAATATCTTGAGACTACGAAAATGCTTCACCACCATTAATTACCTTACAGTTCATTTTATACTTGACTTGATTAAAGACTTTTTTTCTGTAAAACTATAAAGATTCATGAAACTATTTTGGGTACATGGAATTTCATATAATTTAAGGGTGTCCCTAGGCCATGGCCAAAAGGTAGCTCCATAATTATTTCTTATTTTCATAAAATTATTATAGTCATGGACATAGTTTTTCAAAACAACAAAATGACACGATAAAATATTTTAGTAAGATGATGAAAGTACCAGTAAGATATCTAGTGGTAGAAGATGTAACAGGAATATTCAACAGGTATTCCTGAATGTAACAGGTATTCAATAGAATTCTCTGTATTGTATAGTAGGATTCTAGGAAAACAACCTAAGTGCCATACACACTAATAAGAGGTAATACAGGAGAGGCTCTATATAGAAAGAAGACTTTGTTATCATTATATAAAATTATCAAACTAAGCACTGTAGAAAAAAAAAGTTTCACATTTCAGTGCATAAATAGATCAAAAAACTTGTTTAAGCACACAATTTATTAGTAATCAGAAATAGAAAATATTAATGTCCTATTATGAGAAGCAAAAAAATATAGAATGGGAGAAATTATGATTTCTTTCAAACACAGAAACACGAACAATGTGTTTTCTCATGTAGCTGTGAAAAAATATTGAGTATAATATAAGGAACAATTATTTGGGCCTTGTTAGAAGTATGTACGACAGGTGTCACTATTAAGATGCACAGAAACAAATTTTGCTATTTTCTTTTTGTTGGTTGTCTGGTTAGCTCAGTTTGTAATGAATTGGAACCAGTATTTTATTTCAACACATTGCAGTGGTTTCATTATCAAACATTTATTACATAGCACATGAATTAGTGATCCAAACATTAAGTAGTATGTAGGTGGAAATACTATAAATTGTTCAAAACAACACAAAACTGTTTATTTTTAATTTATTCTCTCCAGCATGAATTACATCCTAACTGCAGTTTTTCTTTCATCTGCCTTTCCTATTCCCATCCACAGTTCCACTCTTCTTCAAATCTACTTCTTATTTCACATCAGAAATGACAAGGCTTCCCAGGGACATCAACTGAATGTGGCAAAAAAAGTTATAATAAGACTCTGGCCCTAACCTGCACATTAACTCTGTAAGGCAACTCCTTAAGAAATGAAAAAGGGTCCAGAAGAGTAAGTGACCAACAAACTTTTATATGTATGTGCATAATGTGTGTGTGTGTGTGTGTGTGTGTGTGTGTGTGTGTGTGTGTGTGTGTGTGTGTGTGTGTGTGTACATAAGTGGTCAAACTCAGTTTTTATTCTTCAAGAGTTCACCATATTGATTTTTTAAAAATATTTTTATTGGTTATTTTATTTATTTACTTTTCAAATGTTATCCACCTTCTCAGTTTTCCCTCTGCAAAACCCCATCCTATTCCCTATCCTCTTTGCTTCTATAGGGTGCTTTCCCACCCACCCAGACTCCCAGTCCTGCCTCACTGCCATAGCATTCACCTATGCAAGGGCATCAAGCCTCCACAGTACCAAGGGCCACCTCCCATTGATGCCAGAAAAGGCCATCCTATTCTAGATATGCAGCTGGAGCTATAGGTCCCTTCATGTGTACTCTTTGGTTGATGGTTTAGTCCTTTTGAGCTCTGGAAGGACTGGAGCACAGGGGATCACAATAGAGGATTTAGGGGAAGGATTGAAGGAGCTGAGGGGTTTGCAACCCCCATAGGAAGAACAACAATACCCACTACATTGATTTTTGAGATGGAATCTCTCACTGCACCTGACACTCACAAATTAGACTAGTATAGCCAGCCAGCCTCTACCTACCCTGCACCATTGTGTGCCTGTGTGTGTGTGTGTGTGTGTGTGTAGAATATCAGACTTGGGTCTTATGACTTGAAAGCAACACTGTTTACTGACTGAACTACACCATTTCTGTTACCTTTCCAACATTAAGTGCCATGAAAGCTAACTCCATGCCTTAGAAATTTTAAACACTGTCCCCTGGCTATAAGCTATCTTTACTATCTGAAGCCTGTGGTTCTTTTTTTAAAATGTACACAACAGCAATAGCTATTTAATAGTAGTTCAACTCTCAATTTCCTAAGAAAAAGATTAACTAAAATATATTTTTTAAATCATATGTGTGGACTTTAAAACAATGTTATCTATTCCTTTTTTTCTTACATCATTATACAGGTTGATATTTTTTTATTATTTTTTGCAGAATTATGAAATTGTTATATAATATTGGGAGGATAGTGGGTTTTCAAAATATCATAACATGTATACGATCACTCACTTCTAAACCTTAGTTTTTATATGACAACATAATATTTGACCATTGGTAAAACCCAAGAATATTTCTCCAAGAAAGCAGGTCATCTGTCAAGAAGAATATTCAAACTATCCCAGCCTTGCAATGTTGTGTTCAGCTAGCCATTAGTCCAGTCTGAGATAAAATAAAACAAAACAAAACCAAACATTCTTTTGCTCTTTAAGCTGCAGTGATAAGAGAAATTAGTAAGTCTGAGGAGGGATGAAAATGTTTCTCCTTACCAATAGGAAGATTGCATGTTTTGTATCAAAAAAGCAGTAATTAAATGATCTGTATCTCAAAAAAGTTAAAGATGATTTAAATAAGATAGCCAAATGGAAATCATCTCTAAAAATAAATGACACCCAACACTATATGCTTTCTCTAAGATTCCAAGTGAATTGCAGTTACTCTGATCCCAGTCTTGCTTGTAGAAACATTAACTTTTATTATTATTATTTTACTCTTTGCTGTATTGCCATTCAGGTTTAGCTTCAGTGTCCATTGTTACAGTGAGATGGGCCCACAATAAACGTGTGCCTGGTTGGATGGACAGGGCACAGCTTCAGTGGGTCGGCTTGTTTATTGGAGGAGGTAGTGCACATGACAAAGGCTACTTAAACCTTTGGGAAGGGGGTACGGGTTTTCAGGCTAAGTGCATGTCTTTGGCTTTGGCTTCGGCATTGGGGCTGCCTCATTTGCATAAAGAAGGTACCTCATTTGCATATGGAGGACTTCCAGGTGCTGCCTGGCAGGATCTTAAAAGGGAAGAGGAAGTTTAGAATGGCTACTGGACATGACCTACTCTAAGGGGACAAAGTCGGGATGCGGGGCTACATGTGCTAGGCACACAGGCCTGGGGTTTGGATGGAGCAATACTACTCCTGTCAAGATCGCCAGGGTTTGCCCTTGCCTACGCCCGACTCTGGCTGCAGGTCACGCTCCCTCCACTCTCAGCCCCTGGCTGCACAAGCTCATACAAAAGGACAGAATGTCATACATAGTAAGCAGCCCTACACTGCCATGAGAGTTATGTTAATATACTTCCGTGTTTGGTGGCCACTGATAGAAAATTTTGTATTTATTCTAAACAAGATGTGGTTAGGTCATTCTTATTACCGAGTGGTGAGTTGAAGGAAACAGAAATCTGATCAGAGCAGAAAGTTACTGGAGTTTTCTGGCTTTCAGATTATCTCCAGAAATCTCAAGGATGTAAAATAGTGATAGATCGGGATATTTGACATATTTTACTGGTCTCCCATACACACACACACACACACACACACACACACACACACATATAATCATACACATGAACACAGGCATGTAAGCAGACATACATACACTACAAACCATATATATATATGTATATATATGATTAATTATTAAAAATTAAAGTAATAGCATTTAAACAATAAAACTAAATTTATTGTTAGTTTCCACTTCATTCTTAGTGTAGAAAGTGGGTTTGGCCATGAATGGCTGTTCATAATGGTTATATGCATACACAACAAGCACTCTTTTTTCTATGCCACTTCTCCATAACCATATATTATGAATTAAGAATTTTACCTAGGTATATTTGTTATACTAAGACTACTATGATTGGTCAAAGTGCTTTAATTCTCTTTGATCAAGTGCTTCCCCCTACTCCTGAAACCACAATTACTTGGCCATGATGACATAAGAGTAAAGTTATCTCTTCGGTCACACAAGTGCAGTCCCTATGTTTGGAATATATGAATAATAACTCAATTCCCATTATTTTGGCATAACTGCAACTATTGCTGTTTTAACCTATGGAGACAGAAAAGATTATAATGGAATTAGAGACATTATTGGTAATTGTGCAATGAAAAGTGTATTTCCCATTGTGACTATATAAATTTTAAAGAGTGTACCTTATCTGTGGTTTAAACAGAAGTAAAACTTCTCTTTCTTTTGACACAATAATTCTCTTTCTATGAACTAATATTGTCATCAACTTCATTGTAGTCCTTTTTCATGAAAAAATAGGTGAAATAACTATGGATAATAAATGATGTATATATTATAAATTATAGTTACTAAGTATAATTATAAAATGAATATAAGATATGACAAATTTAGCAACCTAACTGGAAGCTCTGTGAGTGTACAGGGAAATTAATTAGTATAAAAGTATTCTAGAATCCAAATTACAGAACTGTTATAAAAGTTATCTAAACTTATAACTATGATAATTTTCTATGAGTACTCCAAATAAACACTAGTAACACAAAGTAAATATTAATCTGAGATAGGAAAAAAATTCAGCTTTCTTCAGGTAGATACGCACACACACACACACACACACACACACACACACACAACCAGGAATTAAACATGGGGTGCCATACATACTAATAAATGCAGAAGAACACTTCATTGCAGTCATTTCAATTTTGATTGATTTCTTATTTGGAGAAAGAGATTATCTCTGTGCACTCTGAAATTTTCAACACGGAGTCACTCTTAGTAGGCAGTGCACTCCTATCAGGGTTTTCCCATATTGTTGTGGAGATGATGAGGGGAGCCAGACGACTAGTATGAATTTCCTGATTCTATTTTTTGAGTAATTTAAATATTTTAAATTGTTTTTTTTATTTGCATATACATATTCATGCTTTATACATTACGAAACAAAGATTACTTTTTTTAGTTAGAACTGTGTTCACTGGAGGAATATGTAATATCTCAACAGTATAATATTTTGCAGTAGGTCAGGCTATAGGTTCTGTGTTTTAGCAACATATTTCAGTGTTGACAAGCTAATAATTTTTCATAATTATTTTACCCAAGAGGATTATCTACAGTGAATGAATAATTACAGGGCTATCTGAAAACCAAAAGGACAAAAACATGAGCTGTACTCTGCTTATGGTAAAGAAATGGGGTTTTCAATGAAGGTAACTTTGAGAAAGATTTGAAAGCCTAGTTATAAAATGGTGATTTGTGGGAGATATGACAAGTAATTTCAAGTATTCTTCTTATAACAAGATAGTAATTAATTTTTATAAGAATTTTATACTTCTATACAATGAAATATAACCACAACTATTCCCATTTCTTGATACTAACTTTACTGGGTTCTCCCAATACACTCTCCTTTGAGCATCATGTTCTTTTTATCCTGCTCTTGTTGACAACTACTAAGTTCAGAAATACTGCCTAGAAGTACATAAATGTGGGTCAATTCACTGGAGCATATGAAATCAATAAATGGCCTCAAAAAATATAATGCTTCCTTTCCCTAGTGTTAGCTACTCCCAGTAGCTTCACAGTACAAAGTAGGACTTGGAGATCATCTATACCATCTATGTTGGAATTTTGGCTGGTTTCATGTTGTACAGGTCTTGGGAGGGTAACCCTTCCTGCTATGAGTTTATTTGCAGAAGCATGTCATGTCCAAAAAAATAACATCTTTATTATTTCTCCCCAAATCCCTGCTCTTATATTCTGTCTTATTCTTGATGTCCTCTAAGCTTTTTGGTGGTTGGTTAATATAAACAGTCCACGTAGGAACTAGCATTCACTCCCTTATTTTCTTCAGCACATTGACAAATTATGGCTCTTTCCATTGACTGCTGCCTTCTTCGGAAGGAAGTTACTCCTACTATGCCTGGTTCTATGAATATCTGTATAAATATCTAGAAGTTAATTTTTCAGAAGACTGTGTAGCAAGATAAAAATAACAGTCTATTCCTTGGGATTTATACTATCCAAAGTCATGAAATTTTGACCAGTTATACTACCAACCATGAAACTTTCTCCTGTAAATCAGTCCTCACATTCAGTTGGTAAAAGATTACTGTCCCATAATGATTGGACCACTATTGCATCAGAAAGCAGATTTTGCATGTCATGTTTGCATTTCAGCATGCAGTTTCCAGCTCTGGGTAGAGCACTGCTATCATTTCTCACCACACAGCCTACTTAGCACTATCCAGCAGTATAAAAGTTAGCCAACTGGGAGAATTTTTGGTCAGTTTAAGATTCATTTCTACCTTTAAAAATTAGGTTTGTTATTAGTTCTTTGAGAGAATTTTTACAATGTGTTTTGATTATATTTATACATCTTTTTGTGTGTGCTTTCAGGTTTATTACTCAAATCTGTATTGGTATAAGATTTGATTCTGTTACAAAGAAAAGACCCTAAATCTGAAGTAAATACATCCTTTGGAAAATTATGTTTCTGATTCACCACCTCTCACACTCATTCAACTTTGTGTCATTTTTATTTTTTCTATGCCCTTTATCCAAAGTATGTAGTACCTTCAAAATTAGTTTTATACCATGTAATTATTGTATGTCACCAAAGAAATTGCAATAGCATGTATTGTTATGGATACCTCAAGCGACTACCTGACCCATAAGTCACACAAACAGTTTTTCTCTTATACCGCAAATCCCTTTAATAGCCCATGTTGTCTTGGAACAGTAATGTCTGCCCATGTAGAGAAATTATATTTGAGCTCGTTTTAAAATGTTTTGAAATTAGCTTCAAACTAGTTAGTTTCCATAAGGCTTTTCCATCGATTTTAACTATTGGTTAATACCCACTATTTTCTAATTTTATCTATTTTCCTGCTCCATATTCACTTGTTCATTTAACTTTAGTATTCCTGGACATTTATTTTTTATTTCACATGTATTCTAGGTCTCTTTTAATTATTGCTCTTTAAGTTGGTTTACAAGATAGCATGCATATGGTCCCCATAGTCCATTCTTTCCATATAGTTAGCTTCCCTTTCACCTGCTAGTTTCTACCATATCTGAACTCCCTTCCTTGCCTAAGAAATTTACTCCCTGCATTCTACCTTACTATGCTCTTTACCTTAACATACTATTCCATGGAGGGTTGATAATTTTCTTGCTTCTACCTGTGTTATAAGTTAAACAAAGACAATTTATGACTTAGAGTAATTTTTTCAGTATAATCAGTTTATAGCTGTTTCATAATTTCACTTTTCCTTTGTAGATAATATTTTATCGTAAGCATGTACCACACTTTCCCTCATTTATCACTAGATTAGTATCTAAGCTGATTTCCTTTCTCGGTCAATTTTAATTGAGTTACTTAATACTTCGGGTGTCTTAGATTTTTTTTATGATGTAGATTCTGAGACTTGTTAAAATAATAACTGGAATTTTTTTCTCCCATTCTGCATGTAGCCCAGTCATTTACTTCAGTTTCCTTTTCTGGACAGAAGCCTTTAGTTTCATGAGCACCATTTGTTGGTTGTTGGTGTTCTTCCCTGTTTTCCCTGAATTTTATTCACAAAGTCCTTGCTTTTGCTTATAGGATGAAATGTGCTCCTTCATTTATTTTCTTCTAGCAGTTTCACAGTATCAGGTCTTATTTTGATGATCCTTAATCCACTTGGATCTAACACAATTGTCTGAATAGTTCAATGACAAAGACTTCAATGCCTCAAATAGATATATCATGAAAAGTAAACAAAGCAATACTAGATGGAGAATGGAATCTTTAAATCAAAGGATTTCACAGACACTCTAAAGAATAATTTGAAAGTTTCTTCTTGTGTTTTTCTGTGAATATATATATATATATATATTATTTTTATTGTGCCATTTACCATAACAAAGATAATATATAAAACAGGCATTAATTAGAAGCTTGATTATAGTTTCAGAAGGTTGGTTCATGGTCATTAGGGCATAGTGCAGATAGACATGGCAACAAAGAAGAAGCTGAGAGCTTTATATCCTTCTAAGTACGAAACAGACAGAGAAAGAGAGCCTGGGCTTATCATGTGCTTTTTGAAAACTCAAAGTCTGCTCCCCTCCCTCAATGACCTCACTTCCTCCAACAATGCCATAACTACTTCTACGAGACCACACCTATTAATTTTTGCCAAAGAGCTCTAATAACTGGGGACCAAGCATTCAAGCATAGGAGCCTATAGCTTCCATTCCCATTGAAACAAGCACAAGAAACTTGGTAATAAAAACAGGTTGGTACTGTCAAAAACAAGCAAACAACACACATAAACATGGATTAATGAAAGTAAATTGTGCACAGAGATATGAGTCTACATACCTACAGTTCCCTCCCTTTTGTCAAAGATACCAAGCATACACATTGGGAAAATAACAGCATCTTAAGCAAAATGGTGCTGAAACAACTATATTTCAATATATAGAGAAATAAAAAAAGATCCTAATCTATCACTGAACAAAACTAAAAGCAGATGAACAGGAGCTTTCATAATATAAATAATATGTAGCTCCTGACAACTCACATACTTAAATCTTTTTAATATTAACATTGTTAATTGCATTCAGGGCCTAATCAAATAATTTTTTAAGTTTTGTGATTATAAATATTTAACTCTTTACATGGAAAATTTTTTCTATACCTTTAGAAAGAAGGTGAAAAATAAGGAAAATGAATATTCAAGTTTATGATTTTTCTAACTAAATTTTTTTCTAATTTACTGGGTAATTTGGAGACCATACTTCTTCTTAAACTTAAGGTTGTGAGTATTGTGTTTGTGCATGTGTGTGTGTGTGTGTGTGTTTGTGTGTCTACGTGTGTGTGCATGTGCATATTTGAGATTTGTCTTTGTTATAGTGTCCAGATTGACAATGATTCATTTTACACATTATTTAATTCTTTTTTAATTTCTTCTACATCAAATATTTTCAAATAAGTTATATATTTATTCAGCAAAACCTAATGAGTAGTCCTAGATGAAAAAATCCTAAGTTTTATTCCTAGTAATTGTTTCTTTTCAAGATTAAAAGAAATATGGACTTGAAAATTATCTTGAATATGTCAAGTTAATGATAATGATTAATGGTGCCACTTAAGAATTCTGAAATGCAAAATCTTCAGCATTCACATTTGTGTTTACAAATAAACTATCAGGAACTGTATATTATAAATTTATATATGGGTAGATTTCCTAAGAATGTTATTTCATTTATATAAATAAATGAAAACCATTGGCTCATGCCAATATTTATTTACAATCATACCACACATAAGAGTTGGAGATCAGACTATTTTGAAACTTGTATACTTCACAGGTATGCTACATATGTAGTTGATCAAAATTTATTTATTTATTTACTTATTTATTCTTACAGTATTTTTTCCTCCGAGTATTGTATTCCACTCTCTAAGAAGTACCTGTGAAAAGGATTCTTGGGTTGGGGCAGCATTTGGGGGGAGGATTGGGAGGGGAACACCCGTATAGAAGGGGAGGGGGAGGGGTAAGGGGGATGTTGGCCTGGAAACCGGGAAAATGAATAACATTTGAAATGTAAATAAAAAATACCCAAATTAATAAAGATGGAAAAATCTGTAGATAAATATCAGCCATAGTATGCATATTCTTCTTAGACAGAAGATAAAAGTAGTTCAACAATAGGCCAAAGTGGTGTTATTTCAATCAACTGTTTTAAAAATAAGACTTTAAAGATGTTGAGTGGTTTATCGTGTGTATTATAACAACCAAGGTCAAAAGAGAAGAATATAAAATATTGACAAGGCACAGCTTTTTATGTTATTGTAGAAATAATTATGTGTGTTAGCAAATGTTTTATTTCTGTTGCAAAATGAGAATTTATAAAATAAAACATATCAGAGCAGTTAAAATTTGGTAATGAGCTGGAAAAATTATCATATTAAAGAGTAGACTTTATTTAGCCTTGATGTTTCTGGAAAGTATTCTCAATTATATGTTAAGTGAAAAATTAATTTAAAATTAAAATGGAGGTTTAACAATGAAGCTTGGATATTTGTGGTAGTAATCATCAGCACTTATATATAGATTTTCACATGAGGTTGGAATGCTTCCTCTAAAACTTATAAAAGAAGAAATAAAAAAAATGTTCTTGGTTTTAACTTGTGGATAACAAAGAAGTTGTACACTATTGTACCAAATTCTCATACAAATAAGGGCAAAACATAGGAATTTTAAAATACTTGAAGTAAAATAAGATGTTGCTCATTAAAATAGACCAAATATTGGAAACGGGCCATTTTGAGCAACATTAGAACAAGGTTATTTTGCAAATGAAAATTTAGTTTCCTCCAAGGGGATCTCACGATGGAAACAAGTTGTTCTTAATGATAGGATGCATGTTAAGCAGTAGATCGCCAATGTAAAATGAACTCTTTATATTTTTCCCATTAATATATTTATTCAATTTACATCCTGATCACTGCCTCCCATATTCCCAGTCCCCCCATTTACATGGTTGCTCTCCCTATACTCTCTCCCTTTCTTCTCTGAGAGGGTGAAGTCCCCTCCTACTCCCCTGTTTCCCCCAACCCCTGGTGCATAAAATCTCTGAAGACACATATTTTCAAATTAAGACTAGAAAACCAGCCCAGTTAGGTGAATGGGATCAACAGACAGGTAACAGCTTTAGAGATAGCTCCTATTCCAGTCATTGGGGGACACATTTGAAGACAGAAATGCACATCTACTACATATGTGCAATGGCTGTATGCTTCTTGGTTGATGGTTCAGTCTCTGAGAGACCTCAAGGGTCCAGCTTATCTGACTCTGTTGGTCTGCCTATGGAGTTCCTATCCTCACTGGGGCTCTTGATCCTTCTCACAATTTTTCCATAAGGCTCCCTGAACACAGTACAATATTTCAATATTTGGCTGTTGGCCCCTGCATCTGTTTCAGTCAGCTATTGGGTAGAGCCTCTTAGAGGACAGTAATGCTAGGCTCTTCTCAGGGATTGGTTCTTGCCCTTGGGATGGGTCTCAAATTAGGAGAGTTATTAATTGGTTATTTTCTAAGTCTCTCTTCCATCCTTGTCCTTGCATCTTTTGTAGACAGCACAAATTTGTGTTCAATGTTTAAACACATCTCAGCAACAAAGATAGGTACTATCTCAAATTAAAGAGGCAAAAATATTTACTAAGCAAATGGATCCAGGAAACAAGCTGGTGTAGCCATTCTAATAGCAACAGCACAAATAAGTCTACTAAAATGACTTCTCAATTCTTAACATCTATGTACCAAATGTGAGGGCACCTACATTAATAAAAGAAACATTACTAAAACTTAAATCACACATTGAAACCACACATTAAAAATGAAAGGCTTTATGACACTCCTGTGTGTGTGAATGAGTGGGTATCTGTTACTTGTTATATTTTCCCTTTGTTTATTTATTTTGTCTAATTCTGATGTCTTGCATTTGCTTTCTGTTTTATCTTACTCTATTTTATCTTTCTATTATTATTCCATAGGAGAATGCTTGTTTTATAATTTGTGACAGAAAGGGTGTGTTTCTAGATTGGAAGTAAGGTGAGAAGAAATTGGGAAGAATAGAGGAAAGGCAACCTTAATCAGGATATATTATATAAGGAAAATAATTATTTTCAATAAAAAAGGTTATAAAAATAAAAGTAAGTTAAAAATATCATTAATGGGAATTTTGTACCTCATAAATTTCCTTATTACTCATTCTGGAGAGTCAGCTTACAATGATATAGTTATTTCAAATATTTTCTTATTCAAACTATACTTCCAAACTGAGATTTCTGGAGTCATTGGCATGCTGTTCTTTTCATTTGCATTCTCTGTTACTCATCTGAACTGCTTGGACTTTAATCTATTTCAGTTTTCAGGGATGAAAATCAGTTATACCCCAACTTTCCTTTAATCCAGGAAATTTGGGTGTGTGTACATGTGGTTTAGATGTGAATGTACTTTGAGTTACTGTGTTTTTACATGGTAATTTTAATGAAATAATCAGCAGGTTTAGTGACTCAAATGTGTGCCTTGCTACCTAGAAGCAGTACTTGTACTTCGAGCACATGGTTATTGTAAACCAGCCTTATTCTTAACCTCTAAGTTCCTCAAATGAAGTAGTGTCTCTTAACAAAATGAATTGGTTACACAATTTCTGTTTTCTGAAATGTCTTGAAGAATTTGACGCAAGGGTTCCAACTCTAAGAGATTAAGGAGCATAGACACAAAGAATAAATGAGCATATCTAAAAAAAAAAAAAAAAAAAGGCAGAGTTGATAGCTGAATTAATTATGTGCCTAAAATGAAAAGCTGAGCAAACAAGATGCTGATTATATCTATCGTTGAGGGGCCAGAAACTTGCATAATATGGCATGATTTACTAATTGTCATGTAGACCATGGGGCATATTTGTAAAGAAGGAAAAAATGATTTGAATAAATCAGAAATTTAAGGTTTGTAATAGATGCCTGGTTCTCATTTAAATCTATTTCATTAGTTTATCGATAGGCTATTCAAGGATACTAGTAACTCAAAATAATACCTTTCCTTTTATCTGATATATAGCTCATCATACCCTTAACATGAATCTTATGTTTGTTGGCCTACTGCATTTATTTAAGATAAATTGAAGTTATATTCAGTTAAAGTATAGGCTATACTGAAGTTGTAGACTGCTTTACAAAAAGATGAAGATACATTTTATATGCATCTATAATAACTCACTACACTGAGAGCAATAATTTAGCTCATTCATTCATGTATTCATTATTAACTCATTTTTACATAAACATTTTGTATGATTATTTTCTATGGAATGAGCGAATTTTTGTATTCGTACTTATAAAATATTTTCAAAATTTTTAAGAAGGACAACTAATTTTACGGTAATTTTACTTTTAACTTGAGAAACATGTCCCAATTTTCGATTTTATATAGTTTTAGCTTAGGTGTGCTTAAAACAAATCAACTGAGTAGGATGATTGAAATTTAGAGGTACTTCTAGGTAAAGAAACATAACAGAAATCTTGCTTTTAGTCTCAGAATTTTCATTTTATGAAATGTATGTGAATTTTCAAAGCTACTTTCTTCAACTGGAAAGATGGTTCTCCTGGCACAATTCATTCTTTGTAAACTATGGTGAATGAAAATCATAGTAAAAACCACTTATAATCTGGAAAGGTGTGGCCACCATTCTTTATTCTGTGAAATGGAGAGGCAGGGAATGAATTTTCATTGTCCACCCAAAATAGACCAATTCAGTAAACATCTGTATCAGAAGAGATTCTGTCCCAATACACACATGAAGGAAGATAACTAGGGTAAACATTGGAACTCTCATGTACTTTTTATATACACATGTACATGATACATATATCTTAAATATATAATTTTCCTTGTGGCACCTTCATCTTATATTTTGAATATTCTTCTATAAAAATCAGACTTTATAAGAAAATCTACCATTTAAAACTACTTTCTTTTTCTTATTTTATTTTTTTATTAACTTGAATATTTCTTATATACATTTTTTGAAAGTGTTATTCCCTTTCCCGGTTTCAGGCAACATCCCCTCCCCCCCCCTTCCTTATGGGTGTTCCTCCCACCTCCCCATTGCCGCCCTCCCCCAACAGTCTAGTTCACTGGGGGTTCAGTCTTAGCAGGACCCAGGGCTTCCCTTCCACTGGTGCTCTTACTAGGATATTCATTTGCAACCCTATGAGGTCAGAGTCCAGGGTCAGTCCATGTATAGTCTTTAGGTAGTGGCTTAGTCCCTGGAAGCTCTGGTTGCTTGACATTGTTGTACATATAGGGGTCTCGAGCCCTTCAAGCTCTTCCAGTTCTTTTCTCTGATTCCTTCAAGGGGGTCCTATTCTCAGTTCAGTGGTTTGCTGCTGGCATTCGCCTCTGTATTTGCTGTATTCTGGCTGTGTCTCTCCAGGGCGATCTACACTTCTGCACTTCTTTGCTTCATCCATCTTGTCTAATTGGGTGGCTGTATATATATATGGCCACATGTGGGCAGGCTCTGAATGGGTGTCCCTTCAGTCTCTGTTTTAATCTTTGCCTCTCTCTTCCCTGCCAAGGGTATTCTTGTTCCCCTTTTAAAGAAGGAGTGAAGCATTCACATTTTGATCATCCGTCTTGAGTTTCATTTGTTCTACGCATCTAGGGTAATTCAAGCATTTGGGCTAATAGCCACTTATCAATGAGTGCATACCATGTATGTCTTTCTGTGATTGGGTTAGCTCACTCAGGATGATATTTTCCAGTTCCAACCATTTGCCTACAAATTTCATAAACTAGTTGTTTTTGATAGCTGAGTAATATTCCATTGTGTAGATGTACCACATTTTCTGTATCCATTCCTCTGTTGAAGGGCATCTGGGTTCTTTCCAGCTTCTGGCTATTATAAATAAGGCTGCTATGAACATAGTGGAGCACGTGTCTTTTTTATATGTTGGGGCATCTTTTGGGTATATGCCCAAGAGAGGTATAGCTGGATCCTCAGGCAGTTTAATGTCCAATTTTCTGAGGAACCTCCAGACTGATTTCCAGAATGGTTGTACCAGTCTGCAACCCCACCAACAATGGAGGAGTGTTCCCCTTTCTCCACATCCTCGCCAGCATTTGCTGTCCCCTGAGTTTTTGATCTTAGCCATTCTCACTGGTGTGAGGTGAAATCTCAGGGTTGTTTTGATTTGCATTTCCCTGATGACTAAAGATGTTGAACATTTCTTTAGGTGTTTCTCAGCCATTCGGCATTCCTCAGCTGTGAATTCTTTGTTTAGCTCTGAACCCCATTTTTTAATAGGGTTATTTGTCTCCCTGCGGTCTAACTTCTTGAGTTCTTTGTATATTTTGGATATAAGCCCTCTATCTGTTGTAGGATTGGTAAAGATCTTTTCCCAATCTGTTGGTTGCCCGTTTGTCCTAACCACAGTGTCCTTTGCCTTACAGAAGCTTTGCAGTTTTATGAGATCCCATTTGTTGATTCTTGATCTTAGAGCATAAGCCATTGGTGTTTTTCAGGAAATTTTTTTCCAGTGCCCATGTGTTCCAGATGCTTCCCTAGTTTTTCTTCTATTAGTTTGAGTGTGTCTGGTTTGATGTGGAGGTCCTTGATCCACTTGGACTTAAGCTTTGTACAGGGTGATAAGCATGGATCGATCTGCATTCTTCTATATGTTGACCTCCAGTTGAACCAGCACCATTTGCTGAAAATGCTATCTTTTTTCCATTGGATGGATTTGGCTCCTTTGTCAAAAATCAAGTGACCATAGGTGTGTGGGTTCATTTCTGGGTCTTCAATTCTGTTCCATTGGTCTATCTGTCTGTCTCTGTACCAATACAATGCAGTTTTTATCACTGTTGCTCTGTAATACTGCTTGAGTTCAGGGATAGTGATTCCCCTGAAGTCCTTTTATTGTTGAGGATAGTTTTAGCTATCCTGGGTTTTTTGTTATTCCAGATGAATTTGCAAATTGTTCTGTCTAACTCTTTGAAGAATTCGATTGGTATTTTGATGGGGATTGCATTGAATCTGTAGATCGCTTTTGGTAAAATGGCCATTTTTACTATATTAATCCTGCCAATCCATGAGCATGGGAGATCTTTCCACCTTCTGAGGTCTTCTTCAATTTCTTTCTTCAGAGTCTTGAAGTTCTTATTGTACAGATCTTTCCCTTGCTTGGTTAAAGTCACACCGAGGTACTTTATATTATTTGGATCTATTATGAAGGGTGTCATTTCCCTAATTTCTTTTTCGGCTTGTTTCTCTTTTGTGTAGAGGAAGGCTACTGATTTATTTGAGTTAATTTTATACCCAGCCACTTTGCTGAAGTTGTTTATCAGCTTTAGTAGTTCTCTGGTGGAACTTTTGGGATCACTTAAATATACTAGTATATCATCTGCAAATAGTGATATTTTGACTTCTTCTTTTCCGATCTGTATCCACTTGACCTCCTTTTGTTGTCTGATTGCTCTGGCTAGAACTTCAAGAACTATATTGAATAAGTAGGGAGAGAGTGGGCAGCCTTGTCTAGTCCCTGATTTTAGTGGGATTGCTTCAAGTTTCTCTCCATTTAGTTTAATGTTAGCCACTGGTTTGCTGTATATGGCTTTTACTATGTTTAGGTATGGACCTTGAATTCCTATTCTTTCCAGGACTTTTATCATGAAGGGGTGTTGAATTTTGTCAAATGCTTTCTCAGCATCTAATGAAATGATCATGTGGTTTTGTTCTTTCAGTTTGTTTATATAATGGATCACGTTGATGGTTTTCCGTATATTAAACCATCCCTGACTGCAACTACTTTCTATACTATTATATTCATTTTGTAAAGATGTCTGCCTGCCATTTTAAAGAGTATGACATCTATTATAAACATGATATACTCCCCATATATCTTTTCTGAGCTCAATACACCTTGTAGTTTATAATTACAGCATCTACACAGGATAAGTAAATCATAAATATTAATAAAATATGAATCTAGCACACACTATATATATATTTTGGCTTAACTTTAGTAAATTATCTTAAAAATATATTTACTGTGTATAATTTATAACAAGTTAATTTTTTATATTAAAGTTAAGGAGATAAATAACAAGAGTAAATAAATTCTTTATTCATATTAACTTTACTTTGCACTGGAAGGAGACAAAGTTAAAGAGCTAAAAGGTAACAACCAACATTTTATTCAATGATTAATGTATTGGAAGAAACTTAACACAATCTCTGCTGGTACCAGGCATTCTGAGTTTTCATCCTTTGTGCTTATCAAATTTCATGTGAAAACATAACTTTTTTTCTATCTTCTCAGAACCAAGGATTTATACTGAATAGATAACACAATAATTTTATATTGAAGGTACAAGAGCAAAATGTACATTTCTTTTACTGTGAGAAGATGAAAACTTCATTCCCATATATTATTCAAATATTAGACAAGAAAACGATACCAAAGAGTGAATTATGTAATGGCACAGCATTTGGCAAATTGGAGACACTCCTTATTTCATCATCATTATGAGTGTAGTCGATTCTTTCCTGACACACCAGATTGCTGAAAGATGCTCTATGGTCCTTAGCAGTACTGCCCTTCCACATGAAGACAATTAAATCACTCTTCATGTTTCTCCCCTTTGCATGTTAATTTACTATTGCAACTGCAAAAAAGCATGCTTTACTCAGTTTATGTTTTATTACTCAAGAATAGTGAAAAGGGTGAGAACTAGATCTGACAAGATCCAGCTGTCAGAATAATCACAGAGCTGTGATTGATTAATGGAAGGACGTCTCTGGTTGTGTAATGGGGAACCCGATTACAGTTGTTTAATATGATGCTGTCAGCAGGACCTCCTCGGCTGACAATCTTTATGAAACTGCCATCTGTTCTTGAGGATTACAAATACTTTATCACAATATTTATGACATGTTTCCTCTGAAAGATGATATCTTATCCCTTTCAATAGATTAATGCCTTGAGGGTAACAAAAAAACCTAAGCAGAGAGGAAAAACTTAACTTTAACATTTGTCTCAGTCAAAAGCAAATGCAGTTCCTGTTTTTCCTACTGTCAGGAGCTTACTAAATTAATATCAACTTGAGTTGGTTCCAATTTTATTCACAAATTTAAAGTAAGGATGAATTAAGGAGTAGCTTACATTTAAATTTCTATCTTGAGGTTCATTAGGTTCTCTGGGTTATCAATTGTATGTGCCTATATAAAATATGTAAAATTAATGGTCAATTTAAAATGAGAATATGGAAATTACACAACATGATCCTTAATTTGCATGGAATACATTAGTTGATTTGAAATTTTATTCCTGTTCTACTGAAATATTAAATGATATTTATCTTATAAGATAGTTTAAGAGAAATAAACTAAACTTTTACTTTAGTTCGTAATATAGAACTACATTTTTTCCAGATGAGAGGAACAAGGAAATATTATATTTGTGATAATAACATATATATAAGAACTACTTCTTATGTGTCTCCCCATAAACTTTATGTATATATTAAAAGATTTTTATTTCTTTATATACTAATGAATACTAGAAACCAGGTTCTTCCCCCAGATAATCAGAGACATTTTAATATTTCCAAGCCTTAGGCCTTAGCTAGGCAGACTTTCAACCAGCTCCTCTAAGTTAACTGACTACTTAGCTTCATCTAGCCACGCAGATGGCTAGTTATGCCTTCCAGGCCTGTGATCATGTTCATCATCTCTCATAACTCCTATTGAAAGGCTCTCTTCCTTCTCCTTCCTGGGGTTCCTTTCTTAATCCCAAGAGGTCCAACCTTCCCCTTCTTTCCAAGATAATTAGCCACCAGATATTCATTAAAGCCAATCACAGAATGCCTTTTATAGATGAAGAAAGACAGAGACACAATTTCATACAGCATACCCCAACATCTTTCCCCTTTAGTCCAATAAAGGCTCTTTCTCTTACAATTAGAAAAATGACAAGAATTATAGTTGGTAATCTGTAGAGAGAGAACTCTTTTTTTGTGCTGTCTTGATGAGTTCAGAATTTTGTGTTTAATTTACTTTATCGACCTAAAAACATCTAGTGATAATTTCCTCTGATGCTCACAAAGCATGCTTTGTACCTTCTGACCTTCATTTACCATCCAGAATATTGCATAAGACCATAAAACATTTTTAGATCCTTCACAACTTAATCTTATTTTAAGAGTATGATTTTCTAGTTTTTAAACACATCAGACTTCAGAGGGAAAAAATATACTATCTGAGTATGCAGGAAGGGCATGCGAACTCTTTCAAATTATAGAAATGACACACAGTTGGCTACCTATGCAAACACACAGTATTTTAAAACACTGGCATGTCATCTTTAGCCTGGCCCAGAATATTTATGAAGTAGGAATTATGCAGGACTTGCTTAACCTGTATTGGCAGAGATTGCTAGTTGACTGCCCTCTGTCAGCTTGTCCTTTCTGGACAGCATTCTGTCTAGAGACAAAGTTAGAACATTTTCTTTGCCTATTGGCTAGTTTGTTCCAATTGAGGCTATCTCTAAATGGAGGGACTTTGATGCTCACCATCTTCTTCCTACTTAAATGTGGGCTACCAAAGGTGACATGTCTCAGTGTCAAAAATCAAATTTTAAATAAATAAAAACATGTTTAAATGCCATACCCTGTGTCTGATGTATGAAGACCATCTATCTATGTATAGCATAGCTGAACATGAAAATGATGCCCATTTCTAACTATTTATTTTCTGTTTAACTAAGGATGCATAGTTTTGTGATAATCCAAACTAGTATCTGATATAACCATGAGTTTGATTCTCTGACTATCAACTTGTGTTTCTTAAATATTCTAAATAGATTGTAATAGTAGTTTTAAAAGGACTGGAAATCTTGTGATTGTAACAAAAATAAACTTAAATTTGTATCTATATGCAAAGATTTGTACTAGTGAAAACCTAGTATATCAACATAATATAATCCGTATAAATATAAGCATTAATTAACAAAATGACCTCATCTATTTTGAATAGATTCAATAGTATATCCTTTATTCTGTTATTTCTGTGATATATCTGTATTACCCATCTTTCTTCTCATTCCCCTTTTCTTTATCTAAGAAAAGAAGGATAGAGAAAACAAAAGGAAAAACAGAAATCCCTGAGTCTAAGCTCTGAATTTTGTCTTTTCCTCATCTAAAACCATAATTATTTATAATCATCCTCTAAAATCACAATATATCTGTAACTCTAAAAATGACAAAAGACATCCACCTCAACTTAAGAGTCTGGGACAACTCCATTCTAAAAATTGTTACCTGCCGAATTTGGGGCAAAGAATTTACTTTGGGGGGGGTACCAAAAGAAATTGGGAAAATGGTGAACTCAAAAGAATGCTGTCTGTAATCATTGCTGTCCAGCATCTTCATGCTGTGAAAATTCAACTTTAAGTGAAGTCCTGACTGGATCAGTCTATAAGACTGAAGGAATTGACATCATCTTGTCCGTCCTTTCTTCCTTCCTTCCTTCCTTCCTTCCTTTCTTTCTTTCTTTCTTTCTTTTTTCTTTCTTTCTTTCTTTCTTTCTTTCTTTCTTTTCTTTCTTTCTTCCTGCCTTTCTCTCTCTCTCTCTTTCTCTCTCTCTCTCTCTCTCTCTCTCTCTCTCTCTCTCTCTCTCTCTCTCTCTTTCTCTCTTTCATTTTTTTCCGTGACCATAACACTTTCTTCAGTAATACATAATTCTGTACCAACAATGTATGAAACGGTTAAGGTGTTCTCCATCTGAGCTGGTGAAAGACATCTGCCTTCTTTTTGATCGAAGATGATTATATAACCAAACTCTAAAATAATTATCCATTCATGCCATCTGAAAGGAAGGTTTGTAATTCTAAGCCACAAGAATTCTGTAGTTAACCACATCTTCTAGTCATGTAAGCTGAAGTCTAGCTGGAGACATTATGTTCCAGTCAGTTTCAGAGTTATGTCAGTAGACGGTAAACATTACACATTACCCATTCAGTCCTTTTGATTTCTTTTTCTCCTAAATGTATCCAAGATATTCATGAGGCTTCCTTCTGTGAAATCTGATTCTTATCAATTGCATGAAATCCATTTTTTCTTTCCTGTTGACACAAACACAAAGCATCTTTTCCATCACAATGTATCTTTTGTCTGGCAGCTTGAAGTCATCATAAGTTTAGATGATCCCATTCTATTTCTTTTTGCTTCAATTGACTTCTCTCAAAGGAGATGTACAATACCACCATTAACATGGACCATATTACAATTTTATATTAATATATCAAAACAAGAGTGTATATTATACTCTAGAGTGATATATAGTGTGTATTTAATTATTATCATTTATTGAGACAGGAGTTTTCTGTGTATCCCAGGATGTCTTGCATTTGCTCTGTAGATCAGGCTGGCCTTGACCTCACATGTGAGTTCTAAGTTATGGGTCAATTGTGTTATGCCATATCCTCAAGGCCTTGTCCATATGTCCTTGAAATTTAAGTGTTGCTGCACTGCATAGGTGGGCCCAAAGTAGAAAGAACTGACAAACATAACCTAGCTAGAGAGGTCCTTAGTTTCAGTTGCCATCAGTTTCCCTTTCCTACCAGGAAGAATCCCTTTCCTTCCTCTATTTTTATAGCTTTTAATTTAATATTCCATCCCTCAGTTCTTCCTTACCTAAGTCTATTTTATTTTGACCTTCCTTAGATAAGGCACAGAAAACTGTGATCATTAGTGAACATATTATTATTTGTTGTTTTATTAGTTTTTTATGCATAACACTGATTAGTTCTGTTCTCATTATATAAAATCATTCTGGAGATAAAAATAGACTCTTTTAAATTTTAAAAGTGGAATCATGGTTGATTATAAAGAACACATGATACAACAGTTAGAATGCAGACAGCACTCCATAGATATCTACTGTTTGTTAGGAAATCGTGTTCATGGAGTATGTGGGTATAGATCAATGTTATTGGCTTTCCTGAGCTGTTAAACTCCCTGGGTTTAATTATCAGCATTTCCACTCACAAGTAATCAAGAAGCAAATTTGACTTTAAGAAACATACAGGGTGAAGAAAAACATTCAATAGAAAAATTAGAGACAAGATTGAATCAATGGTGGATTTGGAAATATTTTTGTACTAATAATGACATGAAGATAATTTTACTGCAATTTGAGATGCTGTCCATAATATTTTTGATTTTATACTTCCTTTAAAAAGATTAGCACCTAGCTCAAAATGTTAATGCTGAAATATGTAGATTATTTAAACAATAAAATCAATAAAATTATTGTATATCAAATGTGCAATGGTGTGGTTTATTTATTTTCTTAGAACAAGTAAAATCAGTGATTGTTGTCAAAACACTGCTAGCAAAAGATATATAAGAAAGGGGTGAGGACCACAGTTGACTTGCCTGCTGTAAAGCACTACTGGGTCCTTCTGTCTAGACACTTTGTGGGGCGCTGCCAACACTTTGGGTACTGGTGGCCCCACACTAGGGATTTACTTGAGGTTCCAAATGCATGTGTACCTTGAACAAAGACATCACTGACATGAGTCCAAAGTGTGACCATGTTCGGAGAAACCAAAGGACATGATTAAAGGCCGTAGAAAAGTCGCACTATGGGTGACAGTGAACTTCAGTTCAAAAGTCATGTCGGCATTTGGGGTGAGTGTTGGCATGTGCGAATCTGAGAAGAAAGTTATAAAAACCTGAGGAGTTTGGAGGTGTTGCTCAGTGGGCCCTGACTTCCATCCTCGGTATTGGGAAAACACAAGAGGAGAAAAATCAAAACAGAAACCTGCTTTTTAAAGAGAAATCCAGTGTTAGGTCACTCCCTCCGTGTAGAGCACCACTGGAAGTCCTGGTGCGGAGCCGCTGTGAGACAGAGCAGAGCTCATAAGCAGAGTGGGTGAGCAGCAGTATTGTTCTACTGCCTTTCAAATGCACATAAACACCCAGCTCTCTGTAATCTTCCTTTTACCCATACTGTTTGAGGGTATTTATTTGGGAATGTATGGCTCTACTTAATTGTAACCAGTATTCTACCAAATGAATAAACATCTTTGGAAGAAAAGAAAGGGGGCGTGAGGAAAGGCTAATTGGATTACAGATTTCTCTATATCAATAATTTATACATTCTAATCGTTATGTGTACATTACTGAACAAACATCAATGATAGGTTTATATGCAATTCTTTCCAAAATTTGTTTGACATTAATAAGTATATAATTCTGTTCAGTTCATTCAAAAGTGCTAATAATGTATGCTTAATACAGACCTAATTTTAGGCAAAAGAGGTATATACTAAATAAATAATATTTATAAAATTTGAAAACAAGCTATTAAGCTAAAATGAAAATCAAGCTGAATTTTTGTCCTGTGTGATAGGAGTAAAATTCAACAGAATGCAAGATGGCTCTGCTTCCTCTGAAATTACCAGGGCAGAATAACAAAGACCAAATATTTTACATAAATGACATTGTGCTGTCTACGGAAAAAAAATAATAAAACTGGGGTCATCATTGTCAGCAAAGTAAATCAGACCAAGAAAGTGACACAGTACATACCTAAATATACTGGCATACAACAATAAATAGGAATATAAATATAGATATAGTTAAATGGTCCACACATATATACTGTATCTATATAACATGTGGTATCAAAAAAAAGGGCAGTTGTCATATTTAGATAGCCTTAAATTATCTAACCCATAGTTGTTTTAAAAGATATTTTTGTTTTTGTTTTGTTTTCTTCATTTTACTTTTAGTTGTGAATATGGGCTCCCAATTGCATATTTATATATTTATTTTGAATTATAAAATTCTTAAGATTCTTTACTTAGTAGGATTCAAAGTTTTATTTTATATTTTATTTTGTTTCCTGTGGCTTAAAGTGGTGATTTCAGTGTCCATTCATGTTATATGAAATTTCTAACTTTTAGCAAAAGTACGTAATAATGGGAAAGAACTCCAAATGATATGTTTCAAAGAGGAGAAAAAATCACAATATTATTTTCCCTAGTATTTAATGGAAATTTTTATTTGAGTAATTAGTTTTCCTGTGAATATAAGGTTCAAAAAATCTCTTCATGGTTATTATCAAAGTATAACTATTAGCATGTTTAGAGAAATCCAAGGCATAGATGTACAGGTACACACACACACATACAATATCAATGGTTGAGTAAACATGATCTAGGTAAGAACACTAGTAAACATATTAACAAAGATGGAGGAAACTAAGTAGTCCTCAATCCTTACCAGTAATTAAGGACATCTACAAAATAGTGAGAGTTCAAGATATAGTCTGTCCCACAGATGGTTATTAAATATCAAATGATCAGACTGGAAAATGTATCTATAAAAAGAACAGGTTTTATTTCTTTACACACACACACACACACACACACACACACACACAGAGAGAGAGAGAGAGAGAGAGAGAGAGACATCAACTTCAATAAAAGCAAGAAGATGAGAATTTGTAGTATTTGTGAGGTTTTAAAGGGAGGGAAGGCAAGGAAATGATGGAATTTTCTTCTTCTCAAAATGTAAAAAAAAAAGATCCTCAAATCCTATTCTTTCTATTAAAGGTCAGTCACTCTCAAGTGTTGATATAATTGGAAATATAAGCCCAAACAAAAATTCCACGTTAATCATCCTAGAACTGCTTTTTGATCTATTTAAGAGAAAAATGCCACCAACCTATGAAAAATAATGAGGGTTTTGAAAACATATTATTATAGATAAAACATCAATTTGTAAAAGTACTACCTCTCTTGGGCATATACCCAAAAGATGTTCCGATATACAACAAAGACACATGCTCCACTATGTTCATAGCAGCCTTATTTATAATACCCAGAAATTGGAAAAAACCCAGGTGCCCTTCAACAGAGAAAAGGATTCAAAAAATGTGGTACATCTACACAATGGAGTACTACTCAGCTATCAAAAACAATGACTTCATTAAATTCATAGGCAAATGGTTGGAACTAGAAAATATCATCCTAAGTGAGGTAACCCAATCACAGAAAAACACACATGGTATGCACTCATTGATAATTGAATATTAGCCCAAATACTCGAATTACCGTAGATGCACACAACACATGAAACTCTAGAAGGATGGCCAAAATGCGAATGCTTCACTCCTTTAAAAGGGGAACAAGAATACCCTTGGGAGGGAATAGGGAGGCAAAGTTTAGAACAGAGGCTGAAGGAACGCCCACTCAGAACCTTCTCCACATGTGGTCCATATATACAGCCACCAAACTAGATAAGATGGATGAAGCAAAGAAGTGCAGTCCGCAGGAACCGGATGTAAATCTCTCCTGAGAGACACAGCCAGAATATGGCAAATACATAGGCGAATGCCAGCAGCAAACCACTGAACTGAGAATAGGACCCCCGTTGAAGTAATCAGAGAAAGGACTGAAAGAGCTCAAAGGGGCTTGAGACCCCATATAAACAACAATGCTAACCAAACAGAGCTTCCAGAGATTAAACCACTACGCTAAGTCTATACATGGACTGACCCAGGGCTCCAACTACATATGTAGCAGAGGATAGCCTTGTTGGAAGGGAAAGCCCTTGGTCCTGCCAAGGTTTGACCCCCAGTTCGGGGGAATGTTGAGTAGGGAGGTAAAGGAAGGTGGATGGGGGATACACCCTTATGGGGGAGGGAGAGAGCATAAGTAGCTTATGGATAGGAAACTGGGAAAGGGAATAACATTTGAAATGTAAATAAATACATCCAATAAAATAGTTACTTTAAAAAAAAAAGCACATGTTACAAAATGTCAAATATATAATATTCTTGAAAATTCAAGTTAAGATTACAAAGATTTTAGGTTGCTAGAGAACGGAGGGATTGGTGTCATTAAGTTTGAATAAGGGATTTTGTAGAACAGTAATGCCAAGTGTAATAGTATATAAATGATTTTTATTCATTCTCAAAACTAAAGGAGTATAAAAGATGAGATCATATGTAAATTATGGGCTTTAATTAATAATTATTTTTAGTAATATTAGCTTTGAATAAGCAAAATTGAGGGAATTTTTTAATATACATAGTAAAATTATTTCTAATTATCATATAAGATAATTAAAAAGTATAATGGCGGATGAGAATTATGATACAATGCAAAGGTTAAATTAAAATGAAGTGGAATGTTAAGGATTCCTTGGAAAGTCAGTTAGATTGGAAGCTGGTCTGCTGAGGCAAACACAAGAAAGAACATTAAGCCAAAGTGGACACAGTCGAAAGGTTAAGGCAGAGTTTTGAAGGAATATTTCACCAAACCAGATACAGATAAAAGGATGTTCTGCTAAAGTAAGCACATGAAAGGACACATAATGAAAGATTTGTTGCTTACAGCATGCATGTATTGGTCTGCCTTACACTGAGTAGTTGAACTGCATTTGTCCGGACTCCATAGATAATGAAGTAAAAAAAAAAAAAAAATACTGGTGGTGTTCTGCACTTCCTTGCCTCTTCTGTGTAGTCCAGCTGATTGGCAGAGTGATGGCAACTGTGACATATGCACTTGCTAATGTAAGACTTGTGCTGAGGGGCACATGGAGGAAAGGATACAACAGGACTCAGTGGACCATGCCAGAGGCTGAGCTAGCCTTGCTTGTAGAGCTAGATGTGCAGTGCCTGGGGGTCTTGAGGCTTCACTGATCTTTGAGTCACTGGGAGAGGCACAGTCAAGAACTTCTCTTGAAATGTTTGCAAGTGAATTGAGCTGCTGCTGCTGCTGCTGCTGCTGCTGCTGCTGCTGCTGCTGCTGCTGCTGCTGCTGCTGACATGTGAACTGAACTACTCATTTTCAGACAACACAAATGAAATTGTTCCAAAGAACCCTTCTAAACAGGTCCACTTCCCCAGTATGCTTTCATTTCTACTACACTACCTCTTTTGGATGCTGTGTTACAAGGGAGGTTAAAGCATTTAAGAGTCATCATTAAAATAGGTTTTGAAAAAAATTAAAGGTTCATTAAAATTTGTGAATAAAATGATAGGTCATAAAGCAAATGAAAAAAGATTAATAAATTTGGAATGAGCTGTGAAAAATGGAGAAATGTAAATTGGAAGTAGCCTATGGGAAAGACAGAAGGTCCATTCAAGGAGGTAGAAAATAACAAAATGAATAACAAAATTAGATTATAAATGGAAGTGATATTACAGAGACAATAATGTGTGCATGTGTGAGTATATGTGTCTGTGTGTGTTGGGGGTGTGATTTCCAATAGGAGAGAGTGTTTTACCTTCTTGTTGATATACACTGAGACACAAAACTGTAATAAAATGGGGAAAATTATTCCCATGATTAAATTTCTGAGTTTCTGAATATGAAAAAGGAAAAACAAAAACAAAAAACAATGAGGTATTTTTATCAGAAATATTTAAAAATGGAAAAGAATGCTAACATACTATTATTATTCTTTCACAATCTAAAATAATGTGTCTCAAAATGATAGCCAACTGTAAAAAAGGAAAAATGCAGAAAAATATTATGATTATTTTACAGGAGCATCTTACTGTTCATAAAGTGACTGCAATATTTTTATATCTTAAAAATGTAAGAAAGTAAAAGTACTAGAAATAAAACAATACATATATGCTTTTCAGAAGTGTAAGTATATAAAGAATTTTGATTGCTGTATAAATACATACTAGTAGTTTAGTGATAAACCACATATTTTACTGAGTTGCTTATAGAAATGTGTAAAAAAAAGCAAATCAGTCTATGGAAAGCAAGGATGTTTTTAATTTAACCTGTAACATTGACTTCTGCATGTTACACTAATGTTAAGAATAAAGATGATGTTTTCATGTGAATGCTTTCATTAACTCAGAGCAAAGAACAAGATTAGGTTTCTTGCTTTTCTGAGGTCTTCTTTGATTTCTTCCTTGAGAGACTTAAATGCAGTGGATCTGGGGAGGAGGGAGGGAAAGTGGCCATAAACTGAGAGGATTGGAGAGAAAGGACACTATAATCAGGATTTATCATATGCTAAAACAATCTATGTTTTAATAAAAGTACTTAGATTTCTGTTAGAACTAAAACAAAATAATTAAGTAAAAAGAATTACTGTTCAGAACTTTCCAACACCCTACTGTCCTCATTGAATATTTCATTTACTGTTGCTAGACCCTCCCCTCCATTTTGTCAGGCATTTGCCAGAGAAAATCTAAAAGTGGTTCCATTTAAGGCAAGACAAGGAGATATCATATGACTGTACAGCCTATGTAAATATTTTTACAAATTTTTAAGTCACCAGCAGTTAACCAAAAGAAGGAATTCCATTTCTTTTTGAAAAAATAATTCTCCTTGTCATTGAAGATATTATATTCCGCAATGTACTGAGAAATTAATTTAAAGCTTTAATTGCCATCTTTTTAACTAGTCATAAATAACCCAATGAAGAAAATAATCTTAGTGATTTTATTCATTTTTAGTTCTTGTGATTTTCTTGGCAAATGGCAAGAGCCTCTATTAAGATGGAAAAGTTGGAAATCAAATAAACTCTTTTTACTTATAAAATGTTCATTATTTTGCTCTAAAGTTCACACTTAAATTAAATTAGACAACAAAATATTTCAAGAATTAAATCTGTTTACTCAAAGTTAAAATTTATGTCAAAGTCAATTTGGCCAGGCATGTATTTAAATTCTAGGTACTTACAGACTTATTACAGTTTACCTTAAGACTCCCAAATGAATATTTTGACAACATATTATATAGATATTTTTCTAAAGAAAAGAGATGCTTTGTGGCAATAAGTTTTAATTTTCTAACAGCCAGAAATGGCTTGATTTATAATATCCTTTGAATTTTATCATTTTTTAAAAAGTTATTTGATTATGCATTTACATTTCAAATGTTATTCTTCTTTACTGGTTTCCCCTCCACAAATCCCTTATTCTAACCCCCTTCCCCTGCTTCTATGAGGGTGCTCACCTACCCACCCATGCACCCACTCCCACCTCCCTGCCCTGGCATTCCCTTACAGTGGGGCATCCAGCCTTCACAGGACTAAAGGCCTATCCTTCCATTGTGTACTCTTTGGTTGGTGGTTTAGTCCTGGGAACTCTGGGGGTTCTGGTTGGCTGATACTGTTCTTCTTCCTATGAAGTTGCAAACCCCCTCAGCTAGCTTAGTCCTTTCTCTAACTCCTCCACTGTTGACCCTGTTCCCAGTCCAATGGTTGGCTGCGAGCATCTGCCTTTGTACTTGTCAGGCTTTTGCAGAGCCTCTCAGGAGACAGCTTTATCAGGCTACTGTCAGCTTGAACCTCTTGGCATTCCCAATAGTGACTGAGTTTCCTGTCTGCATGTGGGATGGATCTCATGTGTGGCAGCCTCTGGATGGGCTTTCCTTCAGGCTCTGTTCCACACATTGTCAGCGTAATTTTTCCTCTGAGTATTTTACTCTACTCTCTAAGAAGTACCTGTGAAAGGTATTCTTGGGTTGGGGCGGCATTTGGGGGGAGGATTGGGAGGGGAACAGCTATAAAGAAGGGGCGGGGAAGGGGTGAGGGGGATGTTGGCATGGAAACCGGGAAAGGGAATAACATCTAAAATGTAAATAAGAAATACCCAATTTAATAAAGATGGAAGAAAAAAGAAAATACCATCCTGAGTAAGGTATCTCAGAAAAAAGAAGTACCTGTCACCTGAGGTCTTAGGAAGGAGAGTGCTCCTGGCAGACTGGCTCTCTGCAGGCGGAGTTGTCTTCTGAGGGCTGTGGAACAGTCCTGGATCTGGGTGCAGATGGAGACCAGAAGGCTATATTCTTAAATTGATTTTTATACAGTTCAATCTTCAACCCTTTCCTGGTCTGCACCTCCCTCCACACCCCCCCCACACACACTGCTCCTTATCCCATAGCTTCTCAACCCATCTCCAGGAGGATTACCCAAATTCCCTATCCCTATCTCACCAGACCTCCCCACTCTAAGGATAGGTCCATCTTCTCTCATAGAGTTCAGAACAAGCAGTCTTATGCGGGATATGTGTTGGGAGCCTCATATCAACTAGTATATGCTGCCTGATTAATGGTTCAATGACTGAGAGTCCCAAGACTTGAGACTGCTTGTCCTCCTACGAGGTCACACTTCTCCTCAGCTTCATCCAGCTTTTTCACAATTCAAATACACGTGTTCCTAACTTTTGTCCATTGGTTGGGTGCTATTATCTGCATCTGAATTTTCCAACTGCTTGTTCAGATTCAAGGAGGGCAGCCATGTCAGGATCCTTGTCTGCAAGCATACCACAGCATCAGTAACAGAGCTGTACCCCAATGTTGGCCTGTCACTGGACCTTCTTTCTCTCATGCTTTTCTCCATTTTTTGTCCCTGCAGTTGCTTCAGAAAGGAACAATTCTGCATTAGAGTTTTTGACTGTGGGATGGCAACCTCATCCATCCACTTGATGTCCTGTCGGTCCATTGGAGGTAGGTAGACTCTACAATTTCTCCTTCCCCATTGTAGACCATTTCATCTGAGGTTCATCTCTTTGAGTCCTGAGGGTCTCTCACCTCCCAGGTCTCCAGGACATTTTAGAGCCCCCCCCGCCTCTGAGGTTGCTGTTTCTATTTTTTCTGCTGGCCCTCCAGGTTTTATCACCGCCCTAAATACCTGATCAAGTTCCCTACTCCCCCCCTTTTCCAACCACATCCCTCATCCACCCTGACCCTATAATTGCACTCTTCTCCCTCCCAAATTGAGGTTCCTTCACTTGGGCCCTTCAGCTTATTAACTTTCTTGAGTTACTGTGGACTGTTTCCTAAGTAATCTGTACATTTGTTTTTGCTAATGTGCACTCATTACTGAGTATTTACCATGTGTGTCATTTTGGGTCTCAGTTACCTCACTCAAGATATTTTATATTTCCATCTATTTGTATGCAAAACGCATGATGTTCTCCTTCTTAATAGCTGAGTAGTATTCTACTGTAAATGAACCACATTTTCTGTGTTCATTCTTCTGTTGTGGGACATCTGAGTTGTTTTCAGCCTCCAGCTATTACAAATAAAGCCACTATGAGCATTGTGGAACGATGCCCCTGTGGCATGGTAGGGCATCTTTTGGTTATTTTTCCAACTGTGGTATGCTGGCTTTTTAGGTAGATCTATTTCCAATTTTCTCAGGAAAATTATTCCCAGAGTGGTTATACAACTTTACAATACCATCAGCAAGGTATGAGTGTTCTTTCTCCACACCTTTGCCAACATGTGTTGTCATCTGAGGTTTTGATTTTAGCCACGCTGATTGGTATAAAGTATAATCTCAGAGTCACTTTGACTTGCATTTCCCTGGTCACTAAGGACTTTATACATTTCTTTAAGTGCTTTTCAGTTATTTGAGTGTCTTTTCTTGTGAATTGCCTATTTAGTTCTGTACTCCAATTTTTAGATTGTGTTGTTTGATTTTTTTTTCGTGGTTAGCTTCTTGAGTAATTTATGTATTTTGTATATTAGTCCTCTATCAGATGTGGGGTTACTAAAGAATTCTATAAGACCTTCAGAGAGCTAATGCATTCCTCAAACTATTCCATAAAATAGAACAGAAGAAACACTACCAAATTCATTCTATGAAGGCACAATTACTCTGATAACTAAACCACACAAAAGATAACATCAGACAAATTTCACTTAAGAATATCGATGCAAAAATACTCAATATAATTCTCACAAACTGAATCCGAGAACAAATCAAAATTGTCATTCAACAGGATCGAGTAGGCTTCATCCCAGGGATACAAGATTGGTCAGTATATGAAAATCCATTAATCTAATCAAACTCAAAGAAAAATTCACATGATCATCCTATTAGATACTGAAAAAGCATTTGACAAAATACAACACCCCTTCATTTTAAAATTATTAGAGAAATTAAGAATTTGAGCCACTTACCTAAACATAATAAAAACAGTATATAGCAAACCAACAATATCAAATTAAATGTAGAGACACTTGAACCATTCCTACTAAAATCATGGACAAGAAAAGGATGCCCACTCTCCCAATATCTATTCAACTTAGTACTCAAAGTTCTAGCTAGAGCAAGAGGACAACAGAAGGAGATCAAAGAGATACAAGTTGGCAAAGAAGAAGTCAAGGAATCACTATTTGCAGATGATATGGTGGTATACATAATCACCCCCCAAAATTCTACCAGAGAACTTCTACAGCTTATAAACTTCAGCAAAGTGGCTGGATACATATAAAATTATTTTAAAACAATCAGTAGCCTTCCTTTATACAAATGATAAATGGGCTAAGAAAAAATTAAATAACAACACCCTTCATACTAGTCACAAATAATATGTTTTGGGGTAAGTCTAACTAAATAAGTGAAAGATCTGTATGACAAGAACTTCATGTCTCTGTATAAAGCTATTGAAGAAGACCTCAAAAAATGGGAGCTCTCATCCCATGCTCATGGATTGGTAGAATTAACACAGTAAAAATGGCTATCCTACCACAAGCAATCTGCAGATTCAATGCTATACCCATCAAAATTCCAACACAATTCTTTAAAGACATGGAAAGAGCAATTCTCAAATTCATCTGGAAAAGCAAAAAAGCCAGAAGAGCAAAACCTATTCTTAACAACAACAACAAAAAGAACTTCTGGGGGAATCACCATCCCTGAACTCACACTTTACTACAAAGCAATACTGGTAAAATCTGCACTGTATTGCTATAGAGACACACACTGTGGTCAATGGAATAGAATTGAAGACCCCAAAATAAAACCACACACTTAAGGACACTTAATCTTTGTAAAGAAGCCAAAAGTACTCAATGGAAAAAAGAAAGCATCTTCAATAAATGCTACTTGTCTAACTGGCAGTCTGTATGTAGATAAATGAAAATAGATATTTTTCACCATGCATAAGGCTCCAATTCAAGTGAGTCAAGTGCCTTAATCTAAAGCCAGATACATTGAATCTAATAGAATAAAAACGTGGGAAAGCTTGTCAAATTCATTGTCACATGGGGAAATTTTCTAAACAGCTCTCCAATGGCTCTGGTTCTCAGATCAAGAATTGATAAATGATACATCCTGAAACTACAAAGCTTCTATAAGGCAAAGGACGTACATGTATATATTAATGTCCTCATTTAGTTGTCTTGAACACCAACACATGCATCCCACAGTGACTTGTTCTTCCTCAAAGGAAAATGATTTATTCTCAAGGGCAATTATCACAATCTATTGGTGAAGGGGAGGGGTTAGAGGGCTTGTAGAGGGAAAACTGGAAAGGGTAATAAGATTTGAAATGTAAATAAATAAAATAACCAATAAGAAAGAAAGTAAAACTTGAATGTCACAAAGTAACCAGGAGAGTTCTACTCTTTGAATTCACGGAATTATAAAAAAAAATAAAGGTCCATCTAGAATGCTGATGACTAGACCCATTATATAAATACAACACTTGTCGAGTGAAGAATGTCACTGTAATGTAATAAAATGATATGTATCAGAATGGTCATCATTCAAAATTTTAATTGGTTTTATTTCATTTATTACCTGCTAAATAACTTGAAAACTCTATGATTCTTAGTCATATGTCTTTGGATGTTAGAAACTGAACAGTCTATGAGATATAAATACAATGTTTATAAGTACCCACAGCCCTTCCAAAATTGACAGCCTCAGCAACAGAACATAGAGGAGAAACCTATTTTAAACTTTAAGAGGAAATGAATTGATAAATAACATAAGGTTGAAAATTATAGAACATGCATATTGTGAAGGGTTTTGTTCCTTTTCATTGATTGTGTACTTATATAAGTGAACGATACAGTATTCTGAATTCGTACACTATGCTGTCTCTTTTAATTGACTGCCTACATATTTCCAAGCATCAGAAAGGTATACCAAGTTCAGAAAAGAAAAAAGAAAAACCTGCCTTTTTTTATCCTTTGTCAATTGAGAGAAAGGCATATGAATCTACAAGTATAGGATGCATTCCCAAGCTGAAATGCAATACATATATAGTGTACCAGGAAGTAAGGAATACTGACTGATTCCAATTTTTGAAAGATGACAGCTTTACCAAATTGCTTTCTTTTGAATTAAATTTTATAGTACAAAAGAGACATTTTATATTTAATTATAAAACTTTTTAAATTAATTAATTAAGTTTTACACTCCCAGTCCACCCCCGGAGAGTTTTACATCCCACACTCCCTCCCATCTCCACCAGGATGTTCCCACCTGACTCACCCCACCAGTCCTCTAAACTTCCTGGGGCCTCCAGTCTCTTGAAGGTTAGGTGCATCTTCTCTGAATGAACTCAGACCCAGGAGTCCTCTGCTGTATGTGTTGGAAGTTTCATCTCAGCTGGTGAATGCTGCCTGGTTGATAATCCAGTGTCTAAGAAATCTCAGGGGCCCAGGTTAATTGAAACTGCTGGTCCTCCTACAGGGTTGCCCTCCTCCTTAGCTTCCCCCCAGCTTTTCCCTACTTCAACCAGAGATGTCAGCAGCTTCTGTTCCTTGGTTGAGTGCACATCTATATTTGACTCTTTCAGCTGCTTGCTGGGTCTTTTGGAGGGCAGTCATGATAGGTCTCCTTTTGTGAGCACGCCATAGCTTCAGTAATAGTGTCAGGCTAGGGGGTTCCCCTTGAGCTGGATCCCACTTTGGGCCTGTTGCTGAACCTTCTTTTCCTCAGGGTCTTCTCGATTTTCATCCTTACATTACACGAAGAATTATGGGTCAGAGCTTTGGCTTTGGGACTATATTTAATTATAAAACTTTAAATTTTTTAGTAGAGAATTGTATTGTAGTTAACATTTTAACTACAACCATTGTTACATCATTTCCCCCTGGGGAAAAGTATCCACAGAATTTTCAAAAATGATCTGAAACTAGTGAAGTAAACAAAGAAGTCGCTAAATTGTCAATGACTTCTGAGTCTTATTAAGGTGATTACTTCTTTCTCTGACTCTGGATACCTTGGTTATGTTTTAATATAATAAAACATATATAATAATATTATATTATATATAATCTAATCAACATAATCCAAATAATGAATAATTATTGACTGTTATCACTGTTACTCTGCTTGTATTCTACTGATGATATTTAATAGCATACATACATATGTACACATATATATATTTACAATACTCTAAATTAGATTTTGATTTATATGTGGGATATAAGTTACTTCATAATATTAATGAGATAATAAACAAAATTATACTTTGTAGAAGGTTATTTTGGTAACTTGTAATATGTCTAAACACTTCAATATCCTCCTGCTAAAATAATCAGTGTTATTTGATTAGTAGTACTATTGTAAATTGGAAGGAAATGTTAGATCAATTATAGAACTAATCTCATATAGGAAAATTCTGCTAAGTTTGTAACCACTGTTGGATATCATCATCACTAGAATATGGGTACAATAACAGTGATAACAGTGAGGTAAGTCGAACATTTTTCACTGTGATTTATGTTAGAGCTGAGAGCATGTTCACTCTTCTATCAGTGTCATTTCCGTCACAGGAGGAAAGACAATATGAAAAAATAATGTAGTTCATGAATTACATATAACTGATTATAAGGATTGTGATCTTTTAGACAAATACCAAATATTATGCTGATATTTAAGAGCTAAGGAAGGTCACTTGAATTTAACTGTCTCTTAAAACCAAAATGTTGAAATTCATAGGAAATCGCTCTATATTTTAATCTAAAATATTTTTATAAATATTAAATTGATATTCAAAGTTACCCCCCTCCCTGACCTCTTTACACCATTTCCCTCCCCTGCCTCTGAGAGGGTGCTTTCCCCATCCACCCATCTTCCACCACTTCACCCCTACCAGCAGCCCTCTTCACTGGGGCATCAAGTTTCCACAGGATTAAGTACATCCTCTCCCACTGAGGCTATGCGAGGCAGTTATCTGTTACACATGTGCCTGGCACCGTGAACCAATGTAGTCCCTTGGCTTACAATCTGGGGGTTCTGAGGGGTCTAAGATAAATGACACTGTTGTTCTTCTATGGGGCTGCTGTCCCCTTCCATTTCTCTAACTCTTCTATATAGGTCCCTGACCTCAATTCAATGGTTGCCTGAAAGTATCTGCATTTATTTCATTCAGTTGCTCTTACAGCCTTTCAGAGGACAGCCATGCCAGGTCATTGTCTCTGTGCACAATTTGGCCTCAGTAACAGTCAGGATTTGGTATGCACAGAATGGATCCCAAGTTGGACCAGTCACTGGGTGGCCTTTCTTTCACGGTCTGCTCCATTTTTGTCCTTTTCCTTTAGGCAGGAACAATTGTGGACACAGAAACAGCTCTTAATGTTGAAAGCATCTATTCTCTTTTCAGGGCTTTGAGCTATTGTATATGCATCATCTAGCACATCTATGATAACATTCTACAGTTAAAATTAAGTTGCAATACAATAGGAACTTGATCAGGTCTAAAAATATATATGTGCATTTACACTTAGGCTAGCATTTCAGGAAATTATTCAAGAGTGTCTAGCCTACACAAAGAACATATTTGCTTATTGTACTACATGTCCAAGTCATGCATGCAAAAATTTGCTAAATCAGTATAGAACCTATGTCAAGCTATGCAACATTGAATATGCTGTACAAAGGATTTCAACACAGGATATATACTCATATCCTGTAAATGTAAAAAAAAATCATAATTATGTGAAACACTAATTTCTATGTGTCTTTAATTTGTCTATTTCTGGGAAATAATTCTTACTAATATCAAACACAGTCAAGAAAGAGAGAAGATCATCTTCCAAACAAGACAACACTAGAAAAATAAAATGTTAGCCATTAGTTAAAGAGATTGTGAGAAGATTTTTGCTACAGAGACCTAGATACCTGAGGTAACTTATTTACTTGTTATGGACAGACATAGAATAAGAAGATATTGATTAGTTTATTTTTCTGAGTGAAAAATTGAAAATTATTTTTATGTTTTACTGCCTTAATAAATCATTGGTGAATAGAAGTAGCATGTCATTCAGTCGTACTCAGTAATGAAATCATATCAGCTTATTAGTGTGTAATTTTGTTTGTTAATAAGGAAATACATAAGGAACAAACATGGTGGTACTGTGCTACTCATGATATAGATACAGAATGGGTGTCACCAGTCACACTGATCTTTCTATTTAGTTATTTTAATACATTTCAAAATTATTAATACAATATTATTGTTTTCATAGAATTCTCTTCTGGCATTGTATTAATTGTTGCAGCTGTTAGTTGTAAATAATTTAGTTTATACTTAACATCACTAGTACCCTGGGATTATTAAAGTTAAAGATGCAATTAAAGACAATCATAACAATAAAAACATAATTACTAGAATCAGAATAGATAGCAGTAAGCTTTTATAACATTGCCTCTTTCAGGACTCCCTGGTGTCTTTCCATATGTGCATTTTCTCTCATTAGGAGTCAGGATGTCAGTCTCTTTGGAAAACTTGAATTGAGAATATAAAGTATACAAAAACATATCTGGGTATCAGTTATTTACATATAGATATTTAATATATTAAATATTATTGCATGGCTATTCATCCTTAGTATTACTGAAATTATTAGTGTAAAATCTTTCTATGCCATTCAATACAGAGTTTACATAGTAGGATATTACCAAATTAAACTTTAATTTGAACAAACTTAGAAGATGTATGTCGGCTTTGTTAATTACTTCTTATTGCTCTAATTTTAATTTTCAGTTGAAATAATAAGTACAAATATATGGTACACAATTTGAAGTTTGAATTTACAAACATATTATGTGTTTTTCAAATCTCCATAAACATATCTACCCTCTAAAAGAACTTCTTATCTCTTTTTACTTAAAACCTTAAAAACTTTTGTGGCTTCACTTCTATTTTCTTTAGGGTTTTATTGATGTGAAGAGACATCATGATCAAGGAAATTCGCACAAAACACAAAAATGAAAACAACAACAACAACGGCAAAAACAAAAACAAAAACCAGTTAATTAGGATTGACTTACATAGCTAGAAGATCAGTCCATTATCATCATGGTGGGAAACATGGTATCATGGCAACACACTTGGCGCTGGAGGAGGAGCTGAGAGTTCAACATGTTGATCAACAAGCATTTCATATCAATACTGCTATAGCTTGAGCACATTTATGAATATGTGTGAGACCTCAAAGCCTGCATCCACAGTGACATACTTCCTCCAAAAAAGCCATGTGCACTCCAACAAAGTGACATCTCCTAATAGTGCCATCTCCTGCGGGCCAACCATTCAAAAACAAAGTTCTATGGGCCCCATAACTATTTAAACAGACATAATTTTAATAAGAAACAACAATAATACTATAAACAGCATTTATATTTTATAATTTGTTCCAAAACTACTGTTCTTTTGGTTCTACAAATCTACAGAATGAATTTGTAGATAAAATGAAGTTACAAAGAATACATATTTTAGTTAGTTAAACTACTCATTCTGACATTTAGAATAACATGACGTAAGGATTCTGAACACAGGCTTGACTTTTCTCTCAACCTTTACTATAGGTATATATTAATTGCCCTTCCCAAATAAGTCACTCTGAGTGATTTTTTAATGTTTATAAAATAATGTCCATCTTATATAGCACTAGAAACTTTGTGCAAACATCATGGACAGAAACAAATTTGAGAAGTTTCCAACATTATTTAAGATATAATAGTATAAAATTACTTTCTAATATAAAGATCTAAAGCAAAACCTTATCTTGAAAAAGAACACTCTAAAAACAAAGAAAAATCCTTTAACTGTATTTTTTCTGAAGATTCTTAAAATAGCTGAAATATCATGAACATGAATTGGTATAATGAGTACTTCAATAATTAATCTGATTATTATCTTCTACTTTTGTATGAGGAAAGCAGCAACAAAACTGTATTTGTCGTCACATTAAATCTGCTCTTGAATTTGGCAGATGTTATGCAGGAGGAGCTGCAATGAGCAAGTGAACTTCTTGGAGATATCCACCATTTTGCACAGCTGCGATGGATGTAGCAGCAAGACGCACAGTTTTGGAGATTCTATCTCTCAGTTGCTTCTTGCTGCCAGGGTTCCTTCTCGTGTTTGTTATTGGTATATTCCTCATGCATCTAGCATTGTATGATTGGGTATGCGGAGACTGCCTACAGTCTGGTGTGATTGCTTCTTGGGGAACAGCCTACTTTTTGAGCAATTTTTCTGCACACCAATATGAAGATGGATTTTCATAAAATAATATAATTAAGTGAATTAAAGATTTGCAGAATTTCTTATTTGATTTAACTAGCTTTAAGAAGTTAGGATATTTGATAGAAAGTTTAAGGAGATGGGTTAACTTGTTTTTCCAGAAAAACACAATAGAGATGGAATTAAGAGTAGAATGTATCTCTGTTTTAAACAGAGACTGAAGGAACACCCATTCAGAGCCTGCCCCACATGTGGCCCATACATATACAGCCACCCAATTAGACAAGATGGATGAAGCAAAGAAGTGCAGACCGACAGGAGCCGGATGTAGATCGATCCTGAGAGACACAGCCAGAATACAGCAAATACAGAGGCGAATGCCAACAGCAAACCACTGAACTGAGAACGGGACCCCCGTTGAAGGAATCAGAGAAAGAACTGGAAGAGCTTGAAGGGGCTTGAGACCCCATATGTACAACAATGCCAAGCAACCAGATCTTCCAGGGACTAAGCCACTACCTAAAGACTATACATGGACTGACCCTGGACTCTGACCTCATAGGTAGCAATGAATATCCAAGTAAGAGCACCAGTGGAAGGGGAAGCCCTGGGTTCTGCTAAGACTGAACCCCCAGTGAACTAGACTGTCGGGGGGAGGGCGGCAATGGGGGGAGGGGGGGGAGGGGAACACCCATAAGGAAGGGGGGGGGGGAGGGGGAGGTTTGCCGGAAACCGGGAAAGGGAATAACACTCGAAATGTAAATAAGAAATACTCAAGTTAATAAAAAATAAAAAATAAAAAAAAAGAGTAGAATGTATCACAAGCCTTGTAGAATAGTGAGGGCTGCATAGGTTAGAAAAGGACTTCAGTGAGCTTTCAAGTGTTACAAACAGGTAATTGTACTGTCAATAAAAAAGACTTGAAGCAAGTTAATGATAAAAAATTTTATTCTAGATTGGATATCTGAGTTCCTGGACTTTGTGATCTAGGGATATCTTCAGTGATTTCATTGTGCACCACAAAACACAGGACTATGAATAAAGAGTAAATCATATTATTATAAGAAAAGACAAATAGATTATTAGTCAGTTTAGGTAAACAACATTTCAAAGCTGAGTTGTAAAATAGGAGATGATCTATCATATCTGGTTTAATATAAATTGTTGTCAGCTAATCTTGTTTTATAGACTAGCTTGCTTAAATTCTGCTAAGCAACGACAAAGCATTATTGCTTTGGTGTTGTGACGAACTTGAAGAAAGATAGATTGGAAATGTTTTATTCAGTATGAGTTTCATAAAAAGAAAACATAATCAATAGTCCTGTTGCAATTTCCTTTGTTCTCATTTGTTCATGAAGAATATGTTCTTGTGGTAATTGTTTTTGGAGCACATACAATGTGAATATGAAGTAATTTTTTTCATGTAGAAAATTTTTGTCGCAGGTGGTATGAAAATGCTGGGTAAAAATAAATTTGTTGTAGCCTTGCTTCACCCACTAAACATGCGTAGGTATACATATGCATACATGTAAAGTTGGTTAGAGCTTTGCTCTATCCACCAAAGGTGTGTGTGTGTGTGTGTGTGTGTGTGTGTGTGTGTGTGTGTGTGTGTATGCATGCATGTGTTTCTTCATCCTTTTTGCCTGCTCCAGAGAATCATTTTACTCCCTCAGAGAAAAGCCTGCTGAGTTATCGATTTCCAACTCTACACTCTGCCTCAGTTTATCTTTGAAGCTGGCTAGGTTCGGTTAGGAAAATAAAAACACTGGATTCACTATTTGAACAAAGCAGTCTAAAACAGAGGAGAGCTCTTACCTGACTTTTGGACAAGTTGATTGGGTACTTGCGTTAGGGTGACATGCAACATATCCTTAGAGACTGCTTCTGAACTCCCAGTTTATATAAAGTGGAATCCTTAAAATGAATTGTATATGACAGAATCTATAGCAGTTTCTAAGAGTCTCTGCAAATGTTACAGATCTTATTCTGAGCATTAGGTCTGCAGTTCTAGAGAGTTATGGTAGCCTCTGAGATTGTGTCTTCTTCCTGGCTGCAGCTACACCTGCCTCTGTTGAATTACAAAAATTTTATTTCAGCTATTTGTTACATGTGAACTTGATCCCTTATGTGAAAACTGTGATTAAAAAGCAAATAGGAATGAGATTCCCACGGACTGGTGTTTAAAGCAGTGTTTAAAGCCTGTTGATCTTCCGAGTTAACAACGGGCAAACAAGCAACATCTCTGTGCAAGAAAAAGTTTGGGTTGTGATGCTGTGGATTCAGAGAGTGTTTATCAAGTGTTAAAGACTAAAGGCATAAAGGGACATCAGTAGGTCATGAAGTACTCCACAACCTGTTGTTTCTGTATTTCTCTTTTTAAAAATTAATTTTTGAGATTAATATTGTCACATAATTTCTTCCTACCCTTCCTTTCATCCAAACCTTCCCATATTCCAAGTCTTGCTATATTTTAAATCCATGACCCTTTTTTGTGTCAAATGTTGATGTGTGTGTGTGTGTGTGTGTGTGTGTGTTCCCAAATGCATAAATACAATCTCCTATTTCTATTTAATTTTGTTTGTACATATGTTTTGGGGTTTGAATATTTGATATTGGCTAATGAATTGTTATGTACATACCTAGGAAAAAATATTTCCTACTCTAAGCATGTCTTAGTTACTGGTAGTTCTTTTTGTACAGTAAGGCCTCATGGGATTTCTCTCGCCTATGCAAACACATCTATGGATGTTTCTCTTTTTGTCATCTACCATTTCTTTTGCCTGATCCTAAGGGCAGAAAAGAAATCAATAGGTATCCAAAGCATATGAACAAGAGTCTAAAATAGAATGATTCCTTGTCTTACATAAGTCCACATACAACCTTTTAATAAAGTGGTAAATCTGACACATATTGACTCTGGATCAAAATCTGTATAAAATTTTCTACACAATTGGACTATCGTTTTAAATTTCTTGCTGTAATTAGATTGCAAAATAAAGTCACCAAGAGCCCAGTAGATACTTAGAAAATAATGAACAGAACATAATATATTAAGTAAACTAAGGAAGACCAAGGCAAAAAATATTCATTTTGCCTCATTCATATGCAGAACATTTTAGGCTATTGTTCAACAAATGAATCATGAACAGATTAATTTATTTTGGGGTGTTTTGCTCCACCATTATTACTGAATTAAATGCTCATAGTTTAGAGTCAAAAATATTTAGAAAAATGGGTGATATTCTCATTTCTTTTAAAAATAATAGGATGCTATCTCATAATTCAATCTCACTAAAATTAATAATTTATGCATCAAAAATACACTTTCCCTATTATTATTCAACTGATTCAATGTATTACACATGTTTGTTAATTTTTGGCCCTCTATCTGAAAGTAGGTTTTTAAATTCGGCATCTTTTTGGCTCTCTTATGAAATTACTGTGAAAATTCAGAACTTTTAACCAAAAACTATGTGTGCGTCACAGTACACTTTTTTTTTTTATTAACTTGAGTATTTCTTATTTACATTTCGAGTGTTATTCCCTTTCCTGGTTTCCGGGCAAACATCCCCTAATCCCTCCCCCTCCCCTTCTTTAGGGGTGTTCCCCTCCCCATCCTCCCCCCATTGCCGCCCTCCCCGAAACAATCTAGTTCACTGGGGGTTCAGTCTTAGCAGGACCCAGGGCTTCTCCTTCCACTGGTGCTCTTACTAGGATATTCATTGCTACCTATGAGGTCAGAGTCCAGGGTCAGTCCATGTATAGTCTTTAGGTAGTGGCTTAGTCCCTGGAAGCTCTGGTTGCTTGGCATTGTTGTTCATAAGGGGTCTCGAGCCCCTTCGAGCTCTTCCAGTTCCTTCTCTGATTCCTTCAACGGTACATTTTTATTGGTAAGTTAAAAGGTTATCATACTTACATTCTAATCCATACCCCAGAGACTTTATAATCTGTTAATGTAAACTCCTAACCCAATGACATCTAACTATGAATAATCTGATAACTGCAATAACAGCATACTTTGTATTTGCTAATATCATTGAGGACCATGACCAATAATCACTTACTTGTGGAAGAAGGATTCGTTTTTTTAATATTGTTAGATGGTCCTATGAGTAAATTAATTATTAAAAATTAATATGTAATTATATGAATGGACTTGTATGAATTTGCTCTTTCTAGATAAACTATGAATTATATTTTCTTTGCACAAAATATTAATTCACATTAAAACTTTACTTACTATCAATATAATTTTCTGCTGATGGAAGGTAATTATGTAGAATTTACCAAATGAAGCTTTGGAATAAATTACATCCACAATTATATTAATCTTGAGCTCTGAAAATCTGCCATGTGATGATAGTTTCTATAGGGAAAAAAGCCATGTTTTCTGTGATGTAAGAAAAGTCTGTTTTCGAATACATATTGTTAAGGTATAGTTTTGTCATATCACTGTAGGCAAAGTGGTTGTAATCTCACCTGTTACGTAGTTCTATTTGTTTTTAAAAGTGTTAAGATTGCTAATCAAGGAAACTAAATATATATCTAGGATTAATCATACTTAGATGCAGAATGCTGACATTCACATACATGACTCTCCTTGTTAGAACTACAATTGTTTTTATTATAATATTTTTTGCCAATTTAAAATCAAACCAGCTTTATTTCTCTTATACATTTTCCTCCTGTCAGTTTATCCCTCTGGCTATAACGCTCACACATGCTAAGTAAGCCATGCCTTTTTAAGAGATAATGGTAATACTATTTTGGAAAACATTAATACTATGAGTGAATCTAAGCACTCACAGCTAAGCTCTGTTCCACTGCCTATACAGTTAAATCGACCCACTAGTGTCAGGTGTTGTCCATCCATGTAATCCTACTTAAAAATGTCTAAATAATCACTAAGAGGCAAAACAAACTTGTATAGGTTCAATTTAGTAAGAACTGAAGAATTAGATTGAATGATAATATTTTTGAGGATGTTTTCTTTAAACATAGAAAATATTTTAAATAGAATCTTAGTTTCAAACCATGATGGTATTTTAGAAGCAAACATTTGAGAATTATGCACTATAGGTGTAACGTCAGGTAGTACTTTGGTACCTTGAGGAATCACCAGACTGATTTCCAGAGTAGTTGTACCATCTTGCAATCCCACGAGCAATAGAGGATTGTTCCTCTTTCTACATACCTCACCAACATGTGCTGTCATCTGAGCTTTTGATCTTAGTCATTCTGACTGGTGTGAGGTGAAATCTAAGAGTTCTTTTGATTTGCATTGTCCTGATGACTAAGAATATTGCACTTTTCTTTAGGTATCTCTAGGCCATTTGTGATTTCTCAGTTGAAAATTCTTTATTTAACTCTGAACCACATTTTTGCACATTCTGTATCTCTTCCATCCCCTGTCTCCATGAGGTTGTTGCCAACCCCACAACCTCATACCCCACAAGACTTCCCCATTCTTTATGACCTCCAGTCTTTTGAGGGCTAGGGTTCTCTGACTGAATCCAGACCCAGCAGTCCTCTGCTGTCTATGTGTTGAGGGTGTCATATCAGCTGGTGTATGCTGCTTGGTTTAATAGGGTTATTTGCTTCTCTGGTGTCTAAATCCCTGAGTTATTTATATATATTAGATATTAGCCCCCTATCAGATGTAAGATTGCTAGAGATTTTCCAAATTTGTAGGTTGCCATTTTGTCCTATTGACAATTTACTTTGCTTTCCAGAAACTTTTCAATTTTATGAGATTCCCATTTGTTAATAGTTGATCTTAGAACCCAAACTCTAAATTTTCCCCTGTGCCAATGACTTTGAGGTTCTTTCCCACTCTATAATACTTCTGGGCATATACCCAATGTGCGTATACATTCCCCAACATATAACAAAGACACATGCTCCACTATGTTCATAGCAGTTTTATTTGTAATAGCCAGAACCTGTAAAGTACCCAGATGTCCCTTAACAGAGAAATGAGTACAGAAAAGGTGGTGCATTTACACTATGGAGTACTCAGCTTTTAAAAAAAATGACTTCATGAAATTCACAGACAAATGGGTGGAACTTAAAAATAACATCCTGAGTGAGGTAGCCCAGGTGCAAAAGAACACACATGGTACATACTCACTGATATGCAGATATTAAGGAAAAACTCGGAATACCCACAAAACAACTCATAGACAATGTGAAGCTCAAGAAGAAAGAAGGTCAAAGTGTGGATGTTTTAGTCCTACTTTGAAGGGGGAACAAAATAATCACAGGAGGTAGAGAGAGGGAGGGGCCTGTGAGGGAGACAGAAGAAGCAGGGGGAAAGAAAGACAGGATCAGGTATGGGAGGAGACAGGAGAAAAATACATAGGGTCAGGAAACTGAATGGAGGTGTGTAGCAGTAGGGGATGAAGAACTAGAGGTAGCCACCAGAAAGTCCCAGATGCAAGGAAAACAAGAGTCTCTGAGAACCCAATGTGGATAACATTAGGTGAAATACCCAACAAAGGAGAAAGAGAACCTATGGAGATCATATCCAGATGTTAGACATGGCCTCCACTTAAGGGATGGGGCCATCCACCCATCTTAAAATGTTAACATAAAGTTGTTCTAAATAAGGAAAATGCAGGAACAAAGAGTAGAGCAGAGACTGAAGGAAAGGCTGCTCAGAGACTGCCTCACCTACGGATCTATCCCATCTTCGGACACCAAACCCAGACACTATTGCTGATACCATAAATTGCATGCTGACAGGATCCTGATATAGCTGTCTCCTGAGATGCTATGCCAGAGCCTGACAAATACAGATGTGGAACTACTAGCCAACCATCAACAAAAACACCCCAGTAGAGGAGTTAGGGTAAGGACTGAAGTAACTGAAGGGGTTTGGAACACTATAGGAAGAACAACAATATTAACCAACCCAATCCCCAGAGCTTCCAGTGGCTAAACCACAAACCAAAGAGTACACATGGAGGGACCCATGGCTCCAGCATCTGTGTATCAGAGAATGGCCTTACCAGGCATCAGTGGGAGAGGAAATCCTTGGTCCTGTGGATACTGAATGCCTCAGCATGGGAAAATACTAGGGCAGTGAGGTTAGAGTGGGTTGCGTGGGGGAGCTCCCAAATAGAAGCAGAGGGTAGGAGGGAAAGGGATGGGGGTTTGTGGAGGGGAAACTGGGAAGGGATATATCATTTGAAATATGAATAATAAAACCAATAAAATTTTAAAAATAAAAATAAATTTATAAGAGAAAGAAAAGTATGCACTACTATGAAGAATTTATTTTTGAGAGAAATACATGTTATTTAGATTGTTAGTGGTTTTGCATATGCATGTGGATGTGGTAATCATGTTTACATTTTGTGGACACAAATATTGTGAGTGAAATGTGTGTGTAGGCCCAAAGTTGATGTTTAATATGTTTACTTAATGACCATTTAGTCTTAAGGCAAGGGCTATTTTGATGCCCTAGTTCTCTAATTTGGTTAGCTAGTAAACATTTTACCTCCTGAAAAAGTCTTGTATCCTGTGAGGGCTCATTTCCACAGCGTAGGGGAATGCGAGGCCAGAGAGGTTGGAGTGGGGGAGAACCCTTATAGGAGCAGCAGGAGGAAAAATGGGATGGGGACTTCTGGAGGGGAAATCAGGAAAGGGGATAACATTTAGAATGTAAATACATAAAATATAAAATAAAAAATGTCCCAGCCCCAAGTCCATTTAAAATTTTTAATAAGTTTATTATATATTATTTTATGATAATCTTGAAATGATGATAAAAATGATGATGTTGACCTGACGTTCTTGGGCAATGACAGAATAGGACAGGATGACATGATAGTCAATTAAGTGGTGTACCAGTGACTGGCTCTATTATTTCTCTTCCTTCTGGCTTCATTAGACAAAGCTCTGCTCAACTTTCTGGTCTTTGCAATATCAAACTAATGTAAATCCCAAAATTTGTAAAATGTTTTTGTTAGAATATATTAGGAAGAGTTTGCTGGTAATTTGCTATTAATACTATCATGAAATACAACTGTTAAGATTGTAGGATCCTACGCATTGACTTCTAAGTCCATTTGTCCACTTCTTTCTGCACAAAGCAATGACAAGAAGAGTCTCAAGTGATTGTTACTGCATAGTAAGCATGATATCATAGTAATATGAGAAATCCAAAAGCATTCATGCCAAGGATCCAAAGATGAACAAGTTATATTCTAAGGAAGCCCTTATTGGAGCAAAAGCTGTCTTCCAGAAGGAAAACAAATATGTTGACTTAACTACAGAAGTATACAGAAGAAAAAAAATAAGATTATGGACAATAGCATCTTAGTTAGCCAACAGAAATATATGATGAGGTATCTTGTTGAAGCATAGCAAAATTAAAGAAATAAAAGATTGAGTAATTATGACAACTTATGAAAAAAGGCAATGCAGTCACATAACAATTTTCAAGCTTTTTCAAAATAATATTTATAAAGAGACTAAGAAAAGTTAAGGGATAAATATTTATTTGCTGGGTATGGTCTTTTGCTAGACACTATTTTTAAAGAAATACATAAGTAGAGAGGTGATTCTCATTTTCTTCTGAGGACAGTTTATTTTTAAAAGTTCAGGAAATATGCTATTTGATGTCAAACCAGAAACAAAATGTTAGAACAGATGTTTGTATAAGAACAAAGGGATTGAATATACTATTCATTTATAAAAAAAAATGAGAGATCCCTCCAGGAGAAAGCTCGTCTCTGGGAGTGCTGACACACCTGAGAACACAGGTAAGGCCACCACCTCTGCTTCCAAGGGACTTGGTGGAGTAAGCAGGACTCAGGAATGTAAGAGCAGTCTGGAACAGAATATTTCAGAGTTCTACCTGCACCCAGAGATGACCCAGTGCCACAGTCCTCTATAACTAGAGAGCTGAATTCTCAGAAGTGTAGACAATCTTGTGAACACAGGTGAGGTCACTACTTCTGCTCATATTCCTGGCCCAACCGGAACCCACCTGGAGCCCTCTGGACCAAGGAGCAGTCTGAGACAGGATCCTTCTGGTTTCCTTTTGCACAGAGGGGAGCTGAACCTTTGACACAGCTCTCTGTGCCAAGATCACCCTGGGAGAGAGCCTGTCTCCAGGAGTGCTGATACACAGACTTACAGCCACTGTCAAGAGACAGCAAGACCAGCTAATACCAGAGATAAACAGAAGGCAAGAGGCAAAGGCAAGAATCTAAGCAACAGAAACCAAAGCCACTTGGCATCATTAGAATCCAGTTCTGTCACCATAGTAAGACCTGAGCACCCCAACACATCAGAAAAGCAAGACTTTGATTTAAAATCACAACTCATAATGATGTTAGAGGACATTAAGAAGAATATAAATAATCCCTTAAACAAATATAGGACAGCACAGGTAAACATGTAGAAGCCCTTAAAAATGTAACACAAAAATCTCTTAAAGAATTATAGGGCTCTCTCCTCCAGCTGAGAAAGATGCCCAAAGGAAAGAAGGCCAAGGGAAAAAAGGTGGCCCTGGCCACCGCCATCGTCAAGAAGCTGGAGGCCAAAAAGGTGGTCAATCCTTTGTTTGAGAAAAGGCCTAAGAACTTGGGCATTGGGCAGGACATCAAGCCCAAAAGAGATCTCACACACTTCGTCAAATGGCCCCACTACATCAGCTGCAGCAGCAAAGAGCCATCCTCTGTAAGCGGCTCAAAGTACCTCCTGCCATCAAACAGTTCACCCAGGCCCTGGACAGGGAAACAGGGACTCAGCTGCTTAAGCTTGCCTACAAGTACAGGCCAGAGGCAAAGCAGGAGAAGCAGCAAAGGCTGCTGGCCCGCGCTGAGAAGAAAGCTGCTGGCAAAGGGGACATCCCAACTAAAAGACCACCTGTCCTCCGAGCAGGGGACAATACAGTCACCACTTTGGTGGAGAACAAGAAGGCTCAGCTGGTGATGATTGCCCATGATGTAGACCCCATTGAGCTGGTGGTTTTCCTGCCTGCCCTTGGTCAAAAGATGGTGGTGTCCTATGCATCATCAAGGGAAAGGACAGGTTGGAGTGCCTGGTCTACAGGAAGACATGCACCACTGTTGCCTTCACACAGGTTAACTTGGAAGACAAGGGTGCTCTGACTAAGCTCTTCGAAACTATTAGGACCAATTATAATGACAGATATGACAAGATCTGCCTACACTGGGGAGGCAACATCCTGGGTCCTAAGTCTGTGGCTCGCATTGCCAAGCTGGAAAAGACAAAGGCTAAAGAACTAGCCACTAAACTGGGTTAAATGTACACTTAAGTTTTCTGTACATAAATGTAATTACAAATTATCTTCCAAAAAAAAAAAAAGACTTATAGGAAAACACAACCAAACAGGTAAAGGAATTGAACAAAATCATTCAGGACCCAAAAATGGAAATAGAAACAGTAAAGAGATTACAAAAGCAGAAAAACCTGGAGATAGAAAACCTAGGAAAGAGATCAGGAGTCATAAACACAAGCATTACCAACAGAATATAAGAGAAGAGAGAATTTCAGGTGAAGATGCCATATAAAACATTAACACAATCATCAAAGAAATCACAAAATGTACAAAGCTCCTAACCCAAAATCATCCAGGAAATGCAGGAAAGAATGAGAAGATCAAACATAAGGACAATAGGTAGAGAAGAGAGAAAACAGTCTCAACTTAAAGGGCCAGTAATACCTTCAAGAAATTTATAGAAGAAAATTTCCCTAACCAAAAGAAAGATGCCCATAAATATACAAGAAGCCTACAGAACTCCAAATAGATTAGACCAGAAAAGAATTTCCTCCTGTCACATAATAGTCAGAACACCAAATGCACAAAACAAAGAAAGAATACTAAAAGCAGTAAGTGAAAAAGGTCAAATAACATATAAAAGCAGACATAACAGAATTACACCAGACTTCTCATCAGAGACTATGAAAGCCAGAAGATCCTGGGCAGATGTGATGCAGACATGAAGAAAACAAAAATGACAGCCCAGGCTACTGTATCCAGCTAAATTCTTAATATAGATGGAGAATCTAAAATATTCCATGACAAAACCAAATTTACACAGTATCTTTCCAGAAATTCAGCCCCAGAAAGAATAATAAATGGAAAACTCCTACACAAGGAGGTAACCTAAACCCTGGAAAAAGCAAGAAAGTAATCTACTTTCAACCATCCCAAAAGAAGATAGCCAAACAGCAACAAAAACAAAAACCAACAATCCTTGATTCCTAATATCCCTCAACATCAATTGACTTAATTCCCAATAACAGACTGGGTATATAAAGAGGACCCAGCATTTTGCTGCATACAGGAAACACACCTCAATGACAAAGAAAGACACTACCTCAGAATAAATTCCTGGAAAAAATTTCGAAGCAAATGGTCCCAAGATACAAGCTGGAGTAGCCATTGTAATACTGAATAAAATCGACTTTCAACCAAAAGTTATCAAAACATAAGGAAGGAAATCTCATATTCATCAAAAGAAAACTCCACCAAGATGTACTCTCAATTGTGAATATCTATGCTCCAAATGCAAAGACACCTACATTTCTAAAAGAAACCTTACTAAAGCTCAACACACACACACACACACACATTTCACTACACACAATAATATTGGGAAACTTCACCCCCACACACACTCTCATCATTGGACAGAACATGGTAAGGGAAACTAAGCAGAGAGCAGAGACACAGAGAAACTAACAGAAGTTATGAAACAAATGGATTTAACAGACATCCTAAAATGAAACAAAATATATCTTTTTTTGGGAACCTCATCTTATCTTCTTTAAAATTGACCATAGAATCAGTCACAAGACAAGCCTCAACAGATACAAGAAGATTGAAAAAATCCCATGCACCCTACAAGATCAACACAGTCTTAGGCTGGTCTTCAATAACAACAAAACAACAGAAAGCCCACATACACATCAAAGATAAACACTTAATGATAACTTGGTCAAGGAAAAAATAAAGAAAGAAATTAAAGACCTTTAGAATTTAATGAAAATGAAGACACAATATACCTAAACTTATGGGACACAATGAAAGCAGTGCTAAGTGAAAAACTCATAGCTCTGAGTGCCACCAAAAAGAAACTGGAGAGCACATATTCTAGCAGCTTGACAGCACATCTAAAAGTTCTAGAACAAAAAGAAGCAAATATACCCAAAAGGAATAGACAGCAGGTAATAATCCAATTCAGGGCTGAAATCTACCAAATAGAAACAAACAAAAAAACAAAACAAGTAAGCACCAAACAAACAAACAGCAACTATATAAACCATACAAAGAATCAAACAACAAACAAACAAACAAAAAAACAGAGCTGGTTCTTTGATAAAATCAATAAGAAAGATAAAAGCTTACCAGACTAACCAAAGAGCACAGGTAGTGTTTTCAAATTAACAAAATCAGAAACTAAAAGAAAGACAGATCAACAGAAATTGAGGAAATGAAAAAAAAATCATCAGATCCTACTACAAAAGCCTATACTCAACAAGTCTGGAAAATCTGTACGAAATGAACAATTTTCTAGAGAGATACTACATACCAAAGCTAATTCAGGATCAGATAAACCATCTAAACAGACCCATAACTCCTACAGTAATAAAAGCAGTCATTAAAAGTCTCCCAACTAAGGAAAAACCCAGGGCCAGATGGGTTCAGTGCTGAATTCTATCAGACCTTCAAAGAAGACCTAATACCAATACTGTCCAAATTATTCCACAAAATAGAAACAGAAAGAAAACTACCCAATTCCTTCTATGAAGGAAAAATTACACTTATACCTAAACCAGACAAGGACCCAACAAAGAAATAAAACTTCAGATCAATTTCTCTTATGAATATAGAAGCAAAAATACTCAATAAAATTCTTGGAAATCAAATCCAAGAACACATCAGAATGATCCTCCCTCATGATCAAGTAGGCTTCATCTCAGGGATGCAATGATGGTTCAATATAAGGAAATTCATCAATATAATCCACTATATAAATGAACTCGAACCAAACAAAATACATTTTAGTCTCATTAGGTACTGAGAAAACATTTGGCAAAATTCAATACCCCTTCATGTTAAAAGTCTTGGAAAGATCAGGAATTCAAGGTCCATAGCTAATCATAGTATAAGAAATATACAGTAAACCAATAGCCAACATCAAATGGAGAGAAACTTGAAGCAATCCCACTAAAATCAGGGACTAGTCAAGGCCACCCACTTTCTCCCTGCCTTTTCAATATAGTACTTGAACTCCTAGCCAGAGCCATCAGACAACAAAAAGAGGTCAAAGGAATACAAATTGGAGAGGAAGAAGTCAAAATATGACTATTTGCAGGTGATATGATAGTATAATTAAGTGACCCCAAAATTCCACCGGAGAACTACCAAGCCTGATAAACAACTTTTGCAAAGTTGCTGGGTATAAAATTAACTCAAACAGATCAGTAGCTTTCCTCTACTCAAAGGATGAACAGGCCAAGAAAGAAATTAGAGAAATGACACCCTTCACAATGGTCCCAATAACATAAAATACCTCGATGTAACTCTAACCAAGCAAGTGAAAGATCTGTATGACAAGAACTTCAAGTCTCTGAAGAAGGAAATTGAAGATCTCAGATCTCACAAGAGGGAAAGGCATTCCATGCTCATAGATTGGCAGGATTAATATAGCAAAAATGTCCATCTTGCAAAAGCATTCTGTAGATTTAAAGTAATCCCCATCAAAATTCCAACTCAATTCTTCACAGAGTTAGAAAAAGCAATTTCCAATTCATTTGGAATATCAAAAGACCCAAGATAGCGAAAAACATTTTCAACAATAAAAGAACTTCTGTTGGAATCACCATCCCTGACCTCAAGTTATATTACATAGCAATAGTGATAAAACTGGAAGGTATTGGTACAGAGACTAGATCTATGTAGTAGAATTGAATACCCAGAAATGAATCCACACACCTATGGTCCCTTGATCTTTGTCAAAGAATCTAAAACCACCCAGTGCAAAAAAGATAGCATTTTCAACAAATGGTGCTGGTTGAACTGGAGGTCAGAATGTAGAAGAATACAAATTGATCCATGTTTATCACTGTGTACAATGATCAAGTCCAAGTGAATCAAAGACCTCCACATAAGACCAGATACACTCAAACTAATCAAGAAAAACTGGGGAATAACCTCAAACACACAGGGAACTGGGGAAAATTTCCTGAATCGAACAACAATGGCTCATGCTCTAAGATCAAGAATCAACAAACATGACCTCATAAAATTGCAAAGGGAAAGTGTAAGGGAAAGAACTATGTCACTAGGACAAAAAAAAATCAACAGATTAGGAAAAATCTCTTTACCAATCATATATCTGATAGAGAGCTAATGTCCAATATATACAAAGAACTCAAGAAGTTAGACTCCAGAGAATCAAATAATCGTATTAAAAAATGGGGAACAGGATTCTGTTCCCCATAGGTCTCCTCTGTGTGCCATGGACAGCATCTTCACAGACAATGCAGTCGGTACAAAGTGGGGATCAGACGAGCTCTTCTCCATGTCAGCAACGGCCTCTTCATCATGAGCAGCTCGGCCTCAGCAGCTAATGAAAATGATAGCAAGAACTTCAAAGGTGACAACAGGAGCACAGGAGTTCCTTCCAGAGTCATCCATGTCCTCAAGCTACATAGTGATGTCACTGAAGGTGAGATCATCTCCCTGGGGCTGCCCTTTGGGAAAGCTACAAACCTCCTTATGCTGAAGAGGAAGAACCAGGCCTTCATTGAAATGAGCACAGTGGAGGCTGCCAACACTATGGTTAGCTACTACACATCGGTGGTGCCAGTGCTTCATGGGCAGCCCATCTACATCCAGTTCTCCAACCACAAGGAGCTCAAAACCGACAGTTCGCCCAACCAAGCACACGCCCAGACAGCCCTGCAACCCGTGAACTCCGTACAGTCAGGAGTATGGCCTTGGCAGCCTCGGTTGCTGCCATGGCTGCAGGAATGGCAATGGCAGGCCAGAGCCCAGTGCTCAGGATCATCGTGGAGAACCTTTTCTACCCAGTGACCCTGGATGTGCTGCACCAGATCTTCTCTAAGTTTGGTAGAGTGCTGAAGATCATTACGTTCACCAAGAACAACTAGTTTTAGGCACTGCTGCAGTCTGCTGACCCTGTGAGTGCCCAGCATGCCAAGCTGTCCCTGGATGGCCAGAACATCTGCAATGCTTGCTGCATGCTGTGCATCAACTTCTCCAAGCTCACCAGTCTCAACGTACAATACAACAATGACAAGAGCAGAGATTACACGATCCCTGACGTGCTGGAGACAGCCACCCGTCCCTGGACCAGACCATGACAGCAGCCTTCGGCCTCTCTGTTCCTAATGTCCATGGAGTCCTGGAGCCCTGGCCGTATACCCTGCTGCTGCTGCAGCTGGCCGTATTGCCATCCCAGTGCTGGCAGGTGCTGGGAATTCTGTCCTTTAGGTCAGCAACCTGAACCCTGAGAGAGTCACACCCCAAAGTCTCTTTATTCTCCTCAACGTCTACGGTGATGTGCAGCAGGTTAAGATCCTGTTCAATAAGGAGAATGCCCTTGTGCAGAGCACAGACGGCAGCCAGGCCCAGCTGGCCATAAGTCACCTGAACAGACACAAGCTGCATGGGGCGTCAGTGCGCATCACACTGTCAAAGCATCATAGTGTGCAGTTGCCTCATGAGGGACAGAAAGACCAGGGACAGACCAAGGACTACGGCAGCTCACTACAGCACCACTTCAAGAAACCAAGCTCCAAGAACTTCCAGAACATCTTCCCACCCTCAGCTACCCTGCACCTCTCCAACATCCCGCCCTCTGTGTCAGTGGATGACTTCAAGAGCCTCTTCTCCAGCAATGGTGGTATGGCAAAAAGCTTCAAGTTCTTCAAGAAGGACCACAAGATGATACTGATCCAGATGGGCCCTGTGGAGGAGGCAGTGCAGGCAGTAAGTGAGCTGTACAACCATGACCTGGAGAGGAACCACCACCCATGAGTGTCCTTTTCCAAGTCCACCATCTAGGTGCCTGTGGGCCTGTGAAAGTTTCTGCCATTCCAGAAAAGCCACTTTAAAAAGCAGCTGACGTGAGGCTGGAGAGATGGCTCAGCAGTTAAGAGCACTGACTGCTCTTCCAGAGGTTGCGAGTTCAATTCCCAGCAACCACATGGTGGCTCACAACCATCTGTAATGAGATCCGATGCCCTCTTCTGGTGGGTCTGTAGACAGTGACAGTGTATTCATATAAATAATAAATAAATAAATCTTTTAAAAAAAAACAGCTGAAGTGACCTTACAGACCAAAGATTTTATTTTTTTTAAAGAGAGATCAGTTTACCTGTTTTTTAAAAAAAATAAATCTGGCCCACTCTGCCTTGGTGGGAAATGGCTTTAGCCACAGAGGTCCACTCCCACCACCATGATTTGAGGGGCTCAGGCATAAGGTCACAGCAGTGCACTGAACATAGCCACTTTTTGTGCCTTACAAACCCAGCATGCCTCATGGCTATACACCTACACTCTAAGGCCACCAGTTGTCTCAAAACCTGCAGGGAGTCAGGTAGCCTATACATAGGCTCCCTAATGCCGTGAATGTGCTGGGTCACTCCTCTACACCCTTATAATCAAGTGACATGATTCTCCCTTGTGCCTGGCCAGCCCAGAGGGCCCAGGCCATCTTCAGCTGCCTAGCCTCATTTGACCTTTTTATTCTATTCTGTGTGGTCACAGACACCTGTGCCTAGCAATATTTCCACTTGATCAAATACCTGAGTCTTTTCCATTTATATGCACGAGATACAGATTTTAAGTAACTTTGTATAGCAGTGATATAGTTGTATGTATGTACTCTAAGCTTCTGTGTCGCCTGCACTCCTTCCTTCCAGTGACCAACTTGCAGGTGGGCCCAGGCCAGGGCTAAAGAAAAAGCTCTGTGACTTGTGGGTTTCTACCTTCAAATTTTGGACCAAAGTTTTGTGTTCTGTACGACTCTGACTGTGACCAGTTGAGGGGTTAACGTCTAGGCCTTAATATCCCTCCTGGATGACCATTTCCATCCTAGCCTTTTTCTATGGGAGGGGTTCCCTGCACCTCATTTACGTGAACATCATGGAAGAGTGCAAATATTTATGATTTTATACCTGTGGGGCTGAGGCGGTGCAGCATTTTTTATCGTGACAGATGTATATTTTCGTAATGACTACAGACTCTATTGTTCTGGGGCCAGTCCTGACCACATCTACCCAAGCCCAGATGGTGTATTGGGGGAAGAGGGAACTTTCCATTAAAGCAGTTTTATAATCTTAAGAAAAAAATGAGAAACAGATCTAAACAAAGAATTCACAGCTGAGGAATGTCGAATGGCTGAGAAGCACCTAAAGAAATGTTCAACATCTTTAGTCATGAGAGAATGCAAATCAAATCAACTTGAATTCCACTTCACACCAGTCAGAATGGCTAAGATTAAAACTCAGTTGATAGCAGATTCTGGCAAGGATGTGGAGAAATGAAAACACTCCTCCATTGTTGGTGGGATTGCAAGCTGATACAACCACTATGGAAATGAGTCTGGAGGTTCCCCAGAATAGTGGGGACCAGGTTATACCACTCCTGGGAATATATCCAAAATATACTCCAACATATAACAAGGACACCTGTTCCATTAAGTACATAGCAGTTTTCTTTATAATAGCCTGAGGCTGGAATCAACCCAGATGTCTCTCAACAGAGGAATAGATACAAAAAATAGATACACTTACACAAAGGAGTACTACACAGCTATTAAAAAGGATGACTTCATGAAATTCATAGGAAAATGGATGAACTAGAAAATATCATCCTCTGTGAAGTAACCCCAACACACACACACACACACACACACGCATGCACACACGCACACATACACACACCACCACCACCACCACCACCAACAACAACAACAGAAACATAGTATGCAGTCACCGATTAGTGGATATTAGCCTAAAAGCTGGGATTACACAGGATACAAAGCACAGGTCACATGAATCTCAAGAAGAATGATCAAAGTGTGGATGCTTCAGTCCTTGTTAGAATGCAGAACAAAAATATTCATAGGTAGAAATATGGAAAAAACCTGTGGAGCAGAGACTGAAGGAAAGGCCATCTAGAGACTGCCCCACCTAGAATCCAGCCTATATATATACAGACACCAATCCCAGATATTATTGCTGATGCCAAGAGGTGCATTTTGACAGCACCCTGGGAAATAGTTGTTTCCTGGGAAGCTCACAGACAACCATTGAACTGAGAACAGGGTCTCGATTTGAAGAGTTATATAAAGGATTGAAGGAGCTGAAGGGGCTTATAATGCCATGAGAAAAACAATACAAACCAACCAGAGCTCCAAGGGACTAAATAACCATCCAAAGAGTACACATGGACAGCCCCATGACTCCTGCTGTGTATGTAGCAGAGGATGTCCTGTTAGGCACCAATGGGAGGTGAAGCCCTCATTCCTGCCAAGGCTTGATCCCCCAGTGTAGAAGAATGTCAGTTTGAGGAGGCAGGAAGGGGTGGGTTGATTGGTAGAGGAATACCCACATAGAGAAAGGAGGAGGAGGGATGAGATAGGTGGTTTATGGACTGGACAGGGAAACTTGGAAAGAGAATAACATTTGAAATGTAAATAAAAATATAACCAATAAAAATGAAATCTTTAAAAATATTAAAAATCAATTTCATAAATGTGTGTACATGCATATTTATAATTTTTAGAAATTTTATGTCAGTAAATTAGTGAAGTGATCAATACATGTGAGGTCCTATTTTGAGAATACAGAACCACATAACATTAAATAAATTGAATTCCTTTATATAAATTAGGTTAATGAACTGTTAGAGTCATTTATTTTGGATTAAATATCAAGTGGGGATAAAGGTTTTGAATCTTTTCACACAAATTTGAAATAATACATCTTAAGTATTTAATCTTTAATCAATAATGATTTCCTTAACATTAATTAGTAAAACAATCATAATGTTTGAAGGGTATATATTTTAGATCCACCTTAATTAGATTAAGATGATTGAAGTGTCAATATAATAACTAGTTTTGTAATATGGAAACAAGTGCTCAGAAAGATGAATTTTTAAATCATTCATGTGAAATAATATAGAATTATTGTTTATGTGAATTACTATATTGTTTTTGATGTGTTCAAATAGCTCTCATATAGAAACAATTAATTCTAAAAATATTTTACATTATTTGTTTACAAAATTGTTCTCATAAAACATCATATTATCCAATACAATATACATTTGGAGTATTTCCCTATGTAAATGGAAAATTAAAGTCAACAGAAAACATGTCTTGACTATAGAAAATTGATTGGTCATTCCATAAAATATTTTTATTTTGGACAAGTAAGTCCAAACAGAATAAATTGTTTAGAGAATGTTTTCTATCCAGAAGTATGAGTAAACACTTATTCATGAACATTCTCTGGAGGTTTTTATTACAAATCAAAAGACCTTAACTTAACTTCTATGTATTTTCCAGGCAAATGATTTTGCATTTGACCTTCTTTTCTCAAATATTTCTTTGATTTTTTTTTTGTTATTGTTGTTTTCTAACTCCTGCTAGGTTAGCTCTAATAGAAATGTAAGACTCATACTCTCTATTTTGATGGATTTTAGCATTGTGACCATGATTTAAAAAGTAAACATCATATATAAGAAATAGTGTCTTCAAAGGGAACATATACTCACAAGAGAAATATAATCTATCACACCATGAAATCAGAAAAATATGCTGACAGAATAGAAACTGAAAATATATTTGAAACCAGGATAAATATTTCAAGTAGACAAAAGTTTTCAAAGAACACATCTAATACTGAGGGTAAGGATGTCCTATACATGATAATTAAAAATTTATACTTACAACATTTTCTCTTTTTTTTTTCTTTTTTTTTTTTTTTTTTCGGACCTGGGGACTGAACCCAGAGCCTTGTGCTTGCTAGGCAAGCGCTCTACCGCTGAGCTAAATCCCCAACCCCCTTATAACATTTTCTTAATCAGAAAAGTTGCTGCAAGTAGAATTGTCAAGCAACAGTTTCCACTCTGGGGTCTCTGATGTTTCCATAATGCTATGTTTGAGTTGACCCCATGTTTTTCTCAGTTTGTTCAGCCAGTAATAGACATTGGAAAATTAGGAGCCATTTGATTTTGCACTTTGTAAACTTTCTCAGCAAACTTACAGTACAACTGTCAATTGCATTGCAGCCTGGTACATTTCTCCTTCTCCTTCTCCCTCTCTGTCTCCTTTCCCCCCACCGCCCTCTCTTTCTCCTTTCTTTTTCTCTCCACTGAAGTCTTAGACCAGACCAGACTTGTATCAGAATCTGAACATTTTCCTTAGCTACTCTGGATGGCTCCTTAATTCTTAGCAGTTAGGACCAACAAGATGAATATTGATCTTCTTTTTGCCACATTCTTTCAGTCTCAGAATATATAAGAAACAGAAATTTTGTAAATTTTGTATGGAGGAAATAGTATTTGAAGATGTACATGTGAGCCAGGCTAGAAGAGTGGGGAGTATATTGGCTTTGTTAAGTCAGATACTTGAAAAACAATTTTTATATATTGTAATAATTATACATTTGTTGCACTGCTTCCTTTAAATAGAGATGATAGCACTCCAAATCATAACGTTTTAAAAAAGCAAAACATTAACTCTGGAGTTATAAAGAAAATGTGATCCATTGGCTCATATATGTTAATGTTTGGTCTCCAGATTGACAAAATATTTGGGAAGCATTTTAGGGTTTCTATTACTGTGAAGAGACATTATGACCATAGCAAATCTTATAAAGGCATTTAATTTAATTTTAGATCACTTACAGTTCCAGAGATTTAATCCATTGCCAAACATGGTGGCACACTGGCACATATTGTACTCAAGAGGTAGCTAAAAGTACTATTTCCAGATTGCCAAGCAGCAGGAAGAGACTGCGACACTGGAACTGCCTTGAACACTTGAAATCTCAAAGCATACCTCCCAGTGACACACTGCCTCCAACAAGTTCACACTTCTTTCAACAAGGCCTTATCTCCTAATAGGCCCAATCCTAATGGCGGACATTTTCATTCAAACCACCACATGAGAGATCTGAAACTATGGCTTTGTCAGAGGAGGTATGTCAATGGGCTTGCAGTTTGACACTCCCAATTATCTCTCTTCTCCTTCTCTTTCTCTCCCTCGTGTGTGTATATGTGTGTGTGTGTGTGTTCTTTGCCTATGCTTCTCTGCTTGACTTCTTGCTCCCTCTTGCCATGCCCTTTACCATGATGTTCATACTTTCTTTTAAAAGCTGCCCCGTCATGGTGTCTCATTCATGAAAGTGAATAAATAACTAAGATAAACCCAGACTCTATCCTGTCCGGAAAATAATCCATCCTTAAAGTGAAAAAAAAATTAATAACAATTTTTTTGATTTTTTTATAATTAAAGATAGTGATCAACCCCTGAGAAAAGTTTAAAAAAAAGTTTAAATATAAAGACTTCTAGTGTTAAAAGAAGATTTAAACAGAGTAAAAGGTGAGTCTTTCTTACTAGACAATGTTCGCTTTTACTACTGGGAGACTTTCAATCTATTTGAATTTTCTATAAAGACATCAAAACATTTGGTAATCAAACTGAAAATAAGCATTGAGATTTTAAACAGAAACTATGATCAATTTGTTTACCATTCTAGAATACAGTGAGCTTTCTAGGATATCAAAGACTTTAGATGAATACACTGACATGGAATGAATTTATAAATAAGACTAAAACTTTAGAATATCAATAACATGCCTTAAGAGAAAACCATAAATAATTACGAGAGAGCATCTTTGGGAAACAGATGTGATAGTATATGCATTTCTAATCAATTACTTAATGGTCCATTATGAAGGGAGATGTCTTTTAACACTACTTAATCAATGAGCAAAAGACTAAACAATAAAGTGACTCAAGATCACTTTTGAAAACTCCTGTTACATTTTCTTCTTACCTCCAAGATGTATTACATTCATAGATTACAAAAGTGTTGACCCATATGAAGGACCTTTGCTTTATGTGTAAAATGATAATTGTAGAAAATATAATATACTAAGTGTCATCTAAAACTTTTGTTCTTTCTCTATGCTCGAACCCCAGCAATATCAGAGCTTTGAGACTCACAGGAGTAGAGCTAACTCCCTGTCTCTATGTTTGCTTTGGAACACCTAACCATGACTTACAGCTAGGAAATCATGAGTAGTCAGTCACATATACAGTACCTGGAATGCTTCTCCATGCTAATGAGGCATCTTAGTAGTCTGAGCTTCAGACAACTGCCTTCACTTTCTGGGTATTCTCATGGCCTTTCCCCAAATCATATAATTCTTGATTCACACCTAATAAAGTGTATGTACCATAGTACCACAATGATTGTAACATGGTACTTATTCTATTTGGCAACATCTTCCTCAGAAATCAGTTATTTTACAGATATACAAACAGTTGTAATATTCACATGGCACATAGAAAAGAGAGGTTTCCAATGACACTGAATAATTATGGATAAGTAGGTAATAGCTAAAGCTTTGCCATGGTAAATGCATGTAGTCCTGGAATGTAAGAAAGCACATGTGGTGAACTGTGGATTAATGGCTATTGTAACAGAAATGATTTTAAGCCTAAGTGCTTGTGGTAGCCTTATAGTAGATTCCTGTAAAAATAGATAACATAATTCAACTTAAATTTAAGTTTGGAAGATGGATCATTAATACTATCCTCTGCTCTTGAAGAATACTGTCCGTTTACTGGCACCCACATCAGGTGTATCACAATTGACTGTAACTCAGATGAGCTTAGGTACTTATCAATTCCAAAGGGAAAAAAAAACACAAACAGATGAAGTATAGACACTTGTAGTATTTGTTAGTGTAGACCCAACAGCTCTGATGAAAGATGCTTTTCATTTTCATTGGAAGTCTAATATGAATCATTGCAGATTATTCTTCTGTCAGTCTTACTTGTGTCTTCATTCATTTGTACGATTTATTTCTCTTTATTTTTCAGATGTACCTTAAATGTTTTCAAGTTGAGATTATTTTCTTTCTTGGTAATTCTATATGATATGTATATTGAAAATCATCTTTACTATTTACTACAACAGGTGCCAAACCAACGTGTTAGGCAAGAATCCACTAAAAATTTAAGATTGTGTGCCTAAGAGTTAGAGTTTCTATGTGAAATACAGGTGGCACTGTGATGTGTCAGATGGACTTAAAAAGAGAACCTTGAAACAGGAGGGCTAGTCTCTACTCACAGACTCTAGGTCCCCTGCTGTGAAAAGAAACAAGCTGCTCTGGGTCAAAGAGCTGAATTAGCTTAAAAGTTAGAGTTTTGCTTTCTAAGTGAGAAAAGAGTGGCATCGAAATTTTTAAGAATATCAGCCTGAGAGTTAAGAGTTTTATTTTTTAGGTGAAAGAGGGGTGGCTCTGAGGTCCCCTATTGTGATAAGTGATACCAAGTTCTCTGGGTCAGGGAGCTGAGCGTGTGGCTTAATTCAAAGACTGGTTTATTTGCTTTTGAAATAGATTTACAGACAGAGTTTGTTCGAATCACATGGGGAATTTCAGATAGAAAAAATATTGATGTCTGTAGCACCAGGCAAAGTGCATAACAGACGTATATTATAGAAGTTGCTAGTGAGTAGAGGTCTGAGGCTCCAGGTAGAGAGCTTAACAGATAGATGCTTTAAAGATACAATGTTCTAATAATTCTTATAGGGTACTCATTCTTTCCAATGTGAGCTCCATGGTTATTTTGGGTTAAAGTCCTGGTTTGACAAGCTTTATATTAGCAGCTATTAATAGAAGTGTGGTTAATTTTTTATTATTATAATTTTTTTAGTTAGAAAGAGAGAATACAGATTTTGCCCAAGTCACGCTGGAAATTCTGTCCACAGTGCACAACCAGTAAAGGGGAAAATGCTATGCCTCCAAACATAGAGCATAGTAGTAAAAAGGTGCCTCCTTCCTAAAGGCAGGTATTAGTGGAAATTTATTTTAAAGATGGCATATTAAAGACTGTAGGATAATTCATATTCTTCCAACGTGAGCTCCATGGGAATTTTTGGATTATATTCTGGCATGGCAAATTTAAAAAGCCTAAATATAGGTTCATATAATATTTTAGTTTACTTCATTTGTTTTAGATTGTTTTAATTTCCAAAATGGGTGTGATTTTGAGTTTCGTGATAATATTATTTCTCTGGGACAGAATACAGAATCACTCCTTCAAAATTCTGTGTGATAAAGGCCTGTCGGGTGATCCTGGGCCAGAAGGCTGGAGACTAATGCTCTTATGTGTTGCTAACAGGGGATTGTATAGGTAGGCAGTTGTCTCTACAACTTGTCTCAGTTCTGGAAGCCATGTTAGACTTCCTGTCGTATCAGATATCATTGGTCTTTCTCTCATTTCTGACAGTGTTTAAGACTAATTATAGCCTACCCAGGCTATTTAACATTGAGAAACTCTATGTAATTAGATAGTTTCCAGAGAGTATACAAGCCATCTAAATTATATAGATTTTAAGCCTTTCTTAAGATAGGACAGATACAAGAGTATTCTATTTGACAAAAATGGTAGACTAGGTGTTAGGTATATCTTATACTTTACATATTATAAAATGATAATAGTTGTGTTCAGCTTACATCTGAGAGAAAATATATTTTTTTAAAAAAATTAGATAGAAAGGGTCAAATGTAGGTTGATGTCTATATGCAAGTGAGGGCAGGCACAAGATAAAACAAGACCTGTGATTGCACAGAGAAAATGTAAGTTGGACACAAAGTTTTACAGAGAGGAGAGAGAGAGAGGAGGAGAAAAAGAAGAACCAAGGTGGAGGTAGAGAAGGACAACCCACATTTGTGTGGCTCTAAATGGCTACAGGTAGCTATGAATATTTTATAAGGGAAAGATTATTACAGGGCAAATTGTCTTATCTAGATGGGCAGTTTATATTAATATCAATTGGCTCTGAGTTTATTGTATAGATGTTTTGTGGGTGAGAACTTACTGATATAAATCTGATTGATAAATTACACGTTTCTAGAGTTTTAATTTTACCAAGATACTGGGAATTGTGACTATGGGACTGGCATGGAAGCCCTCCTGATGGAATGTAGCAAGTTGGGTAGAGATGTTTAGAGAACTCTGGCAAGAGAATCGGTGAGATGGGAACATTCTGCTAATGCCATGGTGCCCAATGTTGCTGGCACTAGAGTGAAGTGGTATTCTGTTCATTTTTGTTATTTACTATGACATCATCTCTGATATAACTTTTCTTATTTTTATGCACAAAATTACTTGTAATGAATATAAACATGGCTTTTTTGCTTCCATGTATTTATTAAACAGATTGCTTAAATGAGTTATTTTATACATAGTTATTTGACTATATATTGATATTTTGCTGTAGAAACACACTTGTGTGGTACAAATCAAAACAAAACCCCATCACAAATGATAATTCACATACTTATGAATTGATGATTATTTCTATTAACTGCACAGTGCTTTTCACAATCAACTTCTTACTATTGTTTAATTTATTGTTTAATAACCTTCTTTATATTTTAAAAAATATCAAAAGTATCACTGCACATAGATACAGTGTGATGTTTCATAAAGAAAGTTTGTAAAAATGAACATAAATGTGGACTCTACTTCTGAGGCTATCATGTGATCCTTGGATACTCAAGTTTGGATTGACCGCAAGCATTTCTAATACTGAAGCAGTTTTTCACAGTGAGCTTTTCTCATGATTCTAACCTCAAATCCCTTGATGAATTTCACTACAACCCAAATCATTTCAAGTATTCATCTCTAAAACAAACTACACAGAAGACTTAGATTCTAATGCAAATGACAGCTTGTTAAAGAGCCAAGTAAATAAGATAATGAAATTGGAAAGATACAGAAGAAAGCAGTTCTGGAAACAATAACAACAGCAAAAGGCTATGCTAGATACTTTCGTTTAGGATAGTAATGAGGAATGGAACCTAACAAGAATGTAGTCTGTCATTGTTGAGTCTAAAGTGTCTGTCTGACACATTTTCTTTACATAACATAAAATATGCTTCTTTATAGCATAGGATTGCCTTGATTTGTTTATATCTTTATGCTTATTTCCGCCGTTTTTAACAGAGCATACACTGCACATACATTAGATAGCTTACTCTTTCACTTATAGTTTTGTAGATACTTTTATTGCTGTTGTTTTTACCAACAACTTGACTCATGAATTGCATATAATGTCTATGTAATGCTGTGATGGAAGAAGAGTCCTATTTTAAGGATTATAATAGAAAGAATATTCTACCCAAGGGACTTTACATCCTATTACAAAGACACTTGCTTATCCATGTTCATTAGTGTTCTACTCATAATAACTTGAAATTTGAAATAGCTTATATGACCATCAAGAGATGAATGGATAATAAACATGTGCTTTATTTATACAATGGAATATTATTCAACTGGTAAAAACTGAAATTGATAGAGGAATAGATAGATATGCCAAAAATACTCTGATAAGTTAAACCAGACTCAAAAAAACAAATATAGTATATCTTTGTTTATGAGTAGATAAAAGCTTTTAGTAAGCAGGCTACAATCCACATAATTGGACAGGTAACGTATCAAGAAAGGCGCCAATAGTGAGGGAAAGATCTCCCTATGAAGGAGAAATAGAATAAATAATTACAGAGAAATAGTGAGAAGAGGAATCTAAAACAGAATGATCAACAAAAAACCCATAGGGGAGTTGAGGGTAAAGGATGAAATAATGAAAGGGACACAGGACAGTTGACACTAAAGGCCACTTTCAAGGTCAAATGGAACCTACTGCAGTAGAAGATATGTAAAATATATAAGAATATAAAAATATAAAATGTAATCACCAAATAATATAGAAAACAGAGCCCCACTAGACTTCTTTTACCACCAATTAAAATCTATAATGCTAGGATTGTTTTACATTTAATTGAGGTTTTTTCCTAAAACAACCTCAGAAAGCACCAAATAATCCAGGCTATTGCCAAAGCAATATAGTTTGCTCTATACTAATTGATACTAAGGACATACAGCTGAAGAAAACACACACACACACACACACACACACACACACACACACACACACACACACACACACACCTCACTGAACATGGAGAAGTCATGATGGTTACTAAATGTAGCCTTTATCACTGACAAAGTGTTTGTAGTATCGAAACATACTCTGCATGCTTCCAGTAAGGAAGAAATACACCATGACAGCTACACACCATCTGATTTATAATGGTGACCTGATTTTAAGATATACTTGTGCAATAGTGGCCCAAACATTGTGGGTAATTGGATTTATGGCCCGCTTTATGAGACTGAAGGTATGCCTGACATTTATGGTTGCCCCAGAATCTGAGACTAGATAGATCAGAGATATAGAAGAAAACAAAATACAACTTTTCTGCTAAAAAAAAGAGGAGGGAGAAAGAAATTAAGGGCCAGTGGAAATGAAAGATGCTGAAGAAACAGTGCGTCACAGACACAAGAGAACCAACAGACATAGGAATACACCAAGACTATGGTAGCAGGTACAGAGGCTCCATAGGTCTATGTCAGAGGGGACATAATCATTGAGAGGGAAACTGGAAATGAACCTCCACTACTAAAAGACTATGCTCAATTAGCAACCATTCACAAAGGAAAAATTAATTTGTTTAATAAAATCTCACTGGGCAGATAAATGATACTTAAGCACAGATCGCACACTCAATAGTTTCTGGAGCTGTGCTATATCACAATATTTTATTTTTATTTTTCAACTATACTATGGTTTTCCTTGTGTCTTATAGCTTTAGATTGCATGTTTTTTAAAAGCGTTTTTATGCATGGGTATATGTATGTATCTAAGTGTGTTTTGCAGTTTTATTTTCACATTTTCTTTGGTCATATTTTTCTGTTAGTTTTAATTTACTGTACTTTAATTGTGTGTTTTGTGTCTTTTCTAAATTGAGAGAGATAAGGATGGTGTTAGACTGTTGTGGAGGTAGGAAAATTCTGGCAGGAAATTAGAAACGAGAAGCCTTGATCAAAATGTATCGTATAGCAAATATTTTCAATTAAAAAAAGAAGAGACGATGTATTCTAGAGACTAATATTTGTGCCTATGGACTGGAAGAGAGTTTAAGTTCTCTCCAAATACACTATTTTATTCTGATAGCAATCAAGAACTGTTTATTGTAATAGAACAAAGACATTCATAAAATATTTATACTTAAAATAGAGTTGTGAATATATTAGGTGGCAGAGTTAAACAAAAGCAAAGACAACTTTATTCTAGGCCTTAGATGCTGTCTGATAGCATTCTTAACACTTTTTTTGGTGGAATTAGAAGTCTCTTCATATGCTACAAAGGATTTGCCTAATGGTCACAAAAGATTTTAGGCTGTATACAAAGGACAGCATGGATGACTGTAAAGGGTGCTAAAGATTGCTTAAGATCATTTGTCTTTGCTTTTACACCTTCCCAAGCCTTCTGCATCATTGATGTGCTAAACACTCAATAAACATTTTCAGAAGCATTTTTCCAGGAAATTTTGTTCATAGCTGATGTATAGCCCAGAAGGGAGAAAGGTCTTCATGCAAATATTAACTTCTCTGCCATTTTTGCTCTCTGTTGGAGAGAGTCGAAATTGAGAAGCAGTTTGGAAGTTCTCTTTACAAAACTTTCCAGAAATTATGATCATACATATATAGCCCTCTTGATAACTTATTCATGGAAAATCAGGTAAAATGTTTAAAAGTAATTAAACAAATACAAATACATAAAAATATTTTCCAGTGACATTAAACCTATATGAACATGGAAACTTTACTGGGATTTTACCCTTACCTATTGAGACCTGCCACCTGTTTTTGGACTCGAAATTTAAGTCTTTTTGTTCAGATTAATAAGATGTGTCCTGCTCCTTTCTGCTTGCCTGATTTCTCTCTTGGAAATCTTTTTGTAAATATACTAATATACATCACAGATTATTCGCTTTCCTGGAAGAGTCTAAAGACCTCCATACCATTTCAGTAAAGTAATTCAGGACATGGGTTACAACGTGTATATTCCTACAAAAGACATGTTTCAACATGCTATTGACCTCTATTATAGTATTAAGTTGCCACATGGGAATTAGTTACCATAAACCATTCTCTCTGCCATTAAAAGGAGCTTCTACAGGTTATCAGTACATTTTATCATGGGCTTCTATGCGGGTGTAAATCCTGAGAAAAAAGTTAATTTTTCTCTGGTTTTATAGTTGATTTTAATTTTGTTCACTTTTTTATTATGTGCATCTGTGTAAGGCAGGAAGAATGGCCCACACTACTGTGGACACCAGAGGACCATCTCTAGAATCACTCCTCATTTGTACTGTGCTTGAGTTGTTTTTCTATCGTGCTACATATGCCAAGCTAACTGGTCCATGATACCTGAGGATTTTCCTGGCTCTCCAACTCCAATGTCATCACAGGAATATTGGAATTACATTTCTATTATGGAATTTTGATTTAAATTGATTTGAATATATAGACTCGAGGCATCATACTACTATGGCAAGTCCTTTGACTACTGCAGGTAAAGGATATTGTGTCACTTCTTACTCCTTTTTATATACAGTCATTATAGTATTAAAATGCAAAGCAAATATTATCATATTTGATATATACACTAAAAGGATTCAGGCATTAATTATTATTTATTTCTTTTATTAATTACCATAGTTAATTTCTTATATATTCCATTTTAAGAATACATATATTATGGATATTAAAACATCCTGATAAGCTTTAAATTATTGATTAAAGTAAATGTAATTATATCTGATATAAAGCATAACATTTCATATGATTTTTAAATACTGTATGCTGTATCTGTGTTTATACATATAGCATAATAATTTTAAAATGCATGAGTTGCAAAGCAAATGAAACAAATTAACACGAATGCAGGGTTTTTCACAAACTCCCCAGTATAAAAGTATTCAGTAATTCATTCTGTGCACAAGCACATGTCTGTGTAGTATTTATGTTAAAAAGAATTAATATTTCTCTGAGAGTAAAGAGTCTGCTTTTTCAAATGGAAGAGGTAGCACATGCTTTTAAGACTAATACTTAGTATAGAAAGACAGGCAAACCTCCTTGATCTCCAGATCAGCCTGTTTTTCACAGTGAGTTGCAAGGCAGGGAAAATGAGACCTTGTCTGAAACAAAACAAAACAAAGCAAAATTAAAAAGTCTCTGTGACCTGCTTTTATTTTTTTTTATATCAGACATTGGCCATGGTATATATTGGTCCACATCTTAAATTACTCAATAAATCTAATCTACTTCCAAAATGAAATATTTTTTGATATTTTACTTGTTTCATTATTCAACTGTGTACAGTGACTAAATTGTAGTATTACAAGAACACTATTCTTTGGTTAAAAACATATGTTTTATTTTATTTTTTGGATTAAATTTCATTACTTGCAAATTCAAAAAAATATTTTTGACAGTGTGTTTTCAAAAATAACAAATGAATAAGATATCGATTTAAGAGTTCCTTCTACAAAATGTTTATAAAACTATTTACTTACTGAGCAGTGTCTCTGCTCCTCCAACTGTGAGTTGTTTATCTGTGCGATTCGTATCACCTGAAAGACTATGTCAGCTATAGAATCTCATTGATAATTTCAGACATGCCAAACTACAATGTTCACTTCTGGGGACCCGGGAGGCTGCTTACAACATTTAAAATTGAGAAATTCTAACATACCTGCCTTCCATTTTCTTATTTGCCATTTGGTACATTAGAAATGTGTTTCTGGAATATAATGCTGCTGCTAAATTCACCCTGAACACTTGTTATATAATGTCAAAAAAAGTAGCTTCATTGATACATCTAGTAATACAGTGAAAAATTATGATGAAAATTTCTAACTGATTTACATCGACACTTACTCATTATCAGTTTAGTTTGGAATGTGGGAAAATATAAGAATCAAATTCAGTTACTTCATGAATTAATCATTTCTGCCTTTGCAGTACAAGATTATTCTACGCTTAGTTAAACTTCCAGCTAGTTCTCACTCACAAACTATTTTGGAGAGTTTCAATTGATTATTTCAATTGACATAACTAATCCCAAGGCACCTCAGTGAGAAAGGGGTTATGGATATTACGAGGTCCTTTCTTCTTTACCAATCCCTGATCTGAATTCAAATTTTTATTGAGTGCTCAGAAAGCAGTAAGGCAAGGCCACATTCGGTCCACTGGGAAGGAAGGAAATGAATGTGAGGCAAGCGTAAATTCTAAGGGGAGTCCTAAGGAAGTCCGCACCACTTACACTCCATTTACAGAATAGCATTTAATATTTCCACAGGGTTTCACCAGCTTTGTTACCCCAGTTAATTACATTCCAATTTCAGGGTTGAGCACATATTGTGAATTATGAACTGTCCTTGCCTCTGAGAATAAGAACAATAAGGTCCAGCATTCCAAATTGTATCCCCGTTGTGTTTCTTCATTGCTGTGATAAAGATTTTCTAAAACTTAAAATACTCCAAATGAACTTGTTGTTATGTATTATTATTACCTAAAATACAAATCTAGTCATCAAATGGTCTTTATACCATTTTATACACTAGCTTTCTTTACTTCCCCTAGCTATCTTTACCTTTGAATTATCTGAGATTTACTGAAAATTTTGCATGCCATATCAAGTTACACATTTTTAAATGGACAAACATTACAATCACCTAAGAATGTTGTCTTTATTATTTTATCTTTCTACACACTTTAAAGTATTGTACTTATACAGTTTCTTAACTATTTAGCTAAGAAGTCAGTTATCAACATTTCTTGGCCAGAGTTTATGACATCTCCTCATATAGAGACATCTACCATGCATCTACATTACACCCATTTTCTATGTGGGTTGCAGTCCCAATGTGAGAATCATATAAAATTTAGCAAGTCAAATATTTCTGAATTTATAACACCAAAATTTAAGTAAATATTCAGCAAGATGATGAACTGAGCTGTTTCCAGAAAACTTAACCTATGTTGCAAGGTGTAACTTTATTGTAGCCACCGTTCGGAATGCACAACAGGTGTGGTGGTCTAAACATGCTTGGCCCAGAGAGTGTTACAATAAGAAGCAGGGTCTCATTGCCCACCCTCACAGTGATGCAATTCCTCCAACAAGGCCACACCTCTTAATAGTGCCACTCCTTGATCCAAGCATTTATGTTGCCATGCCATTTAATATCAACTAATAATCCCTGAAGGTTGTCAGCTCAAAATTCATTCAACTTTGGATGTATTTCATGTTGTAATGTTGTTACTGTTATTTTGAAAATTTCCCCTCGTAGTACATAATTTGATTATGAAAATAACATTAAATCTATTTTTTACCATGATACCTCAGCATGTAAATATATAATTAGGCTGTGCTGTGCTAGAATGAATGATTTTAAAAGTTGATGCTTCGGTTGCTCACTTGAATTTTATGAAGATTTCCAAAAAAAATTGAAATGGCTCTAAACATATTCTACCATTTTATGTGGCATATGTATTCAATGTGTCATTTTCAGTACTGATGATGATAATGTCAAAATATGTCAAAATATCAATCGACTGTAAAATGTTCAAGATTCTGCATATTTGAAGTATCAAGCACTCAGCCAAAATCTAATTCCTTATATAAAAAATAAGCACCTTCATATCATTAATATGAAAATTTTCTGTCATTTTCAATGAATGACAAAGTTACATGTACAGCAGAGAATTATATAAATTATATTAATTTATAATTTGTTCCTGGCAAATGCATGAGTTATACCCTACATTATATAATTTGTATCACGTGTTCTTCACATTTCTGTTGCTGTGATAATATACCATTACCAAAATTAACTTACGAAAAAAAAGGTTATATTTTACTTAAGGGTTCCAGAGAAATAGAGTCTGTGAGGAATCATGTGGAAAGCTTGGTGGCCATATATTTCAGTCTACTAGGAGCAGAGGAAGAGAAAAGAGAATAATGGTATAAAGCCTCCAAGTTTCCCTCAAGCTATATATCCTTAAGGAAGGCTTGCCTCTTAAAGGTTTTTATAACGTTGCCAAACAGTGTCATCTGCTGTGGATAAAGTATTCACATCTATGAGGCTATGGAGGATATTTCTCATTCAAACCACTACATTGGCCACATGGATCTCAATCTCATGGTCAGCTCGTGATGCAAAATATATTTAGTTTAATTTTAATAATTCTCATAGTCTTTCATAGTTTCAGACCTATTCAAATAATTTATAAGGCTTAAGAACATCTCTTACCTGTTACTCTGCTAAAACAAAACTTAAAAATATATAATTCTAACATATAGTGATAAAAATATATACATTCCTGTTTGTAAAAGACCTAAGAGCTACACACTGAGGAGAGGTTGAACCAAGGGAATACTGAAACCCAATAGTGACATTAACATTCACTTCCAATATCTGGAGATTCTGTTTCAAACACATTAATGTCATATCTCTCCAGATCACCCTACTGCAGCATACTTTTATGATTTGATCTGGTTCTATTTCCTTTATGCACATCTTGTGAAATGACTTGGGGCTCTGGTATCTAACACATCTCCCATAACCAAGGCTTCACTGTAGGATCTTCATGGAATAACTTGTCAGGCAGGGTCTCCTCCTAGGGATGTTCCTACATAAGTAGCCAGGCTTCAGTGATTCTCTGAATGTACAGAAGAATCCATCATCCTTCGCTTTGTATCTTCCTTGTGTATAAAACCTTAATCATATGGGCAGTACTGCTAAGTTAGATTGCTAGCCTGGATCATTTGATGTGATAACATTAGCCACAGAGTTTTTTTCTCTAAATTTCCTTTCTATGAGAAGGGCACTTCGTAGGCTTTCACCTTTTATAAATAGTAAGATTAGCCAAGAAGAATGAGACTGATAGCTGTACTAAGGGTATTGTTTCTGTCTTACCAGTGCAAAACAGGAGGATTTGTTTTAATGGTCCTAATTTTCTCAACAATTATAGCTTCTTATTCACCATAAAACTTAGCTACAATATTAAGCTTTATCATGTTCTTCTCCCCTTAAACTACCCACATTTTACTTCATTCTGCCCTATTAGTCCTTTTCACTACAGTACTGTTTAAAGGTAATAAGTAATAACCACCCTGACAGATTCAGTATAATGCTATCTTGAAAGTTTCTACACCAAGCATTTTATTCACATTTTAAAATATAGCCAAGAGTATGTTATTATGACAAGGACACAAGAACATGGACTTCAATTCCAAGAAGTCACACACATGACATCAAGTCCAGTTGCTCATATTTGCTCCACAGTGAAACCTCATGATTTGGGACTCCATGGTCAACACTATTGTCAGCATTCTGCCCTCTTAATCCCTACTAAAACAGCGATTAAGCTCTGTTCACAGTATGTAATGGATTTCTTAGCCCAAACTTGCAAAACTCTCCAATTTCTTCTGAAGAATAAAAATAAAAATAAATCGATATGGTAAACTTCTTCAGAACAATTGCCCAATGTCTGTTAGTAACTTATGTGTCAGCTCTTTTGTTTTTGCTATGCTGAAATATAACGACCAAATACTTGCAGAATAAATATTTTATTTTATTTTGACTTATAATTCCGGTATTCTACAGCTCACTGAGGTACGGTAGCCATTGGAAAAGGCAGAAAGAGAAAGAAGTTCCTCCCCATCCACCCTCTGATTATTCCACATCCCATACCTCCCCACTGTTCCATCTCCACACAATGATATCCCCAACCTCCCCACCCCCTACCCTACCAGACCTTATCATACCAAGGGCCTCCAGTCTCTTGAGGGTTAGGTACATCTTCTCTGACTGAACCCAGACTCGGAAGTCCTCTGTTGTATATGTGTTGGGGGGTCTCATATCTGCTGGTGTATGCTGCATGGTTGGTGATCCAGTGCCTGAGAGACCTTGGGGGTCCAGGTTAATTGAGACTGCTGGTCCTTCTACAGGGTCACTCTTGCCTCACCTTCTTTCAGCTTTTCCCTAATTCAACCACAGGGGTCAGCAGCTTCTGTTCATTGGTTGGGTGCAAATATCTGAACTCGATTCTTTCAGCTACTTGCTGGGTCTTTCAGAGAGCAGTCATGATAGGTCTCTTTTTTGTGAGTGCTCTATAACCTCAATAATAGTGTCAGGCCTGGGGCCTCCCCTTGAGTTGGATCCCAGTTTGAGCCTGTTGATGGACATCCTTTTCCTCAGCCTCCTCTCCATTTCCATCCCTGCAATTATTTCAGATAATAACAATTATGGGTCAGAGTTTTGACTGTGGGATGGCAACCCCATCTGTCACTTGATGGCCTGTCTTTCTGTTGGAGGCGGGCTCTACAAGTTCCCTCTCCCTGCTGTAGGATATTTCAACAAAGATTCCTCCCTTTGAGTCCTGAGAGTTTCTTTCCCCCCAGGTCTCCAGTACATTCTAGAGTGTGCCCCTACCTCCTACCTCCAAAAGTTTCCTGTTTCCATTCTTTCTGCTGGGCCCCAGGGCTTCAGTCCTTTTCCCCCACCCTGATCATGTTTCCATCTTCCTCTCCTTGGCCCCTTTCCCACCCATAAAACTCCCTCCTTTCCCCACCCTTGTGATTGCCTTCTTAAGCAAATTAAGACAGTTTTTAAAACAGTGTAGAGAACTCTTTTTTCTTTCTTTCTTTTCTTTTTTTGTTTTTTTAACTTCTGAGACATCACTTGAGGAAGTTCATTTAGTTGCTTTCTCTGGCTCTCTGAGCTAGCAGACTTTCCCTACAATGTCTGGCTCCTGAATCTTCATTTGCTTATTTGAGATTTTGTTTTAAAAATATTTTTCTCAAGGGGATACTTCCTCAATCAAGGTTACACCTTATAAAGGTTTCAAACCTTAATAAACCAGCCAGCTGGATACCATATGTTCAAATATATGAAACTATTTCAGGACATGTTTCAATTCAACCACCACAGAAAATGATAATGCTATCCTCTTCATTTTACTGTTAAAAAATTGTTAAATTTTCTTGACTCAAGTTCAATTTTCAAAATAAATATCTATTTCTTCATTGGAATACTGAATAACAGAAAGTACATATGTGGAATTATTTAGGACTATGAAGTTTCATTGAGGAAAAGAGATGGATTTTGTGGTTCATATTTTCTGGCAAATACAGGATGTCTGCTAGAAAATGAGAATGAAGATGGCAAAACTAATATAGAGATGACAACCATAGTTTCAAGGCTGAAAGAATGACAATACCAAAGTTTTTATCAACTTCCTTTCTCCTGTCTTAACATTTATTTCATTTTTCTGAAAAATATATCACTTGTAGACTCTCTTCTATATCTTCCTAATGTTTTGTAGTGTTATTCCTTTATTTTCTCTTTGTTTCACTTTTAAACCACATTTATATATAGAAAATATTGGACAGGGTCAGGTAATATTCATTTGTTTTTCTGCTTCAAAATAAATCTTAAGTTACACAACTGTACTTATTTTAACCCATTTTTAATATATTGTCACTAAGACATTTGGAAGTACATTAAATAGTGAAAGTATAGGCAGCTTACCCTTGATATGTGCATATTACCAAATTAGTTTTTCCATGTTTCCATTATAAAAGCTTCGAAAAGTTAACGTTAAATATTTAGCTTTTGCTAATATTTTCAATGTATTGCTAAAACTTCACCCCTATTCTTGCAGTATTATCTCTTTACATTGAAGGCTTTCGCTTATGTTACTCTAGCATTAATTTCATAATAACTAAAGAAATCAACACTAATTTTCTAAATTAACTGCTTTTGATCATCTGTGACTAGTTGAAGCCACAGAACAATCTATGAACCCTTCCCCTAAATTTCATCCTTTGTACCACAAAAAGTAACCAAGTTCTGCTTCACAATTTCTATATTGGGATAGATCTGGGATCTCTTTTTTTTTTCCTGGAGCTGGGGACTGAACGCAGGGCCTTGTGCTTGCTAGGCAAATGCTCTACCACTGAGCTAAATCCCCAACCTGATCTGGGACCTCTTAAATCACATTAGCAGCAGTATTTTCTGTGTTTGTTTTTTATTCAATTACCTTAAATTTTCTTTCAAAATTAAAAACAAACTGTCAGTTCTTCATAGAGTTAGAAACAGCAATTTCAAATTCATTTGAAATAAAGAAGAAGAGGATAGCAAAAACTACTCTCAACAATAAAAGAACTTCCAGGAGAATCACCATCCCTAACTTCAAGCTACTATAGAACAATCATGATAAAAAAAAAAAAACCTGCATGATATTGGTACAGAGAAAGTCAAGTAGATCAGTGGAATAAAATTGAAGACTCAGAAATGAATCCACACACCTGTAGTCACTTGATCTTGGACAAAGGAGCTAAAACGATCCAGTGGAAAAAAGACAGAATTTTCAAAAATTGGTGTTGGAGGTTAGCCTGTAGAAGAATGCAAACAATCGATGCTCATTGTCCTGAACAAAGCTCAAGTCCAAGTGGATCAAGGACTTTCACATAAAACTAGATACACTCAAACTAATAGAAGAAAAATTGGGGAATAGCCTCAAACACATAGGCACTGGGAAAATTTCCTGAACAAAACAAAAATGGCCCATGCTCTAAGATCAAGAATTGAAAAATTGAACCTCATAAAATTCCAAAACTTCTATAAGGCAAAGGACACTGTCATTGTGACGAAAGGGCAACCAACAGATTCGGAAAAAAATCTTTACCAATCCGACATCTTATAAAGGGCTAATATCCAATATAAAAAGAACTGAAAAACTTAGACTCTGGAGAATCAAATAACTGTATTAAAACGGGATACAGAGCTAAACAAAGAATTTTCAAGTGAGGAATATCTGATAGCTGAGAAGCACCTAAAGAAATGTTCAATATCCCTAGTTATCAGGGAAATCCAAATCAAAACAACCCCGAGACTTTTACTTCACAACAGTCAGAATGGCTAAGATAAAAATCTCATGTGACAAGGATATGGAGAAAACGGAACACTTTTCCACTCTTGGTGGGATTGCAAGTTGATACAACCACTCTGCAAATCAGTCTGGAGGTTCCTCAGAAAATTGGATGTCATACTAACTCAAGACTCAGCTACACCATTCCTGGGCACATACCCAAAAGATGCTCTAACATATAACAAGGACATATGCTCCACTATGTTCATAGCACCCTTATTTATAATAGCCAGAAGCTGGAAAGAACTCAGATGTCCCTCAACAGAGGAATGGATAAAAATTTGATACATTTACATACACAATGAATTACTACTCAGTTATTAAAAACAATCACTTCATGAAATTCATAGGCAAATGGATGGAACTAGAAAATATCATCCTGAGTGAGGAAACCCAATCACAAAAACAAAAAATGCACACATGATATGCACTCACTGATAAGTGAATATTAGCCCAAAAGCTTGGAATACCCAAGATACAATCCACAGACCACATGAAGCTCAAGAAGAAGGATGACCAAAAAGTGAATGCTTCAATCCTTCTAAGAGTCAAAGTTTGAAGTGGAGACTGAAAGAAAGGTCATCCAAAGACTGCCCCATTGGGGATACAGCCAATATACAGCCACCAAACACAGACGATATTGCTGATACCAAGAAGTGCATACTGACAGAAATGTGATATAGCTGTCTCCTGAGAGACTCTGTCAGAGCCTGACAAATGCAGAGTTGGATGCTCACAGACAACCATTGAACTGAGAACATGGTCACCAATGGAGGAGTTAGAGAAAGGATTAAAGTAGCTGAAGTGGTTTGCAACCCCATAAGAATAATAATACTAATTAACCAGAGTACCCAGGGACTAAACCATCATCCAAAGAGTAAACATGGGTAAACCCATGGCACCATCTGCATATATAGCACATTACAGCCTTTTTAGGCATCAATGGGAGAAGAAGCCCTTGGTCCTTCCAAGGTTCGATGCTCCAGTGTAGGAGAATGTCAGGGCAGGGATGCAGGAAGGGGTGGTTGGGTGGGTAGGGGAACACCCTCATAGAAGCAGGGTGAGGGGGAATGGGACAGGGGTTTATGGATGGCAAAAGGGGATAACATTTGAAATGTACAAAGAAAAATCCAAAAAAAAAAAAAGGATCTGTAAGTGCTCACTTTAAAAATAAAATAGAAACAAAACTGGTCTTCATTTGAGAATATTCCTTCCTTTATTACTGTACAAAACAGGAGGTCTTACAGTCATGGTGTTAATATTCTTGAGCAGAAGGCCTTTCATTTAAGATGTTAATATTCTTAACAATCATGGACTTTATTTACATACATTCTTTAGGTGTAACAATAAGTTTCCTATTCCTATTTTTCTCTAATAAGGATGTGTTTCTATTGGTATGATTTTATTGTTTATTTTCCTTGTAGAGTTGCACAAACATTATAAATTACAGCCATGCCACACATTTATAGTTGTCTTGAAATTTTCTTCACTGAAGAAATTAGTGTATACTTTTTATAATTAGTTTCAGACAAATTCTTAGGACAAGGGCAGAAATCATCCAGATCCTTGGCCAACTTACTGTAGGAATGGCCTTTAGCAAAGTTACTCATAATGTTCTCCTTCATAATCCTTTGAAGTGGCCTTTCACACAGTTGCGCTGAATTACTCTGAACACTACTATATTCCTACTAGGAAGACCATTAATCTCTGCTCAAAGCATTAAAATGTTTCTACAGCCTTCCAATTTCTTCAAAAACAACAACAAAAACTCTAAATGGGCTTGTTCCTCAGATCAACACCTGCTTCCGTTACCAAATTCTGTATTAGTTATTTTCCCGATGAAATAATAAATAACAACCACCCAAAGCAACTTATGGGAACAACTGCAAGAAGACTGTTACCAACTTCCAAATCAGTTGATGTGATAAAGCATCACTGCCAAAAACAAGAAATAGGAAAAAAATACGTTTTGGCTTCATTGTTATTCTTGTTTAGAGTGCATTGTGGTGGGAAGGCAAACCAGAAGCATCAGCATGGCAGCTGAATTGGGGATGTGAGGACGCACATCTTGAATCCAAAACATGAAGAGTGAACTGGAAATGGATACCTTTAACATACATGTCTGTAGAAATCACTTTTTCCCATTAATTTATTTATCTGTTCACATAATGATTACAGCTCTCAGTGTCATTCCAGCCCCAGCCTAAGGTCCTTCCCCTACTTATCCTCTTTACCTCTAAAAAGGAGGATGTCTCCCCTAGATACCAATCCATTTCTACACTTCAAACTAATGCAGCACTGGGAAAAATCTCTCACATTGAGGCTAGACTAGGCAGAAAAGTTAGGAGATCAGGTCCACAGGCTGGCAACAGATTCAGGGTAAGCCCCACACCAGTGGTGGGGAGACCTACATGAAGATTAAACTGTCTATCTGCTTCTAATTCATATGTGTGGGGTGCCTAGGTACAGCACATGTATGCTCAGTGGTTGGTAGTTCAGAATCTGGGAACTATTAAGGGTGCAGAATAATTGACTTTGATGGACTTCTTTTGGAGTCCTTATACACTCTGGCTTCTTCAAGCCTTCCCATAAATCTTCCATAAGAATTCCCAAACTCTAGTCTGTAGATGTGTGTTTATGCATTTGTTTCAGCCAGCTGCTGGATGGATCCTGTCTGAGGACAGTTATGCTAGGCTCCTATCTGCAAGCATTTCAGAGAGTATTATTAATACTGTCAAGTATTGGTTATTGTCTATGGGATGAATCTCAAGTTGTGATAGTCAATACTTGGTCATTCCCCCAGTCTCTGATTTCTTTTATACCTGTACATTTTACAGGCAAGATAAATTTTGGGTCATTTTTGGTTGGTGGGTTAGTGTCCTTAATCTTTCACTGGAATTTCTGCCTGGCAGAAGTAGGTTGCCATTTCAGGTTCCATGTGCACCAATGCAAGGCATCTCAGGATCATCCTCATAGACTGCCTGTACCCTCCCCCATCCAATGCATCTGGCACATCCTAAAGATTGTATCCCTTCCACCCTTTCCTGATACAGAAAACCAGATACACTGAATGTAATAGAAGTGAAAGGTGGAAAGAACCTCAAACTCGTTAGCATGGGGACATTTCCTGAATAGAACACCAATGGCTCAGACTCTAAAATTAGTAGATAAATGGGACCTAATGAAACTGAAACGCTTCTGTAAAGAAACTGTCTGTGGGATAAAATGTCAAACTAAAGACTGGGCAAATGCCTTTACTAACTCTACATCTGATAGAGGACTCGCATCCAAAATATATAAAGAATGCAAGAAGTTAAACTGTACGAAGCAAATAACATAATTAAAAATGGGGTATGAAGCTAAACAAAGAATTCTGAACAAAGGAATCTGAAATGGCTGTGAAGCACTTAATATAATGTTCAACTTCCTTTGTAATCAGAGAAACAAAATCAAAATGACTCTGAGATTCCACCTTATGTCCTTCAGAATATCTAAAATTAAAAACTGAAGGGAAAACTGTGAAGGTAAATACTCCTCCATTTCTGGTGGGAATGTATAACCACTCTGGAAATAGATCTGGTGGTTTCCCAGAAAACTAGAAATAGCTATACCTTGAGATACATCTATAAGACTCCTGGGCTCCACCATCCCTAAAGGACTTGGTCAATTTTTTTGATAGTAACATTATTCATAATAGCAATGAAGTGGAAAAAAAAACCTAGATGTCCCTTAAATGGATAGGGAGTATATAGTTTATTTGTACAAAAGATTACCATTCAGCAATTTAAAAAGAGACATCATAAATTTTAGAGGCAAATGGATGGAACTAGAAAATATTATCCTGAGAGAGGTAACCTAGATTCAAAAGAAAATGCATGATATGTACTTACTTATAAATGAATATTATCCTAAATTACAGGATAAACATGATATAATCAGTACACCCAAGAACCCAAAGGAGAAGGAGGGTTGAAGAAAGGATTGTTGAATCTTTCTCAATAGGGGAAGTAAATAGATATAGGAGGATAGTGGAAATAGATGTAGGATGTAGATGGGTGGAGGTAACTGGCTTGGAAAGGGAATGGGAAGGATAGTGGGGTTGGGGAGAGGCTCAGGTGTAGGTAAAGCATGGAGGGAGAAGAGAAAAAATGATCGAATCTTAAAAATCTGTGCCCAGTTCTTTTTAAAAATATATTCCTTCTTAATATTTAATCTTTTTTACACTCCAGATTTTATTCCCCGTCTGATCCACCCTCTGACTGTTCCACATCCCATACCTCCTCCCCACCTGTGTCTCCATGAATGTCCCCACCCCAACTCTACTCCCCATACTCTATCCCCACCTCAGGAAACCTCAGACCTTTCTGGGACCTCTAGTTTCTTTATGGTTAGGTGCATCTTCTCTGACTGAAGCCAGACCCAAAAGTCTTAGTTTTATCTGCGTTGGGGGCCTCATATCAACTAATGTATGCTCCCTGGTTGGTAATCCAGTGTCTGATAGTTCTTGGGGATCCAGAAATATCGGCAACCCCATCCCTCACTTGATGCCCTGGCTTTAGGTGGGAAGTGGGTTCTAAAAGTTCCCTCTTCTCACTGTAGGGCATTTCACCTAAGATTCCTCCCTTTGAGTCCTGAGAGTTTCTCTCCTGCCAGTTCTTGGTACATTCTGAAGGAACCCCTCAACCTCCTACCTCCCGAGGATGCCTGCTTCCATTCTCCCTGCTGTCCTTCAGTGATTCAGTCCTTGCCCCCTATCCAATACCAGATCATGTTCCCCTCTTCCCCCCAACCCCTCCCCTTTCCCTCCCAGGTCCCTCCTTACCCCCTTGTGGTTGCTTTCATCTCCCTCCCAAGTGTGACGAGGTATCCTCATTTTGGCCCTTCAGCTTGTTAATCTTTTTCAGTTGTATGGACTGTACCTTGGGTATTCTGAACTTCTTTTTGGCTAGTATCCACTTATTAGTGAGTACATACCATGCAGGTCTTTTGGACCTGAGTTATCTCACTCAGGATGATATTTTCTAGTTCCATCTGTTTGACTAGAAAAGTCAGGATGTACTCATTCTTATTAACTGAGTAGTATTCCATTGTGTAAATGAACCACATTTCCTCTATCCATTCTTTTGTTCTGGGACATCTGGGTTATTTCTAGCTCCTGGGTATCACAAACAAGGCCACTATGAACATAGTGGAACATGTGCCCCTGTGGCATTGTGGGATATCTTTTGGGTATATTCCCAAGAGTGGTATTGCTTGATCTTCAGGTAGATCTTTTTCCAATTTTCTGAGGAGCCTCCAGATTGATTTTCAGACTGGCTGTACCAGTTTGCAATCCCATCAGTAGTGGAGGAGTGTTCCTCTTTCTCCACATCCTCACCAACATGTGTTGTCACCTGAGCTTTTCTCATACAATATATCCCAACCACAGTTTCCCCTCCCTCCACGTCTCCCAGTTACCCCCACTCCCATCTCATCTCTCTTGTCCCTCACATCCACTGCTCCTTGCTTCCCTTTGTATAAAAAAAGGTCTTTCAGAGATTTCAACTGAACAGGTCACAAAAATATGTAAAAGTCAATATTAAAGCTGGATGTCGTAGGCAAAGCTTCTAATGGTAGGAGTAGGATACCAACCCAGAAATAAAACCTTTGATCTTCCTGCCTGAAAGATATGATTAAGCAATGGTGACTCAGAACTTGTGGGAATAGCCAACCAACTAACCAGTAGCCCATTCATGAAAGGCTCTACACTAGTTTACTCACTATGACACTGAATATTCTAATATATAGGGTTAGCTCCTTTGTAGAGTGTTGTAATTTGTATTCTGCTAGAACCATTTCTGTGGTGTCATTTTCATTTGTTCTCTGTGACTTTTAATGCTGCAACATCAACTGAAGAATAAATTAGGTATAAATTAAATTAATGTTAACATGAGAACTTAACAGGTAGAATTTATATTTCAAATGACAACACACCAGGGAGGCACAGAGTACTCGCTAATCTGACAAAAATTATTCTGTATTAAGTTGAATTAAGCTTGTGACCAATACTTTTGGTAAAGATTAGTTTACTCTTAGAAATAAGTGATTGAGATTTGTGGAGTCTCATTTCATGTAGCATAACGAACACATATAGTTTCTGAGAAATTACCTCCTTCATTTTTACCAATATTCATTATCTATTTCTCATTTCTAACACTAACAGTCACTGTAATAGAGTATGAATAGTTTCATTACTTCTAATTGTATTACTTTTTGCATACTTGTTGGACATCATTAATCTGTAGGACTGAGTTTTACCTGAGAAATACATCAATTATTTTTTTCTAAAGAGGCATAAAAATGGTTAGGTGTTTTTAATTACTCTTTGAATGCAATATTTGCCTGACAGCTCTGCATGAGATAAATAATTTCACCTCTTAAATTAGCCATATATTTAGTAGTAGATAGTTTTGTTTATAAACATCATTCTTTTAAACTTGGGCAATGCAGATTTATCTGATAAATAATAAGCAAATATGAGAATTAATTTTGTAACTATGTAGGTCTTGCAACCAAGACCAGTCTATTTTAATTTTCTCTCTTCCTTATTTTATTTATATTTCATTGACATTTTAAAATGCTCTAGTGAAAAGTACTTTATTTTCTTACAACTATTTTTCTATTTTAGACTTAGTGAGACTTACCAGGTTAAAGAGTATTCCATAGATTCCTTGCTGCTCATATTCTTGTTTTAGGTCAATAAAACTGACAAATGCAAACAGAGTCATGTGTACAGTGCTGGAGTAATGTCATTAATATTGTAGATTTTGGGGGGAATCCTCTGCAAATGCAAAAAAAAAAGTCTGCTCTCTCCAAACTCCATATTAACTTTCCATTTAAACAAGAGTAATATATATAAGGGTTAAATACCAAAAAAAAAACAAAACCCTGCAAACAAAAATGTTAAACTTCTGATTACCATAATATTAGATTAGCAATTGTTCTTCATAGCATTTGGCAAAATCCTGGTCTTTTGTCAAACTTACTTGTTTTTCAAAATTTATGGGCTCAAAATTATTCAGAAGTAAACATGAAGTATTCTTATACAATATGCTTTGGTCATACTTTTCAGTAAACATAGAGATGAACAGTTTTCCATTCTAACCATTTCTCATTGAATTAGAGACCTGACCACAGGAGGAAATTTCCTTCTTGGTATTGTATTTCGTCAAAATTTCATGTCTTGGGAGGTCACAGGTTCTGGGATAAAAGCTATTATTTTTATAGTAGTGCTGTCAACATGCCTTCTAAATATTTATGCTTATCCCCATAGACCTGGGCAGCTCTCAACCATGTAGTCATCAGTAGTCAATGGAGAGATGGTTAAATGATTAAACGAGAATGAAAATGCGAAATGGAGTGATCAGCCCTAAATATCTGTGTAAATCCAGCAAAGGTTCAGGGAACAATGAAGAAGAGGAGGTAGCAAGCATAGAGCTGTAGGATGGGGAGGAGCACTGCGAAATACTAGCAGTCTTCTGGTCATGCCTATCGAATTCTCAATCTTACTGCAGTTGTGGTTACCTGCACAGGACCTATAAAAGATTAAGACAACCAAACTCTCACATCGATGGTGTAGATAATCCACTGACTTGACCACTTGCTAAGGAAATGTATTGGTAGTTGGGTAGTTGCTATGGGAGGGAAGATTATTCTGTTTTGAGGACTGTTTGGTTTTCCATGCATCTTGTGGTAGGATGGGCCCTCACCTATTGGCATATGGCAGCACTAACTGGACTTAGTGATTTTACGAGTCATAAAGTTAGGAGTGGGACATGGGAGAGTTGGAGAGGAGAAATCAGAGAGAGATATGGTCATATTTCATTATCAGTTTATGAAATTCTCAAAATAATTAAAGTAAAAAGTAGAAATAAAACAGCATGTATATGCATTAACAGGACATGATGAAACACATTTGCATATGTAATTTAAATGTTAATTAAATACTTTAAAAATTGAAATAAAATAATGTTAAAATTATTGCCAAATTGCAAACACTCACTTACTATGCTACATGTAAATATCTTATAAATACTGATGTTTTATTTTGATGGTTAAGCTTCAAAAAATAATTTAAGCTTTGTTAATTAAATGTTTTAAACCAATTAATAAATATACTTTTCCCACCAATTATTAAAGTACACTTTTTTATATATAAGAACAAAATCAACATGAAAAAATATTAACTTCTATCGCCCCTATATTCTAGAACACTATTGTCCAAATTTTTGCAGACAAGGCATAAATGGTGTTAGTATTAAACAGATTGTACAGGAGAAAGAGCTGAGGGCAACAGCATATCCTTTTGGTTGAATTTGTAATGTAAAAAGTATTCACTCAAAAAGCTAGTATCAACATATATCTCTAATACTTGACTGACATGAGTGAAACTGTAAGTGCAGGTGTGCAGTTCCGGTTGATTGAAATATAGGAAACTGAAAGTTGCTAAGTCATATTGCATACAAGCTACCCTCTTGGCCATCTTGAAAGTCTTACTCTATTGTATGGGAATTACATTCTTTAAGATACACTGGTTTCTCTCAGATAAGGCGGAACCCAGTAAAGCTAAAAGTTAAGACTTGGAAATTTTATGTTGAGAGGTAACAAAATCCAAAATAGCAAAGTGACTTGGTTTATTAACTATGGAAAAATCTACAAGATCTATTGGCATACAATTTGGAGAAATTTTCCAACTTTCAACATTTTACATATTAGTTTTTTTTTAATTTGTATGAGGGAATGGTAATAGAACTATATTAAGAAATGATTTGTGGGATGAATGAGGTCACAGGTTTCATATTACTCTCATATATAGTTGTTTTCATGGGTATTAGCTCTGTTTATATGGTTGTTCTGGGATCTATCAAAAAATAAAACAAGGGCAAGCAATTTTGTTAATCCTCAGGAAAGACTATCACTGTCAAGCCTGATTCCTGAGTCCAATCTTCATAAGTCTATAGAATACTGGAAACTGATAGTCACAGGCTCTCTTCTGATCTCCACAGTGATGACATTGCTCACATTCAAACCTCACAATCAAACACACACACACACACACACACACACACACACACACAGAGAGAGAGAGAGAGAGAGAGAGAGAGAGAGAGAGAGAGAGAGAGGAGAGAGAGAGATGGGGAGGGGGAGGGATAGACAGAGACACTGACAGAAAGAGGCACAGAGAGAAGGATACAGAGAGTGAGAACAAACAATACAGACACTAGATAAATGAAAACATACTAGAACATATAATACAATCTCAAACAATATAATACATTTAGGAGCTATACAGTTCAGGATGTATCTTTCCCTAAGATATATTATTTCCTTATGTAATGCATTGCTAGCAGCACCAATTTCTTTAACTAATGTTTTATACTCCCTGTAAGTCATCATTTTAAGTATACTATATATTCCTTCATAACTAATATGTCTCTCATGTCTCCCTATACTCTTAAAATGTCTTCTTTTTATCAAATTCAGTAGCATTATTAAGGCATGAAACGACATATTTTGAGATGCCAAACGTTTGGATCAATCATTAAGACCATTCCCAAAATGTCTTGTAGAAATATCTGTGCTTTTCCTTGAAAAGGAATAATGAGATATGATATATTTGATTATCCATTGGAACCTATGAATTAAAGTTATTTGGTAGCTTGGATTATTGACAGTCCCTGCTCTTGTGTGTGATGTACTTCTAGGTTCCTCTTGCACTGCCTTAAAAAAAATCTAATTGATGTGTTACATAAAGGGTCACTTTAACATATTCTGTGTATACAATATTTAAAATTTATGTTATCAGTCATTTCTTAAAAATATAATGTTGACAAAAATGGAATTAATGTAGAGATTAATTACTATCAATATATACATCTGGAGATAAAATGAATGATGCTGAAGACAGAACATGTAGATTTGTCATTATTGGAAGAGAATTAAAATGAAGTAATTAGATGAATGTGGAAAAATTATGGACATGGTATGAAGTATACTAAAATCTATATTTTGAAATGTCAAATGTAGTTTGTAATGTTTTAACACTTCAGAACAAAGTGACTGAAAATATGTGCTAGAGTATTAAATGTAACTATTCACACATACTTTTTATTAAACCAGTGATGCATTAGCTTTTGTCTTTTTACCCTTTCCCCTCTTCTGTTATTTTGATTCTTTATCTTTCATATATAAACTTGAAGTAAATACATTTTGACAAGATTTTTTTCCACATAAAATCACATTCAAAAGTTTAAAAAGGGCAGGAAAAGCAAAAAAAAAATCTGTCTTCTTTACAGTTTGTTTCCCTAACATGGAAGTTTCTACCCAGAGTCAGCTAATATTACCTATGTTTATTCTGTTGTATAGACATATCTGTTTGTAGACATGTGCTTAGTGTGTACCTATCCTTAAAGTTCTGATATCCTGAAATACATCTTGATGTCTCTCACTCTCATATAAAGAGTTTCTAATAATTGTCAGCTATTACTAGTGGGTCAAATGGCTATTAACTGTTATTTAAATCTTTTATTTCACTCAGTACAAAGTTAGATATCAATTAATCAAATCATATAAATAATAATGAACATCATAAATTGTCTTTCAGAGACATAGCTCATCTTTATTACATAAATCCAAATTGTCTTAAATAATATTACTAATATAAATTGTTAATGGCATTTGCATCAATAGATTTATTTTATAAGGTCTTCTAGGGCTTTGAGTAGTAAACGGCAATTATTCTGTTTGCTGAAAGATGCAATTAACTAAGATATTTATAGACAGATTCTCTTGAGTATTTTAGTGATTAAATTGTCCCATCATATCCTCAAATTATAAGGTATGCCTTTTCTTCTGACAGTTTAGTAAATACTAGACTGTGTGATTTGCATGTGTATTGACACAGGGAAAAATAATATCTTTTTTTCCAAACATATTACCATTTCAAAAAGTGAATGCATCCAAACTCAAAATAGAATATTTAACTTGAATTACTAATTTAGTGAAATTAACAAGTGGAATTGGACAGGGTAAGCAAAATATAAGAATGGTAGAATCCTCTGTAGGTAAGAGTCAGTCCTGGTTTTATCAGAACAGGTAGCAAATAGTACTGAAGTCAATATTGGTCCACTTTCCTGTTTTGATATAAAGATACATTTACATTTTTAAAATATTCTTGTTTTTCCATAGTACTGTTTTAGGAAGATGTACTGATATTAGGAAGACCTGTTAAAAAATTTTATTCCTGGGGCTGGAGATGTGGCTCAGAGGTTAAGAGCACTGATTGCTCTTTCAGAGGTCCTGAGTTGAAATCCCAGCAAACACATAGTGGCTCACAACCATCTGTAATGAGATCGGATGCCCTCTTCTGGTGTGTCTGGAGACAACTACAGTGTACTTATATATAATAAATGAATAAATCTTTAAAAAAAGAAATTCTATTCATATTTGCTCAATTCTGTTACATATGATATACAGGTATTAAACAAGTTTTAAAAGAATGAAAAATAATATGTTTACAAAAATAAGAATGTTTTAAAATTTCATGCTGTAAGTACTAAAACACAAGGTCTGCCAGACCATATATCTGAGCTGGTATGGGACATCAACTCTTACTTGTAAGTCAGAAAATACTTTCAAAAAGACCACAGCAAATGTAATGATGAAAATATTAAGTAATTGAAAAGTAAGTAATGAAGCCATGTAGGTTGATGTCTTTATGCAGGAAGGCAGGTACAGGATAGAACAAGGCCTGTGACTGGACATGAAGGACATATGGGGGGGCAGGGAAAGTTTTAGATAGAGGGGAAGGAACCAGAGCAAGGAGAGAAGGAGCTGGGAGAACATGGTGGCTGATGTTAAGATTCTTCTCTGCATATAAATACTGGTTGATATGAATATTTTTAAGGGATGGGTGTGTACAGGATTATGTGCTATCTAGATGGGCAAATCATATCTTATCAATTGGATCAGAGGTTATTTGTGGTGTGTTCTTTCATGTGGTGACTTAATGGAGTTCAAGAAAAGGTGTGATGGCCCTCCTCTGAATTGGGATGTGTCTGTCTGGTGTGATGACAACCCGCTATGGGAACTGTGAATTAAAGCAAAGCAGCTTGGCAAGGTGCCATGCTGGAATGGCTTGCAGACCACCTGAGTAGCAGAGAGCTGTTGGGGAAGATAGTAATTAGATATAAATTATGGTTAGTTTCATTGGCCCTACGGGTGCCAGGACTAACACTACAGACCAGAGTAGCAAGGTGTCACACTGGAAAGGCCAGCAGACCGCCGAGGACAGAGAGTACTTGAGAGTACTTGGGGCAATGTGGAGCTCCTGAGATAAATTAGTGATAGTTCCTATGGACAGATAGAGCCAGAACTAGCAAGAGAGCAACCACCAGCTTAACTCAGGAACCAATAATGACACTTTTTTTTTTTTTTACCACAGCAAAGTAATATTTTTGGTACCAAAAGAAAATTTAAGATTGTGACTGTTGCCATCTCAACTGAGGAATATTGAACAGCGTAGAAGCACCTAAAGAAATGTTCAACATCCTTAGTGATTAGGGAAATACAAATCAAAACAATCCTGAGATTCCAGCTCACACCAGTCAAAATGGCTAAGATCAAAACCTCAGATGACAGCAGATGCTGGAGAGGATGTGTAGAAAGAGGAACACTCCTCCATTGTTGGTGGGATTGCAGACTGGTACAACCACTCTGGAAATCAGTCCTATGGCTCTTCTGAAAAGTGGACATAGTACTACCTGAGGACCCAGCTATAATTTTCTTTCCCAAAAGATGTTCCAACATATAACAAGAGCACATGTTCCACTATGTTCATAGCAGCCTTATTTATATAATAGCCAGAAGATGCAAAGAACCCAGATGTCCTTCAAAGGAGGAATGGATACAGAAATTGTTGTACATTTACACAATGGGGTACTATTCAACTATCAAAACCAATGAGTTGATGAAACTCTTAGGCCTATAGTTGGAGTGGAAAATATCATCCTGATTGAGGTAACCCAATCACAAAAGAATACACATGGTATGCAGTCACTGATAAGTGGATATTAGCCCCAAAACTTGGAATACCCAAGATATAATTTACTGACCACATGTATCTCAAGAAGAAGGAAGATCAAAGTGTGGATGCTTACATTCTTAAAAGGGGGAACAAAAATACTCACACGAGGGAACATGGAGACAAAATATGGAACAGAGACTGAAGGAAAGGCTATCCACAGACTGCTCTCCTTGGGATTCATCACATATACAGTCACCAAATGCAGAGACTATTGAGGATGCCAAGAAGGGCATGCTGACAGGGGCCTGATATAGCTGTTACCCAAGAGGCTTTGCAAGAACCTGTCAAATACAGAGGCAGATGATTGCAGCCAACCACTTGGGTGAGAATAGGGTCTGAAGGAGCTGAAGGAGCTGAAGGGGTTTGCAACCCCATAGGAAGAACAATATCAATCAGCAAGACACCGCAGAGTTCTCAGGGATTAATCCACCAACAAAAGTGTTCACATGGAGTGACTGGTAGCTCCATCCGTACGTGGAGCAGAAGATAGCCTTGTCCATCATTAGGGAGAGAAGAGGTTCTTTGTCATGTGAAGTCTTGATGCCCCTTGATTCTGGAAATACACACCAACACACACACTCTCACTCACAAACAGAGAGGGGGGGAGGGAGAGAGAGACAGAGAGAGACAGAGAAGACAGAGAGAGACAGAGACAGAGATGGAGAGTGACAGACACACAGAATGTATGCAATAAAATTTTAAACAATTCACCAATTATTGTATAAAAATATGCAAATTCCACAAACTAGAAATAGAGCTTTGGGGGTTGGGGATTTAGCTCAGTGGTAGAGTGCTTGCCTAGCAAGCTCAAGGCCCTGGGTTCGGTCCCCAGCTCCGAAAAAAGAAAAAAAAAAGAAGAGCTTTAATGCTGCATCGACCAATTTTGCTTATTTTATCATAACATATGATTCTAAATTATGATTACTCATGGCTCTCAGAATAAATTTTAAGTAGCTGAGTAATATTTTCTGGTAGTAAACCTCCTTTAAATGTATTGCCTTATATCCCTATACTGAGAACTTCATATTGTGATATGTGTGACCTTGAAATGTGACAGTAAACGTATGTCTAAACAAAGCTTAGTTTTCTACTATCTGAAATCAAAAGGAAAATGGATTGTAACTGCAATAATGGAGACATCCACAAACAGGTAAACAATCTTATCAAAAGGAGATTGATGGAGGATACCAATCTTTAGACAAAGACCCACTAACACACAATTGCTTTAAGAAAGATAAATGGGCTATCCATGTTTCAAAATTTTAAAAATCTATGTTGCTGATTTCTCTGCTAATATAGGAATACATGGTTATGTAAAACAGGTACTAAATTTCTATTATTAATTGAAGAAACAAATTCCACTCATTCTGCTACTTGTTTATTTTAATCATATGTCATCTATATATGTACATGCACATGTGAAGTATATATTTTAAAAATATAAACTTGTAAAATGATTAATGAATTAATTTCACAACAGCTCTTCTTGTAGCATAGTATAATGAACCATTGACATAGTGTGTAATACAAAAAGTACAAGTATACTTCAAACAACTAAGGTCAGTTAGTTATCTTGTTGTCTGTGGGTGAACAAGTAAAAAGGTACTATAATTGAAATCCTAAGATGTGGTATAAAAGCTGAGGGCTAGTTAGAAATTGTGTGCTGCAGGGAGCTGAGAGCAGTGGCAAACAATATTAAAATGTATAAGGGGAAATAATATTATGGCTTTGGCAGTAATGTTCTCAAATTTTCCTGAATGTGCAATATTCATTTTTGCTTACTTTGATTGTAAAATGTATTGGTCACTCTGCTATATATCCAATGTCATCCTGTTCTGCTATATTACTTGAAAATTAGTTTTATGATCATATAATCATGAACTCTGTCTTATTCAGAAAACATATCAGTGTTGGATGATTAGTTTTTGACAAAATGTCCTATCTTATCCATACTGAAAAAGTAACTCAAAAGTCAACTAAACTTTCTGAAAAATACCTTGAAAGAGAGGAAAAATGCAAAACAACGAGATTATTATTGCAGGACACTAGGTGCTTACAAAGAACAAAATATTTAAAGAAAAGAATGATATACATTTTGAATAAGAATGGGATAAAATTAATTTGAGTTACCAACTAGAGCTTGCAGATGCTGAAATCGTTGAGCATGTTCCACTGCAATCTGTTTACACTGTAGTGGTAAGCACGTCTTTGCTTCCTCCCTGTGCTGCTTTAGTGGGCTTGTTGCCAATATGGATTAAAGCGAAAAAGCATGCAGAAAATGCTCAACCAAATGGAGCATTGTCGACAATGATAGGTGTATCTATGTGTAATCACAACTGAAATAGGGCTGAGATAGAACTACAGAGGGGAATGAACCTCTGTATGTTACAAGGTGGAAGGTCAATTTCATATTTCTATTCATTAATTTATCAGAAATACTAAATTGCCATTTGCTATGTATATATTGCCACAGGATATAAAAGGTTAAGTAAAACACAGCAAATGCTTGCAAAGAAAGTGTAAGATAGTTGGTGAAGCACCTCATAGATGATTTCAAGTCCTATCAAGATAAGACTGAACATACACAATGCAATTCACTTTCAAGTAGTTTCTTATATTTTAAGCCTTTTAGCATACCTATCATCTGTCCCAGGTTACGTGAAAAATTCTCCATGCTCAATTGCTAGCCAATACCTGTTGGTAAAATGATCTTAACAATCTATGTTGCAAGATAATAACAATCTATGTTGAAAGTGTTTCTGTCAGTGAGGTATAATCTGGAGTCACCTAGAAGGTTGGACCCCTACTTGAGAAAATGCCTCCAACAAATCAGCCGGTGAGCAAGCTTATAGAATATTTTCTAAATTAGTGATTGATGTAAGAGGGCCTATGATATGTAGATGATGCCAGTTTTTGACTGGTGCTTCTGGCTTCGATACGAGAACAGGCTAAGCAAGCCACGAAGAACAAGCCAATAAGGAATATCCCTCCATGGTCTCTTTATCAGAAAATGCATCCAGGTTACTTTCCTGCTTGAATTTCTATTCCAACCACCTTGGATAATGGAAAAATGAACATTTCAGTTACAACTATTTGTGTGTGTGTGTTTGTGTGTGTGTGTGTGTGTGTGTGTATGTGTGTGTGTATGCGTGTATGTGTGTCACAGCAATAGAAAACCTAATGCATAATGCAAATGTTTATTAATGAGTGCATGAAAAAATACAACATACAAAAAGAATCACATATGACATATGTCACAGGTTATAGCAGATAAAAATTAAAGTGACTCAGAGAAAGGCTTCAGGCTTCTATCACTTATGCCTCTTCACGATGTGTTTTGTTTTCCAATTGTTTCAGATCTTTTATATACTTATTCCACTGATAATGTAATAAAGGTGGAAAGACTTGATAAGCATACATTACTGTTTTTGCCACTCCACAATAAATTATCAGTATTAAATACCAACTTAACTTTTATGAGTATGGTTGAAAATAGGCTCAAAACATTGTTATTAAAATACACTAGTAGTATCGAAATGTTTTCAAGATTTGAAAATCTTTCTATACATAGAAAGCATTTTGAAATGTAATAGAAAATTGGTGCTCTGATACACAATTGCAAAGAAAAACAGCTATAAATCTAATTATATTCCCACATTAAACTATGTGTGGTAATATCAGCTGGTATGAGTCATCGATTACATTCACCATGAACAGTAAACATTGAACTAAAGGAGAAAAAGTTTATATTTTAAGGAATGATAATCTCTTGCAGGAAATAGATATTCAACCAATTGACAAGTAAACTTGATAAATGACAAGGGTGGATATTTTGAGTGAGATATATAGTTCACTGAACATTTATCTGAATTAAACGTACAGCATGCCTCATTTACTGGGTCTCAGTTTATAGAAATTCATGAGGTAATAGAAACTTTATGATCTGCTATCCCATTACTCTTACTTCTTAGAATACAGAGGCACATGTCTAACTTTGTTAGTACATCATATTTTGTCATTCTGACGAATGATACCAACCAGCAGCTTTTGTCACTATGTCCACCAGAATCACTTAGAAAAAACTAAATTTGACAACTTCTCAATACCAACTTTGTAAAAAGTCAACACTCAAATCCTTGAAGTTAAACACACACACACACACACACACACACACACACACACACACACACACACACACTATGGAATGTAGAACCAAGCAGACAACATCTGGTGACTGGGGCTTCCTGATAAGCTTGAGGGTAGGGCGTTTCACAAGAATTTTCTGAGTAAACCCCCTATTCAGGAAGTGTCTCAACCACAGTAAGGGCAGAACCCTCCACCCTGTTTACAGAGATGTCTCTCCCACAAGGGCCTCCAATCAATTCAAAGGAAAATATGTGGTCACTGATGAATTCAAAACATAATAAGCCCCACCAATGAGAAATAACCAACTCTTTCTATAACCTAAAGCCTATACCCTGAAAAAGTTTAAAGGGTGTGTGTCTTTTTTCTTCAGGGCTGTCTCTCTCTATTACAGGACCACCCCAGTCCACTGGATCATTAAACCTCTTGCTTATTGCTTCAATCTCCGTCTCTGTGTTTCTGTGAGTGGGACATCTGGGACATAGGGCTTGGGGGCTCTTCTCAAGCCTTACAACACACATAAACACACACACACACACACACACACACACACACACACACACACACACACACACACACACACACACCAAAGCACTCATAGAAACCAGAAAACTTTTATTTGGGATACATTGAATCTATTCTAGCCTTAAATTGATTACACTATCTGAACTTAAGATAAGTGGAACAGGACCTAAATAAACTCTCCTATGTCCAATGTATATTATAGTATTCACTTTTACAAGAAGTAAAGAATCAGCAAGTACATTGTTATTACACTCACCTTTCCACACAACTTTGTAGATGGTGATGTTTTAGTTGTCAAGTGATATATTTTATGTTTGAATAAAATTTAGTGTATTATCCATCATTAATATATCTTTTATCCTGGATTTTATTCACATTGATTACCATGATGAGAATGCAATTTTTTATGAAACAGCTAACTTATTCAATACTAACCCAGAGAAAATGAGACTGTTTGTTTACTTAGTATGTTCCATTTTCTTGTAGCTATTTTCAAAGAGTTTACGTCTTCAAAGAAAATTTCACACATTATATTTTACAGTGTAAGAGCTAAGAAGTCTTGTTAGTGACACTTGAAGTTTTATGGTTTCTGCCACTTGCCAGTGATCATTAAGCGAATAAAGCACCCATCAGAGGAATGGAAATCAGCTCCATTCATAAATCATTTTGCACAATCTGTTACCAGAGGTGAGCTAAATGAACATTTTAGAAACATCTATAAAAATTTAAGACTGGAAGGAATAATTTTCTAAATCTTTTTTAGTAGTCAGCAATGATAGGATTCTTACAAGAAAAAAATGTTGTCAATGTCCGTTTTCATTTTTCAAAGCCTGTGATTGAAACAAATTAATTCTTCCTGCGTAAGAAGCAAACATTTACTCTTTTAACACACTGTCTGTATGGATTGAAAAATGTTTGGCGGAATAAATGCCATGGTTCATATTTCTTTGGGTTTCTATTTTGAATATTATTTGTGGTTTCTCCAGTTTCACTTGTAAACCACCCACCTAACCAACACCCTACTGTCTTAAAAAGCTGAAAGATTTATAGATCTGAAAAGAGGGCAGTTTCCCTAGTGTCTTATTGCTCCCTTGGTTTGCTTAGAAACCTCTTCTACAGACACATATATTCTGTTTACTGCAGATCATGTTATAGAATCTCAAAGATAATCTCCTGTACTTCCCTGGTTTAGATGACAACACTTTCCTCAGTGTAGAATATAATAAAAGATGATCTTCTTGACCGGGCCCTTGAGAAGTCAGGATCTCAGGAAATGAACATTGCTCAGAAAATGATCTGTCTTTGTCATCGTGAAATTACTTATACAATACAGTTCATCTTCAAGATGGAATACAAATGAAGTTCACTCATATCACCATACCCAATGCTAGTGTGTGTATGTGTGTGTGTGTGTGTGTGTGTGTGTGTGTGTGTGTGTGTGAAGAAATAAGATAGAGAGCAATAAAAGACACCAGACACCACATGAACAACTGGATTTCACACATGTACAAACACCAATGAATATCCTTATATGTGCATGGTTATATATGTCTAAATGTACCAAACCTACATGTGCATCCAGAAAACCACACATCCGTACATACCATGCACACGCACACACAGATTAAAGATTGATTCAAATTTCATGTGCATTTTCCTAAAGAAGGAACTTTGCAAATTTCATTAATCGCTTCTCTGTACTTGCATTAGAAATCTGCATCCTTGTTATTCTCATATGAATCATTCTAACGTCTTACATCATCTTCTAGTAGTGATGTGGCAAAAGATAGCAAATTTACTTGTACTATTTTTCAGAAAAAAATGTGATAATAGCAAACACCTTCACAGAATTTAAGACATTTTAAAATATTATTTAGAGAGACCTTAGAGTATTGATTGTCATTCTATTTATTTAATTATAGTTAATTGTGTTGAAAATACAGAAAAGTGCAAATTCAGTTGATTTTATTGTCATAGTTTCTGCCTTTTAATCAGGTCCATGTCCTATTACTTTTGTTACTTTAGAATTTTCTGTTAAAAGCTATCTTCCGATTGTTTCTTCTGAGTTTCTTCTGAAGTCGCAGCACCTTAGAAGCTAGTAAATTGTTCTCTGGTTATTTTGCTCTGATTTTCAGAAGCTGTAGAGTCCCCCCAAATCATCAGAAATATTTTTCAGCTTCCTGTCCTCTCACTTTCTATTTCAGTGGATCCCTAGTGCTTTTCTGTCTAGCAGCCTTCAGAAGGAAAGATGGGACATCTTGTCACCATTTCCTAGAGAGCAGAAATCACAAGGGCAGCTAGGTCCTTCCCAATTAACACTCCAAATTATGCTATTGAGGTGTTAGCTTCAGTGTTATGTCCGATGCTGTCAGACTCGTGAAAATCCCATCACAAACAGCCTGCAGAGATGCAATGACCTTGGGTATCACTGAAGATGTAAATGCCTTTTAAGGTGTTTAGAAAGAAATGACAAAATACTTTTCTGAATAGAACTGGAATCCATAAATTGGGATGTTATTTCAGTCTCTCCTTGATTTTCTTTTACAACTGGGACAGAGGAAGGAAATAGCTCACTTGTGGGACTCAGAAATGAAAATGTGACTATGATTAATGACTAACCAACCAAATAAATAAATATAAATCAATGCATGTATAAAAGCCTTAACATAGCTAACCTCCTTTTATGGGAGCTGCTTGCATTTTATTTTTGAAAGTGAAATATCTGTCACAAAATAGAAAATATTTTGTTACTTGAATTCTTTATGTATTGGCCCTCATTGTTTCTGCATTGGAGGGCCTGTTTAAGAAGTGGTCAGATATTTTCCACTCGTCACTGAAAATTAGAGTTGTCATATTACTCATCTAGAAAGATGACTCAGGGTGTAAAAGGCTTACTGTGCAAGCAGGAGGAAAAGTATTCCAGATCAACAGATCCAATATAAACCCTAGACATTTGAGGTAAGAGTTTTTCTCCTGGGTACACGGCATTACCCAATGGCTAGACTTACCATAGCAGCCACGAATTCCCTCATATTGAGTGGCCTGCATGCCAATTATGCAGCTGTTGGTTACTCCCCAAGAAATGACAGTTATTTTATAATTAGTAATACCTTTGTGGGACAGTTGTTATTATATTTCATAGGCTTCATTGGTAGAATTATCCACTTACGTAGTGCCAGACAATACTATGAATGCCATTCTTCCTGAAGGAGGTTTCCAAGTCAGTTCTTCCTGTCTTAGAAAAACCATGATTTTACTTTCAAGCTCTGGATGACAACAAAACACACTGTCAATGTATGACCCACACTGACTTTGAAGAAGACTTTTGTATTCCCTTCCCCAACAACTAGAGCTATTTGACATGCATTGCCTTTTAGTTTCTGTTAGTGCAGGACAACACTGGCTTTTGTTAGGTACGCATAGCTCTTTCAGGCTGCATTATGGCAATTTTTGTTTAATATCTTTGGGTTTAATTCATATACCTTAACAAGAGTAAAACCTTCCTAATTTTATAACCAAATGGAATAACGTATTTCCTTATACTTCTGCAGATTACAGTATAATCTCTAGTAAACTCATTTATTGCATACTCTTAACATAATTCATCTCATGCTGGAATCAAGTTGGATAAAATCATGTATATTCTTTACCTTTATATTTTCACATCATGCTTAGCTAATTGCGCATATAAAAATGCATTGTTGAATATGTAAATATTTAAATATAATATGGATTTTGGCCTCTATCCACATGTGTATGTGTATATTCATATACACAAACACACACACACATATACTCACACATACATACACACACACACACACATATTTAACAGAACTTATAATTGGACAAAATCAGTATCTGTGAATATCTTATACTATATAACATTTTTTTACTAAACATGTAAAATCAGTTTTCAAAATCAGAATAGATGACCACAGAATAGATAACTTGCAATATCAAACACACATGTGCATTTTAGGCAATTGTTTCTTTTTCTCTTTTTTATTATTATTTTTTCTTTTTTTTTTCACACTCCAGATTTTTATTCCCCTCTTATTCCACCTTCCGGCTGTTCCACATCCCATACTTCCTCCACACTCCCTGTCTCAAAGAGGATGTCCCACCCCTCACACCTCTCCAGACCTCTGAACTTCATGAAGCTTCCAGTCTTTTGAGGGTTAGGCGCTTCTACAATGACTGAACACAGACCCGGAAGTCTTCTGCTGGATGTGTGTTGGGGGACTTATATCATATGCTGCCTGGTTGTTGATCCAGTGTCTAAGAGATCTCGTGGGACCAGGTTAATTATGACTGCTAGTCTTCATATAGGGTCACCCTCCTCCTCAGTTTCTTCCAGCTTTTCCCTAATTCAAGCAGAGCGGTCAGCAGCTTCTGTTCATTAGTTGGGTGCAAATATCTGCATCTGACTCTTACAGCTGCTTTTTGGGTCTTTCAGAGGGCAGTCATGATAGGTCCCTATTACAAGTCCAGGAGTATATATTTGATTTTCTTCCATAAATACATTAGTATCTCAAAAGTTCACTCTAAATATTATTACAAGAAGAATTAAAAACATCCGCTCACTTGAAAAAAGTGCTTAATTATTTCTTTAATAATATCATGAGTTTGTTTTGACGAAAACACTTGAAAATCAATTTTTAATAATTGACAACTGCTGCAACTGTAAGGAAAAGTCCTCTAGTCATTTTATTCCTTGTTGAAATCTTCATTATTTGTATATTTTATCCTCTTTTTATAAAAATATTTTATAAGAATATCATACATGTACATAATCTTTTGATCAAACACCTTCCCAGTCCCATTCTTCCAAATCCATCTATATGTCCCTAACAGATCTGTCTTTCAACTTGTGAACCATTAGATTGTTTTTAATCAAATGATACTATCATAGACATGCAATGTATTTTGTTCACACGTGTCACGTGACACCCTCTCCCATTTCTCTTTATTCCCTCACCACTTTTTCTCAAAACATTATTTGTTCTTTTCTTTATTCTCAAACCCATGGAAACGTTTTAGTCATACATTTGTTCTTTGTACATGAGGTTTAGGTCATCAACTGGAGCACAAGTAACATATCAGACAGCATGTTCCTGAAGGAAACTGATTCCTTCTCTCTCATAGGCCACCAATTGGATGGCTCTTATACAGGTATTGTGCACACTGACACAACTTCTGTCAGTTAATATGTACAACTTTCTTGTTATATCCAAAAAAAACAGTGTGACTATAGTCATCTACCTCTTCTGAATCTTACAAAATTTCGATGCCTTCTTTCATGGAGTTTATTCAAACTTGAAAAGAAAGATATGACATAGATGACCCTCCTAGTGTTGAGCAAGCCACAATCTTTATTCTCTCCACATCAACAAGCTGTGGAACACTATGTTCATTGTCATTTCAGGAAGAAGATGCTTCTCAGATAAAGTTGAGGATTATCCTTTTCTATATGTATAATTAATGTTATGTTCATATAGCAAAAAAAAAAAAAAAGTGCCAGAGTCTCCTTGTCCTCATAAAGAGCTCTGAGTTCAAGTTCTTCTTAATTTTAACTTTAATGCAACTAGATCCTTCTACCGTTTTGCAATCCAACTGGTCCTACACCCAAAGTAGAATAAGCCCCAAAATTAACTTGAAGCATGACATCTTTTAGTTTTAATTAAGAAAAATACTTCAATGTCTGTTTCTATGTGATAAAGGGTACCTTTTAATTAGGTTTAAAAAATTGTATTTTTCTGACCTCGTTGAATTAATTGAGACAGAATATTTTAAAGTACGTGTACTTTTTATCAACTTTTGCTATTATGTTTTCCTGTATAAATTATTAAGAATAATACTTTTCTAAACAAAGTTATTGTTTTATGACTTTCCTTCCTCCATATCTGTTATACCTTCCCTACTTTTTTCACGTCTTTCTTTTATTCTTACTTTCTTTGAACTAGAGACTATCCACTGATATCTGTCTACTTAAACATTACACTAAAACTAGGGAAATATTTTAAATATCCCAATTCCTACACCTTAAAAAGGTTAATTTCTGGAGTCATTGGAATTCGGTAACGGGTTCAATGTCATACAAAGCTTCCCAGAGAAACAGGTATGACTTCTTCATTTATTGTTTGTTTAAAGACTATACTATAGTTATTAATCTAAATGCTTCCCAATTCTAAATGTTATTATTCACACATGATCTTAAAGAACAAATTGAAGTGAGTAAAAAACTAGTACCATGGTATTGCATTCCGATAATCTACTATATATTATGTATCTAAGGTATTTAAATATTCTCTGGCAAGCCTTAAAGATCAATAGAGTTTGTTGAAATTTACCATTGCATGTACTACTAAAGTGCTATTGTGTTTGTCTATATGCACATGAATAAACTTAGACATATTTATGTAAAGTAGTAACTAGAAAAGTGAAAACTAATGTATTCTCAGATAAAATATTGACTTTTCACACATTTACATTTTTATTTTACCACTACATATATTATTACATATATATTATGTATATGTGTGTGTGTATGTGTGTGTGTGTGTGTGTGTGTGTTTTAAATCATACTCTTTCTTTCCTCCAACTTAGTAAATGTTTTCTCTTCACCCAACTACACATTTTCTATCGTGAAAAAATGTGCTGATTCTGGAGTATAAAGTAAATAATTAAAAAATTAACTAATAAAAACAGAAAACAAAATAGACAAAAACAAAAACAAAATCAAAAACAACTAGAAGTGCACAAAATGTATATAGTCTCTTATTAAATTTTGATGAAACTATGTCCTGTCCATTGACACATGAATATGTAAATAAAATGTATTTCATAAGTCCATTTAATAGTATTTAGTTTTCACACAAAATGCCTATAGCTACTACTTAGTACAAAAATTCATTATAAGCCACATGATGCCACACACAAATATTCAATTGTAACCTCATCTACTTCCTCAGAACTTTGTGAAGAAAAATCTTAAGTTAAAAATCAGAAAAAAAAGAATATAAAAAGTAAAAACTAAAAAAATAGATGCAAAGTTGAAAGGAGAAGGAAGTAGAAAAGAAGAAGAAGGAGAAGACAAGAGGAGAAGGGAAAATATCTTGCCATTTGCTATAATGTATCTGAAAAATGATGTACTGAATGAAATAAAAAAGATAATTGCATAATTTAACTACAAATACCAACAGTAATCAAAGTCATAGAAACAAAAAATGGTGCATTTGCTGAAGCTCAGAGACTGAAATGTGAGGGGTTGCTAAGGTTTAATAATTGTAAACATTTTGGTAGATAAACAAGTTATGAGTTGCGTAGTCTATCTCCATTATTTATAATCCAATCACTGTCCAAAATGTATCACTGTAGATAAGTCTCACACTAAGAGATCTTATCATTTAAAAAGGGTACAAAGAATGTTTCTTCTTGTAACTAATCAAGTGATATATGTTGTCTATGTATACCCAAATATATCTAAATATGTAATCAGAACACCGAGCTAATACACACTTTGTTTCTTTCCCTGTCTAGGAACGAATCCTAACAATGATATAGAGATAGCATTAAAAATACAAAATTATTCTGATTCCTCTTGACTACAATTATTTATCGACCATTTTATTATATTACAAGCTATATGTGTAGTTTGACTTCTTAACAAGTTGGTGTTCAAAATAAACCACAAATTTTAAAGCAAACAAAATCTGCTATCAGTGATTTTTAACCATTTAAGAAAAGATGGACTCTGAATATGGTGACGCAGGTCCACTATCTCAGCACATAGGAACTGAAGAAAGAAACAACATCCCCCAACTGACTCTCAGGCAATACACATTAGAAGATGACAGCATGAAGAATAGTAGGCAAAGTCTAAGAGAGTTGTTTAAATTTCTGTGATTTAAGGTAAAATCATATTTCCTAGTCTGAATTGAGGCTGGAATTCTGTATAGAATTTCTCTGAGTATAGGATGGTCTCCTTGTAAATAGTGTTATTTACCACTACACATATGCTAGTTTGGCTAACTCTATACTGACTACAAATTATTTCAGTTGTGTGTCGTGTTACTATTATTAGTTGACAGACTGCTAAATGTGTTATGGAGAAAATGGTCTAAGAGAAGCAAATATTTCAAATTATCATTTCTCTTTTATTGTTTTTTGTTCTGTGTTTGTTTTGTTTTTCTTTTTTATCACAGAATTTATATATATACAGCTCCTCCAATCCCCATGGAACTGGATGAAATAAACCAAGTTGCCATCGCCTGATCTTTGTTCTGAGCCTCAGTATGAGGCCTCATTATTTGGGCCGTCTCATTATGATTCATTTCCAGAGCTTTGGCCAGAAACCTCACTGTCAGAGCCCTGCTCTGATTCGTGGTCTGACTATGCACTTGGAGAAACCAGGTGAATCATTCTCATTCTCTAACCCTCCAGAGGGACTTCTGTGAGACTACGCAGACTCAATGTACAACTGCTCAAAGCTGGAGAGCCTTCTCATTCTGGAGGGCTAGTCACTATCGGAATCCTCATCCGACTCCTGTCTGCCCAACCTCCGGGGACTGTCTACCTCGCTGCCATACTTGTCATCTGAGTCGCCCTCGGATGTGGCATGTCTATTGGGCCTCTCATCTGGGTCTTCATCTGAATCGCTGTTGCTGTTCTTGGAATGTCCATCATCAGCAATTTTCTGTTTATCCTCATCGGAAGAATTGTCACTTGATGATATAATGGCTTTGTATTTTACTTTGGATATCATTAATGATTACCAACAAATACTTTAATTTTTTGATTTCCTTTGATAGTATAGAACCCTAGGTGAATAATGTCTTTTGCTAAAGAGATATTGTGATATGTGCACATTTACTGGTAGGTTTATGTCATGAATAAACATTCTGAAGATGATCACCCAGTCAGAAAGCAAGAGACGAAGCACCTAACGTTTTGAGAAAATATGTTATGGAAGTTGTAGAGATTTTAGTGTGTGTGTGTGTGTGTGTGTGTGTGTGTGTGTGTGTGTGTGTGTGTGTGTTATGTTTTTGTGTATGTTTGAGTATATGTGTGTGAATGTTTGTGTAACGTATATATGATGTGTCCATGTTTATGTGCATTGAGTGTATTTGTGTGTGTATTATGTATCTATTTGTTCATGTGAGCTTGTGTGGCATGTATGTGAATGTACTTTTATGCATGCATGTGTGAGAGAGACGTATGTATGAATGAGGGTACACATATATCACAGTACTCATCTGGAGCTCTGATGTTGGAAATCAAATGTTGGTCAGTTCTCAATTTTCAGCTTTTTTAGACAGAGTCCCTATTGTTCCCTGCATCTTTCAAGCTGGCTTATTTCTGGGATTCTCTTATCTTGCCCTCTCATCTAATTGTAATGGTAGGAAGTTTATTCCTGTATCCAGCTTGACAGGTGTCTGGGCATGGAACATAGTGCCTTGCACCTTTTCCTCTGATGTCTTTACCCACTGACTCATCTCTCCAAGCCTTGATATATATATATATATATATATATATATATATATATATTTGGAAAACTGCCTTAAGTTCACTTGGTTCTTTGGACTTCCTCTTTGCCTGAAGGTGAAAGTCAAAAGACATCTCTTCATATCTGTACAAAAATTGCTAACCAGTTACTTTTCTGCAGTGCCCTTATCAGTTTACAGTCTTTCAGGAGATTTATAGTGCAAGCATACTATGATTCAAGGTCAAGTCAGTATATTGATTAACTTTCTTCAATATGTACATTTTAAAGTAAGATTTTTAGCCAGTAACCCTTTAAAAACAGATATGTGCTTAACGGAATAGGATTTTGTAGCAAACTGAAAAGTAGATTCTATGTAATGGATACATTTTGCTACTCCAGAACAGAATAAAAGAATGCATTTATAATGTAGTCTTTTAAATTTAAATCTCCAATACTAAATAAAACACTATTTCTTGTCACTGGCAAATAAGGATAACAGAAGGTTGCCTTAATTACATGACTATTTACATCTGAAAATCAAAGCATATTCACTTATCAGGAGGTGCAATTCTTGAGGCTACAATCAAGAAAATGTATTCAAGAGCAAAGGCAATTTACTGCATTACATGTCAATCAAATTAAAAGACTTCACTGAAGTAAAATATACCAATGCTAAAGGTAACACAAGCTTAGGAAAATTAGATTTCAAATGTGTGTCAGTCCCTTTGGCATATAACCCATGTGTCTAATGTGTCTAAATGCAAGTAGGTGACAACTTACCCATGGTGATAAGATTAAGCAAAATTGAAAAATAATTAGTGGCACATGAAATTTCAGAATATTTATGTATTCGGCTCTGAAGTACAACAAGGAAAAGTTGCATTTATATGCCCTCCTGATGCTTCACTGAATAAGGTTGTATTGACAAAGTTTTGTGACTTCCTTGAAATAGGATTTTGTTACACAGCCAAGGGTAGACTTACATCTGTAATAATTCTTCTGCCTCTGCATTATAAATACCCAGATTAGAAAGTTAGCTTGCTTTAGTGATAGGATATTGACTTACTTACAGTGTATTATGAGCAAATAATACTTGACAAATTTTTTGAGGGCTACACGGCTTTGTGGGTACAAGAGGCTTTAGATTATCCTGAGGATCTATGACTGATTACTTTAATCATTGTGGAGATAACCAGTTTTATGGAGTAATGTTCAAAAACACACACACACACACACACACACACACACACACACACAGAGAGAGAGAGAGAGAGAGAGAGAGAGAGAGAGAGAGAGAGTATAATTCTAAAATTTCAAACTAAATTTTTTGAAACTATACTAAATTCTTTGTCTCAGTAATCCATGTATTGAGCATCATTTATATACATGTATGAATGATGATAAATCTAAATGTTAGGGCTATGGATATTTATTAGAATTTTGTAGCTAAGTAGATTTATTTATGTTTGTTTTCATTTTATAAAATAGTTGTAGAACTTTATAAGTTACATTTAATTATTAACAGTTAAAAATTTATGTCACTTATTTCCAAATTAGCAGTACATGATGGAATTACATTTTAAGCCAATGATTTTATTCTCCAATTTATATAAGGAATTTTAAAAGAAAGTTAAGTCTGCTAATTTATTTAAAGCAATATATCCTAAAACAAATCTTTTAAGTACAAAATAAGAACAATATTTGACATAATTTTCAAAGTTGTTTTTAAAGTTCTCATATGTAGTTTGTATTAATCTCAGTCTACATTAATTTTGTTATTTATTTGGTTTGTGGTTTTGCCCTTTGACATACGGTCACATTATATAGCTCAAACTAACCCTGAACTTACATACTCTGCCTTAGCCTCCCAAGTTCTGGAGCTATAGGCCAGCATGCCCAATGCCAGGCCAGACACAGGATAAGTACTTCAAAGCTATTCATGGCTTTTAGCTATGGATGGCAACATACTCCTTTAAATAGATAAAAACGTTATGTTTCTCTTGAAAAAAAATTTATGCTCCAAGAGATATGGGTCATTCATTGAGAGGATGTATTATCTTCAAGCCACACAAGGAAACATACAGACTTTTTGTCTCAAACCACTGGATAAATAACATTTAATTTTATAAATAAGTATAACTTTGGATGTTTAACAATACAAAGTACATTATCATACAACCAATAAAATAGAATATACACAATGAAGTGAATTATGGAACAGGGAAAGGAGGAAGTGTTTGAGGTAAATGGGGAGTCTCTAACATAAATTATGTTATTCTTGTAGGGTAAGGAGCTGATACTGAAATCTGTTTCCCTAATTGGTTCTTGATTTGGTGAATAAAGAAGGCAAAAGCCAATTGCTGGGTGAAGGGTAAAGATAGGGCTTCTGGGTCCCAGGAGGAAGAGAGAGAAGGAAGGAAAGAGAAGGCTCTTCAGGACAGACTTTGGAACAAGACACCACAACCATGTAAGGTCTTGGGGCAGCCAGATGCAGTGTCAGTAGATGGCTGATATAGGCTAGCTGATAAGATTAGGGCAGGAGATTCTTCACCCAGCAGTTGTGTTATCTCGCAAGTTCTAAGATAATAAAGTTGTCAATGTTTTTCTTCCACAAAGCAAAGCTTGGCAGAGGAAGAGGGAAGTTGGGGCAGTAGCTGGCTGCCTGGAAAAGCCAGGTGGGAGGAACAAAAACATACAAACAAAAAAAGAAAGAAAGAAGGAAGGAAAGAAAGAAAGGAAGGAAGGAAGGAAGGAAGAAAGAAAGAAAGAGAGAGAGAAAGAAAGAAAAGAAAAGAAAGGAAAGGAAAGGAAAGAAAGGAAAGGAAAGGAAAAGAAAAGAAAAGAAAAGAAAAGAAAAGAAAAGAAAAGAAAAGAAAAGAAAAGAAAAGAAAAGAAAAGAAAGAAACCTGCAGTATGTGGATGTGGACAACAGCTACCAGCTTTCCTGGGTTGGGAGTTGGTTGCAGCTGATCTCAGAGCTAAGTCAGGAGCACCATGAGGGAAAGGCAAAAGTTTTTCATTTTTTTCTTTTTTTTTTAATTACATGCAACATGCTATACGTGATGATTTGATTAATAAGTGTGTGTTAAAAACCCACAATTTTATAATCAATCATAGCTGCTTTTAAATCTGAGCATTGGATAAAAATATTCTCAATGTTAGACTTTATGAATGTTTGGGAATCATAAACTAAATTTGAAAATCTATTTCAAGTTTATCTTGTTTTTAATGTGGACATGATATATATATATATATATGTAATTATACAACAATAAACTATATTGTGTGTGCGTGTGTGTGTGTGTATGTGTGTGTGTGTGTGTGTGTGTGTGTGCGCGCGTGTGTGTGTGTGTCAGAGAACAGCTTTCTGGTACATATTTTCTGTGTACTTATATAAGAGTTTCACAGACTGAATTCTCTGTGTCAAACTTGCAAGGGAAGCATCTTTACCAGTTAGTCATTTAACTAACCTGAAAATACTGGTTTCCCCAAACATTTTGCTCTGGGGATCCAAACTCAGGCTCTTTATTTGCATGGCAAATGATTAAATCAATAAGTTATGTAGAAATTCCTTGTTTTGGAAACATGTCTCTTCAATTGGAAATTATTCTTTGAAAAAATTACAAAATTACAAAATTCTTTTGTAATTTGAAGTAATGAGCTACTGCTAATATGTTTAGTTTATTTTTATAAACAATTCCTTCTACATAATATCAAAATTCAATATATTATTTATTTATAATGATTTGAACTAGTTTCATACAAGGCATTATAGTTTATTGTATAATTTCTGACTTTCAATGTGACTTTTTACTTTTGTGTGCTGTGACTGTTATTTTAAAGATATTAAGAAAATTATATTGTGGAATATGGCTCTAAAACCTCCCCAATTTGGTCTGTTATTTGATACACATTATTAAAGTTTGACAGGAAAGTTATACAAATGTTATTATGTTTCATTGTCATATATCCACATAACAAATAATTTCACTTACAATATCCTATTGCTTATAAGTAAGTTAGAGTCTTCTGGATTTTTCCCTCTTCAAATGAGATTTACTCTACATTCAATTAATATACTTTTGTTCTGTGGTACTTTAAACCTATGTAGCTGAGCCCCTATTCCAATTGTTAGGAGACTCACATGGAAATCAAGCTGCATGCCTGCTAGATATGCGTATAGGTTCTAAGTCTATTCTATGTATGCTCTTCAGTGGATCAGTTTCTGTGAATCCCATGGGCTCAGGTTAGTTTATTCTGTAGGTCTTCTTACGGTGTCCTTAGCCCATCTGGCTCCCCCAGTCTTCCTCCCTCCTTTCACAAGACTCCACAAGCTTTGCCTATTGTTTTGCATCTATGTGTCTCTTTCTTTCTAACAGCTACCTGAGGATGCCTCTCAGACGACCGTTATGCTAGATTCCTGTCTGCAAGAAAAGCAGAGTATTTATTATTAATAGTGTCAGGGGTTGATTCTCACCCATGGGGTGAGTCTCAATGTGGTCTAGTCATTGTTTGGCCATTACTTCAAATTCTACTCCATCATTATGCCTGCACATCTTGTAGCCAGGGAAAATTTGGGGTGGAAGGTTTTGTGAGTGGGTTGATGTCTGTGTCCCTCCAATGGAAGTCTCCTTTCCATCTCTTGTATTCTTTTTGTGATGCTTATACCTTTTTTTCTGTTCTCTATCCCTACATTTTCATTTCCACGATTTCTTCAGACTGTGTTTTCTTTATTGTTTCTATTTCTACTTTCAGGTCTTGCACAGTTTTATTCATTTCCTTCACCTGTTTGATTGTATTTCCCTGTATTTCCTTAAGGGATTTATTTATTTCCTCTTTAACGGCCTCTATGGCATTTAAGGTAATTTTTTGTGCTTCAGTTTCATTAGGACTTTCAGGCCATGCTGTGGCAAGGTAGCAGGGCTGTGGTGGTGCCCCCTTGCCCTGCCTCTTGTTGATTTTGTTCTTATGCTGCCTTTAACCGCCAGTTTCTGGTGTTGGCTGGATGTTCCTGATGCCAGTGGAATTCCCCAGGGAATCAGGTAGGGCCTTTTGGCTGTCAGTGGAGATCTGGGGACAGTACACTGCTCACCTACCTCTACAGAATGTTCCCCGGGTGGTCCTGAATGTTCCTGAGATCCTGCAGGCCTCTTTGGAAAGGGAAGCAGCATCATGTGACTGATGATTAAGACCAGGAGACCTAACTGTGTAATCTTTTCATTTTAGTCCAATTTGTAGTAAGTTAACAATGGCTAGAAATAATGTGGAAATGTTAAAATATCTATAATTATATAAACATTTAATGTTATTATCTGTAATATTTTAAACATTATTTTAAATGTTTTATCATAAATTGTGTTATCATTATTTCATTGTTCAACGATTTATGAGACATTAATTACAATTTTCATAATTAGTTTAAAAAAAATAAAAAAATAAAAAAAATAAAAAAAACCTATGTAGCTCTCCATTTCAGACTGAGTGTAGATTTTTCTTAGATGAATTAAATTTTACTATATTTTTTTATAATTTTGAAAGTATTTATGGAAGTATTAGTTTAAATTACATAACAACAAAAGTGCTTTTCCAACTCATTTATGCCTTTGTTTTTCAAATCAACAAATAGTTTCAATTTGCCATTCTTCTCATTGTATCTAATTTCATTACTTTTGATAGTTAATTTCTCAATAAATTGTACTGGATTTGGCAAATAAGAGTCCTTACCAACATGTTGATATCAAAATGTATTTTATATAGTTAAATCTTCTCATTTGGCCATTATCTGTTCTGTGCCTATAGTGGTAAATAATGATTTAAAAGCTAAGGTTGGTACATAAGATGAAGTCCTGAACTTTAGTGATGTAACTCTTTTGCAGTCTGTTAAAGTGATAACTATTGTGTGTGTGTGTGTGTGTGTGTCTGTTTGTGTGTATATATATATAAATATATATAAATAAATAAATATATATATAAATAACTTTATCATATACTTGTATCCATCTGTCTACCTATCATCTCTCTTTATCTTTCATCTCTCATCTATTTACATACCTATCTTCTATCTATCTATCTATCTATCTATCATCTGCGTATTAAGAATCAGTTCATTTGTTACTCCTCTTAATTAGAATACAAAACCAAACTTTACTTTTAGTCATAATTCTCTTTTCTTGTAACTAACAAATTGATTTTATTGTCTTTAGTATCATATAAGTGTTTGATCACCATCCATGTTTTGAATGTGACAATAATCTCTCATCATGGTAATTACTTCTTCACCCCACAGGTTCCCTACATTCAGCACCAAAATTTTTAAGCTGGACATTTTTTGTTCTCCCCTAGCCTAGTAACACTTATCATTTTAAGATTCCTCTTCATTCTCATTGGTTGCTGATCTGCATCTCCGGAACTGGCATTGGTTTGGCCTCATGCTGCGGCAGCTTCCTCACCACATCAAGACTTCAGTTTACAAATCAAGCTCTTGCAGATGCCTTTGAATATTGGAATAGATCACCCTGACTCCTATGAAGTTCTTTACGTTGTCTTAATATTCATTCCCTCCTAGATATTGAAATGCATATTATGCAGTGTTTTATGACTAAATTTCAAAAGGAAGAAGTTAGAAGGGAGAAAAAAAAAGTGAAGGAAATGTGATTGGAGGGAAGATGAATAAAGGAGGAAAAAGAAGGAAAGGAGGATGGAAAGAAGGAGAGGAAACAATAAGACCATATTAAACTTGTGATAACCTCACCTGCGTCTATTGGACCATAAGCATGTTACAATCTTATGGCTCCAAGACTAATACAGGAGACTTGAGCAATGACTGGGTGCTTAAGCGCACTTGTTGATCTTCCAGAGGACAGACGTTCTGTTCCTAGTACCTATACTAGAGTGGCTCATGACTCCAGGTCTAGAGAATTAATCTCCTACTTCCGGTTTCTGTTGCTTCCTGCCCACTCATGAAGTTATCCATTTACAGTCACACTACATAAGTAAAAATGAGTAAATCATTAGAAAACACAGAATGCCTCATTTGGTACATCCATTTCACAAAGTAGTCTCAAATGAATCTCTGTAGGTATTTGCCTGAGTACTTAACTAGTATTAAATAATTAAAAGGAATCCCTTTTATAGATGTCCAATGAATTATACCTTACCCATTCTATAAATACTAATATAAACAACAAGGGAAAGTGAAGATATTATAAAATAAAAAATGGCCAGACCATATTACATAAAGTTACTCAAATAATTAAGCAAATAAACATAAAACAACAAAGCTACTTGAAAGACAGGGCTTTGGTTAAACCCCAAGACTGTCTGAGAGCCACATGTACCATCAGCATATTCATCTCTATTTTAATCTCTAATTTTGCATTAAATTATTTCATGCAAGGGCAGGTCTATTTTAATTATCAGTACATCTAAATTTATGATGAGTATCTTACCCTAACAAAGAATCTTATGTCATATAAAATAAGTCTTTTAATGTCATATTTTCTCATTTTAAAAATGAATAGAATAACTGAGATTTTGCAAATTGTTTGCAATTTCCGTGGTCAGACTTTCATCATCTGAATACACTTTTAAACAACATAGAACAACAGCAAAAATTGCCATATGAAGTTGTCGACGTAGCTGCTGTTGAATAATCTTAAATTACTATACACTTCCTGTGTAGTACTATAGGCAGCTATAAGTAAATACATTGCTTGTTGTTAATTATATATATATATGTATATATATATATATATGTATATATATGATATATGTAGCATCCATGCAGCCATGCTTTATTTCTGGAGAGATCAGAAGGCCACTTACTGCGTTTTGATCACTGTTTCCAGCCAAATATGGTTGGCAGGGACTGAAGTCAGCTGTTCAGTGTTGCCAAGGAAGAACTTCACCCCTTGTCATGGTGGACATTTATGGGAGAAATTTAATCAAATGAATATGAATGTTACCATTTCTATACAATGCATTCATAGATGTAACTTTCTTTCTATACAGTCACATTTTGTTTCAAATGAATTATAATTTTTTAACCGAATATTTCAATTATTATTCTTATTTTTTTCTCCTTTTATGTAATGCTACATTGATTCTCTTTCACAATAGGATTTGACCTTTGTAAGAATTTTTTCAGATTAGTGTTTGCTTCTCATTGGTCAGTCTTAGAAAACAATTCTCCCTGTAGTTCTAAGTCTGAGAGCACCCCATTAAAACCTTCTAAGGAAAAAGAGCTACTTTCTACCTAATTCAAAAGACCTGTGATTTTAATGAAACGCAGTGACCAATAAATCCAAAAGTCTTATGTTTTTATATTATCTATTTATTTATTTTAATCTTCTTTGTGCGTCAGGGCTTCACTATGTAATTCCAACTGACCTTGAACTCACCAAAGAGTTCCAACGGCCTCTGTCCTCAAATTAAAGGTCCTCCTTCCTTCTCCTAAATTTTAGGTTTGCATAGAGACACTACTATGTCTACATTAGCCCATATTGTTGTGGCGTGACTTTAGGCTAATGAAGAAAAACAAAACAAAATAAAATGTAAACGAAAGTTTATATATAAGACCAATTAAAACAATATGAACCCTGATTCATCAAATTGTATTTTAATTCACTTTATATGGTAAATAGACGGAAAAAATATAAAAATTGCAAAACCATAACTAATATAAAACAACCAGAAATTACAAAAATCTTTTGTTCATTTCTTTTAAAAAATCCTTTATATAAGTAAAATGGTATTATGTTGCTGGTTATATGAGACTATATTTCAAACAAAATTAAGTCAAACAATTGAAAACAAATTGCTTTTATGTCTGTGCACATTTCCAACATTCTAATGTATATAGATAGATACTTGGGTCTGGTGATGGTTTTGTCAGAAAATAAACTACTCTAAGCATCACATTTGCCAAGTCCAGTTTACCTAGTTTCCCCCTTTGTTTCCCTCTTTGTTTCATTGTTTGTTTGTTTGTTTCTTTCTTTCTCTCTTTCTTTCTTTCTTTCTTTCTTTCTTTCTTTCTTTCTTTCTTTCTGTTTTAAGTTTAATACCTTATTTTATTTTTAGTAGATTTATTTTATTTATTTGCATTTCAAATGTTATCCCCTTTACCAATTTTTTTCTCCAGAAACCCCCTATCTCATTTCCCTCCCCTTGCTTCTGTGAGGGTGCTCCTCCACCCACCCAACCATTCCCTCCTGCCTCCCTTCCCTGAGAAATTGAGCCTTCACAGGACCAATGACCTTTTCTCCCATTGATGCCCTACAAGGCCATCCTCTGCTACATATTATGCTATGGCCATAATTCCCTCAATGTGTATTCCTTGGTTGAATCTCTGGAAGCTCTGAGAGGAGGGGTTAGTTGACTGATATTGTTGTTTTTCCTAAGGAGTTACAAACCACTTCTGCTTCTTCAATTCTTTCTCTAATTCCTCCATTTGGGGACCTTGTCCTCTGTCCAATGGTTGGCTTCAAGCATCCCAATCTGTATTTGTCAGGCTCTGGGCAAAGCCTCTCCGGAGATAGTTATATTAGTCTCCTGTCACCAAGCACTTGTTGGGATCTGCAGCAGTGTCTGGGTTTGCTATCTGTATATGGGATGGATCCCCAGAAGGGGCACTCTCTGGATGGCCTTTCCTTGAGTATCTGCTCCACACTTTGTTTCCTTATTTCCTCTTGTGATTTTTTTTCCCCTTCTAAGGACTGAAGCATCCACACTTTGGTCTTCCTTCTTGATTTTCATGTGGTCTGTGAATTGTATTTTGGGTATTTCAAGCTTTTGAACTTGACTTATCAGTGAGTTTATACCATGTGTGGTATTTTTATGTGATTGGGTGACTTCACTCAGGATGACATTTTTTAGTTCCATCCATTTGCCTAAGAATTTCATGAAGTCATTATTTTTAATAGCTGAGTAGTATGCCCATTGTGTAGATGAACCACGTTTTCTGTATCCATTCCTCTGTTGAAGGGCATCTGGGTTATTTCCAGCTTCTGGATATTATAAATAACGCTGCTATGAACATAGTGGAGAATGTGTCCTTGTTATATGTTGGGGCATCTTTTGGGTATATGGCCAGGAGTAGTATTGCTGCATCCTCTGTTATTACTATGTCCAGTTTTCTGAGGAACTACCAGACTGATTTCCAGAGTGGTTGCACCAGCTTGAAATCCTTTTTTTCTTCAATTTGGATCCAAGGTTATCCTGAAGATTTTTGATCACCACTTTATTTTAAGAAATGAGGTGTGTGTGCTACATAAATGTATATTGTAGAGAGCAATACTTCAGACACTCCGGTCAGTGAAGTAATACAACAATTCAAATTTCATATTTTATATGCATAATAGTAATTAATATTTACTTTTGGGAAATTTTCATTTTCTCATATCGTCAGTGCTCCTTTTTCAACTGAAACAAAGCCGAATACTGTCAGCTATTTGACTATTTTCCTCATTTAAAACAAATAAAATCACATGACTCTTAAAAATGAGAAGCTGGGAAATATTACAGTTGTGTGCTGTAAGACAAAAATCCATTTACAAACATTCTGAGCTGTCATTATTGGAAAATAAGTCTTAAATACAGTAAATGACACTAGTGTATGAGTAAGTTCTACTGTTCTGCTGCATAAAGATATATCAACAAACGTCAATGCATAGATCAAAACAGCTGGAGATTATTTTACTGGATTTTCATGAAGAAACAATAAATACTTAAGGTGACCAAATGTTAATAAATTCTCTGATGTTAATCCATAATGCATGCAAATAGTAAAACCTATGTTATGCTTCCAATTAAACCTAATTGTCACTTGTGGAAAAAATATCAAAAATAAGCCAGAGTCAAAGTCATGCACTGAGGCAGTATCTCTAATTCTAGCACTCAGGAGACTCTGCTAGGGAGATTCTGAATTTAATGGTAGAAGACTGGATTGCATAGTAATACCCACAAATCCTGTGCTGGAATATAATTCTAAAATAAATGAATACATGAAAAATATTTTAAAAATCAAAGGATAAAATAGCAACAAATAAAGATAGCTGGACACTAGGAAAATTCTGGAAGTCTAGGGCTTTTGCCTACTTTATTCTTATATTGATAATGGTACACAAGGATTTTCTTGGTCTACTCTTTTAATTGCTGGGTTTCCAAAAGTCATCTTAGAAAGGTCTTCAATGTCCTTGTTCATGAAATAAGGATTGTTGAAAATATAATTCGAATAAATATTAAATATGCTGCGGTTCACATGCTGACCTCCCTTTCTTATGATATATTCTTTTCTTTACTTATTTTTCCTTGTTCATTTATGATCACCTCATTCCTTAAGTATATTTCCTCAATGAAACATCAATATGGACATCAGGTGGATTTCTTGGTTCTGAGTAGCATTGTCTTTTTTGTTTGTTTGTATGATTGTTTTCTATGTAAACTGACTTTACTTTTACATTAGCGTTTTTAGTCTTGCTTTAAATGCAAATTCAACTGCAAAATCACAAAGACCCAATGAACAACAACCATAAAACATAAACAGGCAGACAGAAACAGTGAAAGAAAACACAAACAAAGCAAAACAAGAATCAAAATTATCAGAATTTTTCCTAACTCTGAACTTTGTCTGAGCTACTGACTTGTCAAAATATCTTCTTGAACAAGCTCACTTTGTTAAAGTCTGAATTTTGTTTTCACCACCACAGTTAGATGAATTTAATCAAAAACTATTGCAACTTAAAGGTGTAAAGTATACTTTTTTATTCATAAGATCTTACATTTATAGATATACACTTGTTAGGTGTGTTGTTATCTGCCTGCACACCTCACACTTAAGAGGCTAAGTAGGGAGGACTAGGCATTCCAAGCAAGGCTGGGTTATGTGATAACCCTGTTTCTATACAGAAAAAAAGCAAAACAAAAAGAAAGAAAATCACACACACAGCATGTGCGCGCGCGCGCGCGCGCGCGCACACACACACACACACACACACACACACACACACACACACACACATGGACAGGACTTAGCACTGCCTGACTAACTGAAAAGAGGGCATAAGTCTAGATCATTTAAACAACATCACCCTTCCTAGGGAGAACTCATGAGTTCACACAGTGTATTGCTTTGTTATAAGTGTCTAGGGTTTCAGGTTTCTAGTCTTCTCCAACGTAAATTTTATATTTTAATATTTCTCAAAGGTAATTAATATTATGTGTGAAATTCTGTCCTTTAAATGCTACTTTGTAATTTATTCTAGTATTTTAAGGCTTTATATTTGGTACAAATTGAAAAGTATTCTTTATTTCCTCCCATCAGTTACGTCCAACGGACTCCTGCATGTTCTTCTTGTCCTGTCCCCCTGTGCCCTCTGTCACTCAAACCTTACACCCTTAGAATCCAAAATCTCCAGCACAGGGAAACAGATTTCATTTCTAAATGCATAAAGAAAAAGACAAAAATAATCTGTGAAACTAATTGAACTAAGTTTCAAAATACAGAAGTATTTTGCAAAGGGAAATAATATTTAGTAATAAAAAATAAAGGTCATAAGACAAAGAAATGCTTAAGAGAAAAAAAGGATTGAAAATAAAGCTTATTACCTTTCCTCTTCAAAGCATACTTTTGGCATTCACATATTTCTTTATGTATATTTACATTTTGATAATTATATAAATATACCTAAGGAGAAATATTCCATTAAACTATTGATGAGTGTCAATATCATCCTGATGACAGTAAAGTACTTATTTGATAATATAAGTTTGACTACATAATCCCAAAGAAAAATATAATTACTTCTAGAATTAAAATGCAAATAAAAACAAATTTAGCATTGAAGATGTCATTATAAAGCAATCAGCCATCTTTGTATTAAACGATACCCATGCATTTATATAACATTTTTCTTTTAAATGACTCCATAAAACTGGCAGATCAGTTTAGATAGTTATAATTTTGCATTTAAAACTGAGATATCACTTGTCTAAGATTCTTAGTCAAGTTTAAAAGTTTACAAAATGAGCAAAGTAATGTAAAATTAATACAGAATTAAGGAATAAGTGACTCATTAAATACTTGAAACTTTCTAAATTGATTGTGTAAATGCTAAGTAATTTTTCTTCAGTCTTCCAAAAACTATTGCTTAGTTGGACATTTGTACTCTGAATGACTTTTTATTGAATATCATGCACAATATTTGCACTGGGCAATTTTATGAGAAGCCAGAATTGAATACATTAATTTAATCTTGTTTTTGTTTAATAAAGAGTAGAGCAGGGAAAAATGAGTATATTTCGATTAATCTTATGTTGCATTGTTTTTAAGAAACAACAGAGTAAACTGTTGCCCATAGGGGCAGATAGGATTTGTTTGCTCTATCTCCCATCCCCCCAACTCCATATACCCTGATACTCCTTGACTCGAAGGAGGTCCATCATAACCAGGCTCACAGGTGAAACACCCCTCCCAAAGCCTGGCCTAACTGGGCTGCCACAGAGCCCAGAAGATGTGGGACCTATTTGTCCTGCCTGAGATACATCTTCCTTCAGGCTTACAAATTTGCAAAGGGCATATCTGGTACGCCAGTTCCCCTACCACACCCACAGACAGACTAACTTGAGCAGGTCCAACATAACCAGGAACACAGGAGGGAAAGGCTCTAGTCATGGATAGCAAGGGTAGTTTAAAACAGAGATAACAAGATGGTGAGAGACAAGGGCAAGAACATAAGCAACAGAAACCAATGTGACTTAGCAACATCAGAACCTAGTTCTCTCACCAGAGTAATCTCTCAATACCCCCACACTTGAAACACAAAATTCTGACCTAAAATCCCATCTCATGAAGATGATCAATCACTTTAAGGAAAACATACATAACTCCCTTAAAGAAATACAAGAAAACACAATCGAACAGGTCAAGGTTGAAAAAAGCCATCCAGGATCTAAAAGTGGAAATAGAAACAATAAAGAAATGACAAAGGAATGTATCCCAGAAGATAGAAGCCTAGGAAACAAATCAGGAGTTACAGATGTAAGCATCACCAACAGAACACAAGGGAGAGAAGAGAAAATCTCAGGCATAGAAGATACCACAGAAGATATTAACACAATAGTCAAGGAAAAAGGAAAGTGCAAAAACTCCTAAACCAAAACACCCAGAAAGACCAGAATATAATGAAAGACCAAACCTAAAAATAATAGGAATAAAAGAGAACAGAGATTTCCAGTGCAAAGAACCAGAAAAGTTATTCAACAAAATGATAGAAGAAAACTACCCCAATCTAAAGAAAGAGAGGGCCATACATGTACAAGAAGCCTATATAAGTCCAAAGAGACTGGACCAGAGAAGAAATTTCTCTCATCACATAATAAAAAACACACTAAATACATAGAACAAAGAAAGAATATTAAAAGTGGTAATGGAAAAAGGCAAAGTAACTTATAAAAACAGATCAATCAGAATTACACCAAATATCTCAACAAATATGGTAAAAGACAGACAATCTTGGACAGATGTCATGCAGATCCTAAGAGAACGCAAACACCATGCCAGGCTACTATATACAGTAAATCTCTCAATAACCATAAATGGCGAAAACACCATATTCCATGGCAAAACCAAATGAAAATAGTATCTTTCCACTTGCACTACAGAGGATGATAGAAGGAAAAAGTCCAACACAGGAGAGAAACTAAATCCAAGAAATAACAAGAAATTAGTCATGTCATAACAGACACAACAGAAGAAAACTACACAAGCACATCTAACAACAAAAATAACAGGAACAATCAATCATGTCTCTGTAATATCTCTCAACCTCAATGGAATTAATTCCCTAAAAATAAGATGTAGTCTACCAGACCAGATACATAAACAGGAACCAGCATTTTGCTACATAGATGAAACTTTCTAGAATTTAATAAGAATGAAATCAGAGTGTACCCAAACTTATGGGACACCATGAAAGCATTACTAACAGGAAAATTCAAAGCATTGAGTGACTTCATAAAGAAATTGGAGAAATCCCATATAATCAACTTAAGAGAACATTTGAAAGCTCTAGAACAAAAGAAGCAAACACCGAAAAAGAATACACAGCAGAAAATAACCACACTCAGGGCTGAAATCAACAACGAATCACCAAAACCAGCAGCTGGTTCTTTGAGTAAATCAACAAAATAGATAAACCCTTAGCCAGACTAACCAGAGGGCACAGAGAGTGTGTACAACTTAGCAAAGCAGAAATGAAAAGAAAGACTTAACAACAGAAACTGAGGAAATTTAAAAAAATCATCAAACACTACTACAAAAGCCTATGCTCAAAAAACACTGGAAAATCTAGATGAAATGGGCAATTTTCTAGACAGATACCAGTAACCAAAATTAAACCATGATCAGTTAAACCATCTAAACAGTTCCATAATTCCTAAGGAAATAAAACCATGCATTAAAAGTCTCCCAACCATAAAAAGCCAAGGACCAGATGGTTTTATTGCAGAATTACATCACACCTTCAAAGAAAACCTCATAAAATCTTCTCAAATTATTTGATAAAATTTAAAAGGAAGGAATTCAACCTAAATTGTTCAGGAAGCCACAGTTACACTAATACATAAACTACAAAATGATCCAACAAAGAAAGAGAACTTCAGGTCAATTTCACTTATGAATATCAATGCAAAAATACTCAATAAAATTCTTGCCAACTGAATCCAAGAAGACATCAAAATGATCACTAACCATGATCAAGTAGGGATCATCTTAGTGATGTTTAGATGGATCAATATATAGAAATCCATGAACATAATCCACTATATTACAAATTTAAAGAAAAAATCACAGGATCATCTCATAAGATTCTGAAAAAGTATTTAAAAAATACAATACCCTTTTATGTCAAGTGACTTGGAAAGACCAGTAACTCAAGGCTTATACTTAAACATAATAAAAGCAAGATAGACGAAACCAACAGCCAACATTAATTTAAATGGAAACTAGAAGCAATCCCAGTAAAATCAGGTACAAGACAAGGCTGCCCAATCTCTCCCTATTTATTCAATATAGTATTCAAATAGTAGAGCAATTAAACAAAAAAGAAGGTCAAAGGAATACAAATTAAAAAGGAAGAATTCGACGTACCTTTATTTGCAAATGACATGATAGTACATATAAGCAGCCCTACAAATTCCACCAGAGAACACCTACAGCTGATAATTTCAGCAAAGTGGCTGGATATAAAAATTAACTCAAACAAATTCATAACTTTCCTTTCTTTACACAAAGGATAAATGGGCTGAGAAAGAGATTAAGGAAATATCATTCTTCAAATAGTCACAAATAATATAAAATTCCTTGGTATATCTCTAACCAAACAAGTGAAAGATCTGTATGACAAGAATTTCAAGTCTGAAGAGAGAAAATCAAGGAAGACCTCAGAAGAGGGAACGTTCTTCCATGTTCATTGATCCATATGATTAACACAGTATACATGGCAATTTTCCCAAAAGCAATCAACAGAGTCACTGTAATCCCCATCAAAATTCCAACTCAAATCTTCAGAGAGGTGGAAAGAGCAATTCTAAACTTGAAATGTAATAACAAAATACCCATATTAGCAAAAACAAGTCTTTTATTTTTTATTAGACAATTTTTATTTACATTTTCAATGTTATTCCCTTTCCTGGTGTCCTGGCCATAAGCCTCCTTCTATCACATCCTATCACATCCTCCTTCTCCTTCTTCTATGAGAGTGTTCCCTCTCCCCAACTATCCTGCTTCCCACCCCCTGACATTGCCCTGCACTGGGGGTTCCAGCCTTGGCAGGACGAAGGGCTTCTCCCATTGGTGCCCAATAAGGCCATCCTCTCCTACATATGCAGCTGGATCCATGGGTCTGTCCATGAGTAGTCTTTGGGTGGTGGATTAGTCCCTGGGAGCTCTGTTTGTTTAGTATTGTTGTTCTTATGGGGTTGCAAGCCCCTTTAGCTCCTTCTATCCCTTCTCTAATTCCTCCAAAGGGGACCCCGCAAAAAACAATTCTTAAGAAAAAAAAGAACTTTTGGTAGAATCATCACTTGTGACCTCAAGCTCTACTACAGACCAATAGTGAAAAACAAACAAAACTACATGGTATTGGTAAAGAGACAGGCAGGTAGAAGTATGGAATAGAATTCCAGACCCAGAAATAAACCTGTACACCTATGGTTACTTGATCTTTGGCAAAGAAGCCAAACTATCCAGTGGGGAAAAAAAACAGCATTTTCAACAAATAATACTGGTCTAACTGGAGGTTTGCATGTAAAAGAATGCAAATTGATCCATGTTTATCTCCTTGTAGAAAGTTGAAGTTCAAGTGGATCAAGGACGTCCACATAAAACTAGATGCACAGAATCTAATAGAAGAGAAAGCAGGAACGATCATTGAACACATAATTACAGGGGAAATTTTCCTGAACAGAACACCAATGGCTCAGGCTCTAAGATCGACAATTGACAAATGGGTTCTCATAAGATTGAAAAGCATCTGTAAGGCAAAGGGCACAGTCAATAGGACAAAATGTCCATATTAAGATCATGAAAAGATCTTTACTATCCCTACATTGGATAAAGGGGTAATATCCAAAATATACAAATAACTCAAGAATTTAGACTTCAGAAAACCAAATAACCCAATTTTCAAAAGGGCCACACATTTAAATAATTCTCAGCTTCTGAATCTTAAATAGCTAGGAAGCACCTAAAGAAAAGTTCATCATTCTTAGTCATCAGGAAAATGCAAATCAAAACGACCCTGAGATTCCACCTTCCACCAATGAGAATGGCTAAGGTCAAAGACACAGGTGACAGCATATGCTGGCAAGGATGTGGAGAAAGAGAAACACTCCTCCATTGCTGTGGTATTGCAAGCTGGTATGTCCACTTTGGAAAGCAATCTGGCAGTTCCTCAGTAAATTGGAAATAATCCTACTGGAAGACTCAGTTATATCACTCCTGGGCATATATCCAAAAGAAGCTCCAACATCTATAGAAAATAATTCTTTCTATAGAGAAAGAGGTGTTCTTTCATATTTTAAATATAATATTGGGGTGATGCTTTATATATTTATTGACGATGTATGCTGTACCCTCCTTTTAAAAATCTCTCCCTTTTTTCCTTTTCTTAAATTAGCTCTTTTATAACAACAACAACCACAACAACACTACTCACTGATTGTCCATTGCTTATTTGGAACTACAGGCAAACAAGGAATTTTATAAAGCTAATATGGTCTTATATTTTTAAAATTTACTCTATATTCTCATACAGAATAAACATGTTACTCTATGCTGTCCTCAGATATTTAGGAAACAAATAAAAGGTTTGGTATTAGGTGTCTATATCAATGTACAGGGTGTAGTGAAACTTGAAATTATACTCAGGCTATAATTAAAGTGTCCTCTATACATAGGTAAATTCTCTACTTTTATACTAAATACACAAATTGCTTTAGAAGAAGAATCTCACAATTATATACAATTATATAGTATCCTCTAAGACAAATTGTTAAAATTTTCATTTTCTGGATTGTAGAAATTATAAAACCGAGCACATGTCATTTCAAACCAACTCAATTTTCTAACTTATTTTTTAGATAATAAATGCATATTTCAAATATTAAAAAGTTCCTCAAACTGCTGTGTGTTCTGTCACCTGCTGTGTGTTTAGGACTGTGTTTGAACTCTAGGTCCTCTTAGGTATACTTTGCACTGCTTGCTTTTACCTACTATGAAGAGTGCCCTTCACCCAGGTGTACTGGCTAGCTTTCATCATCAGTTCTCATTCTCCAAAAGCCCCCATTCCTGCTATGTGGCACTGTGACTTAAATGAGTATCACACAGTTGGGTACGTTAAGCAATGATGCTCCAGGTTTGCTTTCTTTGTAATGGAAGGTTACAGCTCTTTAGAATTTATTTCCAAGGTGAATGTGGCTCCTGTAACTATCTACCTGCCTCTTTTAGAAGTACTTCTAAGCCATATATAGAATTGCTTCTGAATTCAGAAGATCACCTAGGGTTCTACAAAGGAAGGCTCAAGGCTCAAAGACTTAAATAATTTTCCATCTGGAGACATATTTTATTTTTAGTAGGAGACAAATATTCAAAACCAAGGTTAAAACCTTAAATACCAATGCATGAGATTGAGTATATGATAGATAGAAAACTCTTTCTTATTATGTTAAAGCAATTAAAATACTTCTCATTCTAATATCTCATTTGGCAAAACTCAGTAGGCAAATTCTATAGGTGTTTGTGTGTGTGTATATATATATATATATATATATATATATATACTTGGTGAAATTCTTTCAATACCATATTTTTTTACTAGAGAATATATATCACACTAATCATTTCCCACCATTATATTACAGTATATTTATATCTGATATAAATATGGGTACATTAACAATAGATTCTTAATATCATTGATTAAAGTGTACATTAATGATTATAAAATTCTTGTTTTCTATTTTCTTAATCCTGTATCCCCTTTATTTAGTTTCTCATTTGGTGGTGACCCAAAACAAAAATTATTTTGTTGCTACATTAAAATTACCATTTTGATAAAGTTATGAATCATAATTCAAATACTTGATATGCAGATATTTCTCACCCCTAGGAAATAGTCATTTAATTACACAGTGGTCATAACTATTAATCTGAAAAAATAATTATATATTGACAATAGAAGAGTTATTATTAAAGTTATTTTGACTTCTCAAACCACATTATACCAAGTTTTGAGTTCATATTTTAGTTTCTATATTCAAGTGTACTATCAAGGAAATGCTCAGAGGATATAACAATTAATTCTCCATTGGTTGGAACAGAGTTTTCAAAGGAAATGTTTAAGGAGTCTGGAAAAATGCATTATTGCTTAAGGATATGACCAGTGTTATTTTATGGCTTATAAAGTAAAGTAGTATAGTTGGATGAACTAATGTTAAATTTCAGATTAAGAAATGTGATATGAACTTTTGACAAATTTGAATAAGAAGAATAAAAGTTGTGCTTTAGAAATATTAGTTGGTAAAAACAGGAGGGGAAGAAAAACCTGGCAAGAGGCAAGTATGCAAGTTTAGATATTTTTCCCCCTGGACCTTCCTGATATTTGTCCCACCTCTCTAGGCAGCTGGTAATTTTCTGTTGTTACCTTACAGCCTTCACATTAAGATCTGTTAGTTTTCCCCAGCAACGTGGAATTTTTAGAAGAGAAGACCTTAACTGCCTGTGATCCAGGTATCCTCCTCAAACCCAGACCTCCTTCTCTTCCCATGATCTAGGCCATGACTAACCTCCATCTCCCTATTTTGTCTTTGGTTTTCCAAATTTCTGCACATTCATCTCACTCTGAAATAAATTATCTCCCAGTGCTGGGAAGGAAGACAAGCTCTTGACTGTGCTTGTTGACTATGGCAATCATGATTTCATTCATTGCATCATTATCTTCCCCACCCATTCTTGCTCTGTCCTCAAACAGAACACATAGCCAGAGACACACATTCATCTGATTTACTGGTGGTGAAGAGGAAGGACATAGATGCCTGTGAAGGAAGTGGAAATGAATTTCTCTTTCTCTAGAACTCAGTGAGCCCTGCTCTGTCGATTACTCCTATCATTTTGACTGTGGTTCTCCACAGCAAGTATACTCACTACATATTATAATCATCTGTAATCTTAATAGCTTCTTAACCAGTTCTCTTTTTTAATTAGATTTTTTATTTACATTACTTTTCTTTTCTTTTCTTTTCTTTTTCTTTTTCTTTTTTTTTTTTTTTTTTTTTTTTTTTGAAGTGTGGGGGGCGGGCTTTGAAGTCTTTCATTTTTTTTAAATTTTTATTAGATATATTTCTTTACTTACATTTCAAATGTTATTCCCTTCTTGATTTCCTGTCCATAAGCCCCCATTCCCTCCACACCCCCTCCCCAATACCCATATTCCCCATATACATCCCACTTACTACCCCCACTATTCCCCTGCCCTGGGGGTCCAAACTTGGCAGGGCCAAGGGCTTCCCCTTCCACTGGTGCCCCAACAAGGCTATTCTCTGTTACATATGCACTTGGAGGGAGCCCTGGACAGTCCATGTGTAGTCTTTCAGTAGTAGTTTAGTCCCTGAAAGCTCTGGTTGGTTGGCATTGTTGTGCTTATGGGGTTGCAAGCTCCTTTGACTCTTTCAATCCTTCCTCTAATTCCCCCCCAAGGAAGTCCTGTTCTCAGTTCAGTGGTTTGCTGCTAGCATTGACCTCTGTATTGGACATGCTCTGGATGTGTCTCTCAGGAGAGATCTATATCCTGTCTCTTCTAGCATGCATTTTTTAGCTTTATCAATCTTATCTAGTTTTGATGGCAGTATATATATGGGACACAAGTGGGGCAGGATCTGGATAGCCGTTCCTTGAATCTCTGCTGTAAACTTTACTTCTATATCCCCTCCTATGGATATTTCCCCTTTTAAGAAGGAGTTGGATCATCTGCATTTTGATCATCCTTCTTCTTGAGCCTCCTGTGGTCTGTGGATTGCATCTTGGGTAATTCGAGCTTTTTGGCTCGTATTCACTTATCAATAGGAGTATACCAAGTGTGTTTTTCTGTGATTGGGTTACTTCACTCAGGATGATATTTTCTAGTTCATTCCATTTGCCTATGAATTTCATGAAGTCATTGTTTTTGAAAGCTGAGTAGAACTACATTGTGTAGATGTACCACATTTAACTAAATGGAGAGAAACTTGAAGCAATTCCACTAAAATCAGGGACTAGACAAGGCTGCCCACTCGCTCCCTACTTATTCAATATAGTTATCAAAGTCCTAGCCAGAGGAATCAGACGGTGAAAGGAGGTCAAATAGATACAGATTGGAAGTGAAGAAATCAAAATATCACTATTTGTAGATGATATGAGAGTGTACTTAAGTGACCCCAAAAGTTCCACCAGAGAACTACTTAACTTGATAAACAACTTCAGCAAAGTGTCCGAGTATAAAATTAACTCAAACAAATCAGTAGCCTCCTCTACTCAAGGTATAAACAATCTGAGAAAAGAAATGAGGGAAATGACACCCTTCACAATAGTTCCAAATAATATAAAATATCTTGGTGTGACTTTAACCACGCAAGTGAAAGATCTGCATGACAAGAATCAAGTCTCTGAAAAAAAGAAATAGAGGATGATCTCAGAAGATGGAAAGATCTTCTATGGTCATGGATTGGCAGAATTAATATAGTAAAGATGGCCATTTTGCCAAAAGCAATCTACAGATGCAATGCAATCCCTATCAAAATTCCTACTCAATTCTTTATAGAGATAGAAACAACAATTTGCAAATTCATTTGGAATAATAAATAACCCCAGGATGGCAAAAACTATACTCAACAATGAAAGAACTTCTGGGGGAATCACCATCCCTGACTTCAAGTAGTATTACAGAGCAATAGTTAGAAAATATGTATGGTATTGGTACAGAGATGGGCAGATAGATCAGTGGAACAGAATTGAAGACCCAGAAATGAACCCACACACCTATGGTCACTTGATTTTTGACAATGGAGCTAAAACCATGCAATGGAAAAAAGACAGCATTTTCAACAAATGGTGCTGGTTCAACTAGAGGTCAGCATGTAGAAGAATGCAAATCAATCCATTCTGATCACCATTTACAAAGCTTAAGTCCAAGTGGATCAAGGACCTCCACATCAAACCAGATACACTCAAACTAATAGAAGAAAAACGTGGGGAAGAGTCTCACATGGGCACTAGGGAAAATTTCCTGAACAAAACAACAATGGTTTATGCTCTAAGATCAAGGATGCACAAATGGGACATCATAAAACTGCAAAGATTCTGTAAGGCAAATGACACTGTCATTAGGACAAAATGGTAACCAACAGATTGGGAAATGATCTTTATCAATCCTACATCTGATAGAGGGCTAATATCCAAAATATACAAAGAAATAAAGAAATTAGACTCCAGAGAAACAAATAACACTATTAAAACATGGGGTACAGAGCTAAACAAAACATTCTCAGCTGAGGATTATCGAATGGCCAAAAAGCACTAAATAAATGTTTAACATCCTTAGTCATCAGGGAAATGCAAATCAAAACAACCCTGACATTCCACCTCACACCAGTCAGAATGGCTAAGATAAAAAACTCAGGTAACAGCCTACGCTGGCGAGGATGTGGAGAAAGAGAAACACTCCTCCATTTTTGGTGGGATTGTAAACTGGTAAAACCACTCTGGAAATCAGTCTGGAGGTTCTTCAGAAAATTGGAAATTCCACTACCTGAGGACCCAGCTATACCTCTCCTGGGCATATACCCAAACGAAGCTCCAACATGCAACAAAGACACATGCACCACTATATTCATAACAGCCTTATTTATAATAGCCAGAAGCTGGAAAGAACCCAGAACTCCATTCCTCTGTTGAAGGGTGCCTGGGTTCTCTCCAGGTTCTGGAGTAAAAAAAATGTGATACATCCTGTTGATATTTCAACCATTATCCCCCTTCCTGGTTTTCCATCCATAAACGCCCTATCTCATCACTCCTCCTCCTGCTTCTATGAGGGTGTTCCTCCACCTATTCACCCCTTCCCACCTCTCTTCCCTGAAATTCCCCTACACTGAGGCATTGAGCTCTGGCAGGAACATGGACCTTTCCTCCCATAGATGCCGAACAAGGCCATCCTCTGCTACATATGTAGCTGTAGCCATGGGATTGTCCATGTGGTCTCTTTGGATAATGGTTTATTCCCAGGGAGCTCTGGTTGGTTGTTATTGTTGTTCTTATGGTATTGCAAAGGGGATTTTTCAAAGGTTTTGACCCCTTTTCTAGACCACTGTTCAAAATTAGGAGAGAAAAGTTGCTAAATAGGGCAAGGGAATGTAGACTTATTTTAGTTCTTTGAGGATACCAGCACTGTAGTTCAGTAGTGTCAGTATATGAAATATGAGTCAACACTGATGGCACTATGCACCAGAAATACCTAGACCTCCACCAAACATGGATGGGTCAGAGGGAGTAACTAAAATTGGTTGAGAGACCAGGAGAAGTTCTATGCTGTGCATCTCTCAATGAAGCAGGCATCTGGAAAGGTGCAAGACGAACAAAATGTTGCAAAGCTACCTATGTAAGCATGCCTTTACTGTCCACTGACTTACATTTATATTTGATACAAATATCATGTGTCCTCCCATGGGTCTTACTTCAGCAAAATACCATGAGAATCTGCCTCAGCAAATACCACATTGGTCTGAATCAAATGACAGATACACAAGCTTTCCACTTCAGAAATATTTTGATTAATTACCAGGAGAAAAGTATTCTAAGAGAAGTAATAATATTATAAATAGTGATAGATGTGTACTTTTGTCACTGTACAATATGAGTGTGTATGTGGTATGGTCATTTTTATGTTGTATGCATGTTTGTAATCATGTTCATATGCATAAAGGCCAGAAGTAGATATTGAATGAGTTCTCTGATCATTCTCTACCACATTTTGAGACAGAGTCTTTCACAGAAGCTCACTGATTTTGTTTTATCTGTCCAGTGAGAACCAAGGTTCCTTCAGTCTTTACTTCACCAGTTTGAGATGTATACCACCAGGTCAGATTTCTAATGTGGTTGCTGAACATCCAAATACAGGCCTTCATGCTTTGTCATACAGCTGTACTATTTCTTTCAACCCACACTATGGGCATTTTATAGGATTAATTAATGCTCTGAGGTCTATACATTCACTGACTTAAACTACTCTAACACCAAACACAGGAAGCAGGTAGAATATAAGCCAAATTCTTCACTTTATATATTTCATCCAGAAAATGTTTCATTGGTTCTAATAACATAAAACAGATTGTGTTAGGTGTGAAAATTTGAATATACTTTGAGTTTTTAATTTTTTAAAAGATGTTTTACCTAATAGAGTATTACGTCATTCCTGCCAGGTCTTCTAAGGTACACTTCTTCCAACAGACCCAGTCCTTCCATCGTCAAGTTGATAGTGATAGTCTTCTTTCTTTCATCATCGTTATTATCATCATCATTGTCATCATTACATATATGTGCATTCACATATACATACATACATACATACATACATAAATATATAGAACTAGCTGAGTATGTTCTTTCTGCTTATTTGCATAAGAATTCTAGGCTGAACATTCTTTGCCTCGCAAGCAGTAAAGGGGCTCATACCTGGGATAAGTTAATTCTTCTTTCTTCAGTAATTAGCTGTGTCCAGTTCCTTGTCTGTAGGTTGGACATTACAAACCATCTCCTTTTAATGGTAACATATCCATTTGTTTTGCCTTTGTTTTTGCAGCCTTTCGTAGGAAAGAGTGTTTTACAGCAGACTTCTTTCTGTCAGGGTCCTTAGAACATTTACATAGTTTCTTCTGATATGTTCAGGGAGCCAAAGAATCAGGAGCAGTAATGAACCATATTTAGGACTCAGGTCTTGCATGATTCAAAGATGGATCAGACATAAATGCTTCTCTCTTTTAGTCTAGCCTCCAAGGTTCCTGAAATACTTTATAATCTGTTAAGGGACAGAAGCAATTAAGGAGTGCTAGGCAGCTGCAGCATCTAAGACAATTACCAACATGAAAAGAAATGCATAAAGGTACAAGAAGTAGCACTAACTTATCAGTGGCAACCCATAACTTTCTAATAGGATTAAAAACCACTCAGAAGGAGGGAAATCATACCTAGTAATGGAAACTGAGATAATGAGCTAATGAGGTCATCAGCCTTAGAAAATAATCTATTATTACCATTTCGCTTGACTTTACTGCAGTCTAAACGTGTAGCTACCACATTCATCAAAGATGTCTCTCTTACAGCAGGTGTAGACTGTCATGTAAGACTACAGCAGCACACCGTGCAGGGAAGTCTACAACTGCACACCGTGCAGGGAAGATTACAGCTGTACACCATGCAGGGAAGACTACAGCTGCACACCATGCAGGGAAAACTACAACTGCACACCGTGCAGGGAAGTCTACAACTGCACACCGTGCAGGGAAGTCTACAACTGCACACCATGCAGGGAAGACTACAGCTGCACACCATGCAGGGAAGACTACAGCTGCACACCATGCAGGGAAGACTACAGCTGCACACCAGCAGGGAAGACTACAGCTGCACACCGTTCAGGGAAGACTACAGCTGCACACCATGTAGGGAACACTACAACTGCACACCATGCAGGGAAGACTACAGCTGCACACCAGGGAAGACTACAGCTGCACTGCAGGGAAGACTACAGCTGCACACCATGTAGGGAACACTACAACTGCACACCATGCAGGGAAGACTACAGCTGCACACCATGCAGGGAAGTCTACAACTGCACACCATGCAGGGAAGACGACAGCTGCACACTGTTCAGGGAAGACTACAGCTGCACACCGTGCAGGGAAGTCTACAACTGCACACAGTACAGGGAAGACTACAGCTGCACACCGTGCAGGGAAGACTACAACTGCACACCATGCAGGGAAGACTACAGCTGCACACCATGCAGGGAAGACTACAGCTGCACACCATGCAGGGAAGACTACATCTGCACACCACGCAGGGAAGACTACAGCTGCACACCACGCAGGGAAGACTACAACTGCACACCACGCAGGGAAGACTACAACTGCACACCACGCAGGGAAGACTACAACTGCACACCATGCAGGGAAGACTACAGCTGCACACCATGCAGGGAAGACTACAACTGCACACCGTGCAGGGAAGACTACAACTGCACACCATGCAGGGAAGACTACAGCTGCACACAATGCAGGGAAGACTACAACTGCATACAGTACAGAGATTAGCACATTGTAGAGAAAACAGCCCTTACCTATACCTTAAGCTCTGTGCATTCAGCCAATATGTGTAGGATGAATAAATGACCAGGACTCGAAGTATCATAAATTGCACATTATATACCACTTCTAATTGGTTGAACCATGCTTTATTTAAACACTCTAGGTGTTATAAATACCTGAAATACAGGGATATTTGTCGAAGAGAACAACACTATACTAACACAGCTCTTTGAAATCTTATTTTCTACTACAGAAACATTTGGTATTGACTTTCTATCTATCTATCTATCTATTTATCTATCTATCTATCTATCTTTTCATCTATTTACCTATCTATCACTGTGGATAACATCTATTTCTACACTCAACAGGTACCAACTGTGCTGTAGTATATTTTATTTAGTTAACTATTCATAAAAGAATAAATTTATTAAAATTAAAAACAAATAATGATATTTTGATAAATAATTATAAGCTATTCAAGGCAATTTAGAGACAAGAAAAAAGCCACCTTGTAAGGAGCATTAACTATATTAATTACTTCATTTTTATGAGATTCTGTTTACAAATGTTGAAAACTTCCATAATAGTTAATGATTATCTATTAATACATTGAATTTAATAACAGTATTAGAATAGCTGATGACATTAATATTTTAAATCTTCATGTGTAAATTTTAGGAAGCATAAATATTTGTATATATTTGATATATTTTCATAGCAGTAGCAGTAAGACCAAAAATCCTCCTGCGTTGAGTGCCGCTCAGTTATGTCTCTGGTAGATGGTGCCATATTTGCCTTATTATTACTGTTGACTTTATAATATTATTCTGGTTTTGTCCACAATAATGGAGAAATATAATAACACCGATTCAGGAGTGTCTAAATGGTTACACGCCCCCCCCCATTAGAAGTACTGAGATTATGTCATGCATTAAGTTACGTGATGGATCTTCACAATGATTCTTTCCAGTCAATGTGGCTCTTCCTCTGTAGACTCTGTAGGGGCATCACATTAGTGAAGCACAATTGCCAGAGTTCCTTTTACCAAAATAATCCAATGGTAGTCATTTTACAATGTTTTTCAGAACATATCTTAAGCCTTTATAAAATGTATTTGGATTATTTCTCTGTTCAGTGATTGATTGTATCAATTAGGTTTTTGTTTATGAGATAATCAGTGTGATCCAAAGTTACTAATAATTCATAGTTCTTCATAGTGGTAACTTAAGACAGGAAGTCAAGGCAAGAATCTAGCAGCAGAATCTGACAAAGAGGTGCCAAGGACCCGCTTCAACTAGCAGAGAGGATTCTGAGGAATGGGTATTTGGAGCTGAGAAAAAAATGACTCCAAGCCAGTCTTGGGTATAAACTGGCAGCTATGTCTTAGGCTGGAGACAGCTCTCCATGGTAGCTCAGATAGCTCAGCTCTTGCAGACAATAGCCCAGTCTTTTATTTGCATATCAATGAAGTCATCCACCACAGGTTCCCTTTACATTTCCCAAGAATCAGCATTTTATGACCTTAGGCCTTGATGTGAACAAGACAGTAAGTACATTTTTTTTTAACATACAAAATGAATTCAAAGAACTTCCTGCCTTTAAAAAAAAAAAGAAAGAAAAAAGCATTCCATTTGTTTACATCTCAATTGACCTCGAACTTCCTCATTAACCCTCCACCAAAGCCCCATCCCACATCCACCCTCTACCCTCCACCCTCCCCTATGTCTGTATTAGGGTGCTCCCCCATACATTCAACCTCTCCTGCCCCACCTCTTCCACATTCCCCTATTCTTGGTCATCAAACCTCCTAAGGACAATGGCCTCCCCTTCCACTGATGTCAGACAAGGACATCCTCTGCTACATATGTATGTGGAGCCTTGGATTCCTCCCTGTAAACTCCTTGGTGGGTGGTCTAGTCCCTGGGAGAACTGGGTAGTTCAGCCAGGCGAAATTTTGTTTTTTCTGGGGTTGTAATCCCTGTCCTCAACTCCTCTAGTCCTTTTACCAGGGAAGCTCCCCCACGGGGTCTCTGAGCTTAGTCTGATGGTTCGCTCCAAGTATCCACATCTACATTGGTCAGTTGCTGGCAGAAACTCCAAAGGAACAGCCACACCAAGTTCTTGTCAGCAAGCACATCTTGGCAATAGCAACAGTGTCCTGTCAGTATTGGTGCCTGTATAAAGGATGGGTCCCTAGGCCAGGCCGTCCCTGGATGGCCCTTTCTTCAGTCTCTGCTCTAATTTGTGTACCATCTTCTCTGTTGGACAGGAATACTTCTGGGTTAAAAACTTTGACATGGGTGGCCCCATCCCCCAACCAGGGGAGGTACCTATCCACTGGAAGAGGTCTTTACAGGTTCTATCTCCCATTCTCTGAAAATTTGGGCTAAAGTCATCCCTATTGGGCTCAGGAGCCCCTTTTTTCTTTGACCTCTGTGATCCTCCCATGGCTATGCCCAGTTCCTTATCCTTCACTGATACTTATTTTTATTCTGTTTCCTGACACATCTCCCTCCCATCCCCTTCACTACATGATACTGCCCCCCCCATTTCCTCCCTTTCTCTCTCCCTCTTATGTCCCCACTTCCTTTCATCTCCCGTGATCATCCTGTTGACCTGACCCCACAATGCAGGAGTGAAGTATCTACAATGTGGTCTTTCTTCCTCCTAAGCTCTATATGATCTGTGGGTTATATATTATGGTCGTTCTGAACTTTTGAGCCAATATCTTCTTGTCAATGAGTACATATCATCTGTGTTCTTTCATGTCTGGTTTACCTCACTCAGGATGATATTTTCTACTTCCATCCATTTGCCTGCAAATTTCATGAAATCACTGTTTTTAATAGTTGAGTAGTACTCCATTATATAAATGTACCACATTTTATGTATCCATGTTTGTGTTGAGGGATATATGGGTTGTTTCCAGCTTCTGGCTATTACAAATAAGGCTGCTATGAACAGTGGAGCATGCATCCTTGTCCTATGTTGGAGCATCTTTTCAGTATCTGCCCAAGAGTGGTATAGCTGGGTCTTTTTAAGTACAGACAATAAGCTAGATCACCATTTTTACTAGCTCTGCCCTAGTCTAAACTAGCTTTGTCCCAGGCTAATCATGAACTCAGGAATCTGCCTGCCTTTGTAAGCACAAATGATAAGTTTATCTGGGTGGAATCTTGCCTTGTGATAAATTCACCAATCTCTATCTCCTTCCTTACTATCTTTCTGATAAGCTGGCTCATAGTACAGCTGTTAGGTCCATGAATCCCCTCATGTAATTTATATCACATTCTTATATTTTATACAGTTGAGAAATCATGTTTATATAATTTTGAACTCATATTTTCAAAGTTATTTTCCACAGTCTTAAGTGCTATCCTAAAGTTGTCAGCATTTACCATTTTCATAAGCAGATTAGCCAAACCCTTGACTTCTGGAATCATTGTTTCTAATTATCACGAAGTCCTTAACCTTGGTGGAGAGACTATTTTTGGAAGGAGGAACATAAAGTATATTATGCACATTATTATACAAACAAGGATATCTAGCAATCATCAACACTCATGGAGGTCTTTGCCTTTGCTCTAGGAGTGGGAATTTTGCTACGCTATCCCTTAAGCATGACCATTTCAAAGTCCGGAAAGAGGCACTGGAGAAAAACTTTACAGGATTCCTCCACAAAAATTGCTTTGTTTCAGCATTTATATTTTTTATAATAAATAAAATCCAGGATATTTTGCCCAGGGGTAGTACCACCACCACTAATGAACTGTCTCGTACCATCTCTATCACTAACTAGGGAGTGCTTTATGGGCTTGTCCATAGACTGAACTGTTAGAAGGATTTCTTCAACTGTGGTTTTCTCTTTCTGAATGACTCTAGTTTATATCAAGTCATCAATAAATTTAAACAAACTACCTATTATCAAAATATTACCATCACTTTAAACATCACCACCACCAGTACCACCACCACCACCACCACCACCACCACCACCACCACCACCATCATCATCATCACAATTATACTTGTGTTTTTTGTTTTTAAAATTTTTTTCATTAGATATTTCTTTACTTACATTTCAAATGGTATTCCCTTTCTTGGATTCCTGTCCAAAAGCCCGCATCCTCACCCCCTCCCCAATATGGGTGTTCCCTCCCTCTACCTCCCTTACCTTGCCCCCGCCTCCGACATTCCCCTGCACTGGGGGTCCAACCTTGGCAGGACCAAGGTGTCCCTTCCCCTGGTCCCCCTACAAGGCTATTCTCTTCTACCTATGCAGTTGGAGACCTGGGTCAGTTCATGTGTAGTCTGTAGGTATTGGTTTAGACCCGAGAAGCTCTGGTTGGTTGACATTATTGTTCTTATGGGGTTGCAAGCCCCTTCAGCTCTTTCACTCCTTCCTCTATACTTGCGTTTATTCTTGTCTCAGAGAAGGAACCATCCATGATAACCAAAGAGGTAATGTTCATAAAGAAATTATCATAGGGAAAATAATATAAAAAGATTTATATAGTTCACAAGAGTTTTAAAATATCTGCACTGTGCTAAAGAGCATCAAGTAGCTGACTCAGGGGGTGGATAATGTTAATCGAAAAATGGTGTCTCAACACTGTTGAATACCTTGCTTGAGATAAAATTTTGTGGTTTGAATATGTATGAAATCTTTATACTTACTTTTTGTTTTCTATGTGGTAGCACTTGGAGGCTGTGGAAACTTGATTAGGTGGATGGAGTAGAGTGCTTATTCCTGGCAATTCTAGGATTACTTCTTTATTTGAGGTCTAGAGATGTGAACAAGTAGCTTTATGCTTCTACTTCCACAACTTTGAGTCACTCCTTCCACCTGGCTTTCACTGTCAGGATCGAATGCATTCAAACTCACCAGCATTGTAAATCCTTCTTCTTTCAATTAGTATTGCCAAATAATTCATTGACAAGAAAAGTTACTGAATCAACTGCTAAGAAAGGAATTGCAGTGTTAACAGTGGCAACTGGTCCAAATAAATTGTTGTTCAAAGTTCTTAATGATCAGAGAAATACAAATCAATTTGACCCTGAGATTCCAACTTATACCAGTCAGAATAGCTAAGATCAAAACCTCAGGTGACAACACATGTAGATGAAGATGTGGAGAAAGAGAAAAACTCCTCCATTTCTGATGGGATTGCAACTGGTATGAGCACTCTGGAAATCAATTTGGAGATTCCCTCAGAAACTTGGAAATAGACCTTACTAAGGACCTAGAAATACCATTCTTGGGAATATACCCAAAAGATGCCCCACCAAGCCACAGGGACACGTCTACCTCTATGTTCATTGGGGTCTTATTTGTGATAGCCAGAAGTTGGAAACAACCCAGATCTCCCATGGCAGAAGAATGGATTCAGAAAATGTAGTTCATTTACACAATGAAATACTACTCAGGTATTATGGACAAGGACATCCTGAGTTTTGCAGGCAAATGGATGGGAGTAGAAAATATCATCCTTAGTAAGGTAACTGAGACTCAATAGGATGTGCATGGTATGTGCTTACTAATAAGTAGATATGAGAAAAAGCAAAAATTAACAAAACAAAACAAACAAACAACAACAACAACAACAACAAAAACCCAAAACAGAATACCGAAGATACAGTCCACAAAACTCAAAAAGGTCAAAGACCAGAAGGGCCCAAGTGAGGCTGTCTCAGTTCCACTTGGGAGGAAGAAGAAAGCAACCACAATGGGGGAGGGAGGGATGGATGGGGTTGGATGAAGAAGGGAACATGATCTGGTATTGGGTGGGGGAAAAGGACTGAAGCCCTGGGGGCCAGCAGAAAAAATGGAAATACGTGACCTTGGGAGGAAGGAGGTTGGGAGGACCCTCTAGAATGTACCAGAGACCTAGGAAGTGAGAACTCAGGACTCAAAGTGGGGAAACTTAGATGAAATGTCTTACAGTGGGGAGAGGAAACTGGTTGAGTCAACCCCAATTAGAAGGACAGGGCATCAAGTGAGGGATGAGTTTCCTATTCCACATTAAAAACTCTGACCCACAATTCTTCCTGGTAGAAATGCAGGGATGGAAATAGAGAACAGCCTGAGGAAAAGAAAGTCCAGCAAGAGGCCAAAAGTGGGTACCAGCTCAAGGGGACACAGGACCTAATACCATTACTAAGGCTTTGGGGCAATCACAAAAAGAGACCTATCATGACTGCCCTCCAAAAGACCCAAAAAAGCAGCTTAAAGTGTCACATGCAAATATGTGTACCCAACCAATGTACATAAGCTGCTGACTCCTCTTTTAATTAGGGAAAGGCTGAAGGAAGCTGAGGAGGAGGGCAACCTTGTAGGAGAGCCAGCAGTCTCAATTAACCTACAACCATGAGATCTCTCAGACAGTGAATCACCAATGAGGCAGCTACACCAGCTGAGAAGAGGCCCCCAACACATATACAGCAGAGGACTCCCCGGTCTGTGTTCAGTAAGAGAAGATGCACCTAACCCTCAAGAGTCTGGAGGCCTCAGGAAGTTTAGAGGTCCGGTGGGGTGTAGGGTGGGGACATCTTAGTGGATATGGGGGAAGGGTGGGGAGGAGTTATGGGATGAGAAACAGTTGGAGGGTGGACCAAGAGGGGAATAAAATCTGGAGTGTAAAAGTAAATAAAAATTTAAAAATGGGAAAGAAAATTGGACTACTTCTCTACATACAAAATAAGCATGTGTCTAGAAAAAGAATACCTTAGGCTGTGACTTAGTGTTACTAAAAATGTAATTATCATCAATGGGAAACTACAACGACCCAACAAATGGGAGGTTGATAAATGACTGACTTCTTAAATGTCAAATTGTTGGTTACTCCATCAGGTAAGGAACAGAAACATGCTGATGCAATTGTTGTGACTGAATGAATATCAAACAGGTAGTATAATGTACTGATAAATTAAAAAATATCTCCACATGCAAGCTTAGTTATAAAAATAAGCACTCTAATTTCCTTGATGTTTCTTATTTTATTTTTCTGAGTGTATTTGTGTGGTGAGATATATAACATACATTTGCTTTAAGCGGAGATCTATTTTTCCCCTTAGTTAATTTTTTATCAAGTATTATAATTTTGAGAATGTATCAATTTTTAAATATCCCTACTACAACTTTCCAATGTAACTCCTAAAATATCACAAAAAATAAGCATTCATCAAAGGATTTTTCCACGCATTCTGGGGAAAAGTCAGCAGAGTTTGAGTGGTGTAGGCCATGGGAATTAGGCATAACATAAGCAGGTGTAATTGGGTATCAAGTTATCAAATATTGAATTGTGATAGCTCCTCTGTTGTTAACTTGACTTGATTAGGTATTACATAGAACTTTTGAAATGTAGAAGCATGCCATGAATGTTTTCAGGAAGATTTGGTATAGGGGAGAGTAAGTGGAATGGAAGTATTACCATCAGTTTTGATGGTACCTTACAATGAGTGGCCTAGATTAAGAGGAAGAGGAAAAGAGAAAGGAGAAGGAAAAGGAGGGGGAGAATGAGGAAAAGGAAGAGAAGGAAGAGGAGGAGAGGGGGAGGAGGAAGAGGAGGAGGATATTCTAGGAAAAGGAAGACTTAGACTGAGTGATAATTCGTTTTACTGATAGAGGACATCTTCCCTGATGCTTCCAGATTCTGCTGAAGTCCCTTCTCTTGCCTTCTAGTTCAGATCAGTGTCTCCCTTAGAAAATTCCAACTTTTCAGTGCTAGAAGGGGAGTACTCAGGGTTCCAACTTTCTTATTTCAGAAAGCTACTCCCATGGTTTCCATCATGAATATAATCAAGCAAGGCATTGTTATCAATGGAAAACCTATACTTTTACAGATATTTTATAGCAAAAAATTAGAATATAAAAGACATCTCTATATGTAGCAAATGGGAAGTTTGTTTCTTGAAATGTATAATAATCATATTTGTTTTTATTTTGAGGCAATAATTGAGCAACTTAGTAAGAAGGCTCAACAAACACTTCTCTTCCTTCCTTCCTTCCTTCCTTTTTTCTTCCTTCCTTCCTTCCTTCCTTTCTTTCTTTCTTTCTTTCTTTCTTTCTTTCTTTCTTTCTTCTTAAATTCAAGAATCCTGTGAAATAAATTCATTGTCCTTACAGTACATTCCGTGTTTTACTACTGAGAGAATCTATTTGCAAATTATGCAATAATAACTCAAAATCCTGGTATCTGTTGCATCATAAATCATAAAATATTTTACTTCTATGCCATAATAATGTGTTTTCCATTAGCATGTCTGAAACTACAGTAGGATAAAATGTTGTATCATAAGGAGATAATATGATGTATTTTATTTATTTCTTTATGCATATTTTTCTGCTCTTAACATTAGTATTTTCTTTAATAAGGGGAGTTTGAAAGTAAAAGAAATATGTAAAATAATACAAACAAAGCAAAAACAAATAAAACTTCATCTCTACAATATAAAATAGAGCAATGACTTTATTTTAATGCAAATTTCAATATGCTTCCAAATATATGTATGTATTGAATGCAATTCTATAATTATTGTCATAACACAAATTGCTTTGGGATATCACAGTTGTCTTTTAAATTATATGAGTATTTCTGTCATTAAGTTTTACGCATGAGTCTTAATATCTGTTTAATGTTCTTCTCTTTAACAACGAGTTACTTATATAATTGTTAGTGAACATTTGAGTAATTTAAAGCTTTTCCCTTTTAGAAACGAATTCTGCAATGTATATGTCTTTCAAACTTTTTTTGTGCTTGTCTTCTTTACATTTTAAAAATCCTACAGGTAAATAGTTGCATCAATTTTTCACTTATTTCCCCATGGATGTTTTGGGTTTTCTGATTTATCTAAAAGTCACACAGCAAGCACCATTATAATAGAGAGGGCCTCTCTGTTGCTTCACTTAAGGAAATTCAAGCTCCAAATAGAATTGTCTTTGTTGTGTTTTTCTTTGTAGAGAAGTGTTGGTGTCTTTCACAGATTTTACAGTGTCTTCCAACAATTCATATACAGAATAACATATTAAGTTGCATTCAATTTTTCTCAGTTTCCTCGTGCTCTTTCATTTCAAATAAAAATAATCACAAGCTATTAAATTCAAGAACTTGTGAAAATTTCTTAATTCCTGAGTCCTTCTAAAGATATTTAAAAGTGTTACTCTTCTTTTTTTACTGGATGATTTTGACTTCTTTGCCAATATCAGGCGACCACAGGTATATGGGTTTAATTCTGTGTTTTCAATTTTATTGGCTATAGGTTTGCTGTATGTTTTTTTTTATTATTATTGTTAGGTATGGTCCTTGAATTCCTGATCCTTCCAAGACTTTTCACATGAAAGGGTCAAATGTTTTTACAGCATCTAATGAGATGATCACGTATATTTTTTCTCTTTGAATTTGTTTATATAGTGTATTATGGTGATGGATTTCCACATATTGAACCATCCATCCCTGCATCTCTGTGAAGAAGCCTACTTGATCATGGAAAATGGTTGTTTTGATGTGTTCTTGGATTCAGTTTGCAAGAATTTTTTGAGCATCTTTGTATCAATATTCATAAGGGAAATTGGTCTGAAGTTCTTTTCCTTTTTTGGGACTTTGTATATTTTAGGTAACTGTATTTTAGGTGAACGTGTGAATGTGCCAAATTTTCTTTATCCATTCCTCTGTTGAGGGGCATCTGGGTTGTTTCCAGCTTCTGATTATTACAAATAAAGCTGCAATGAATGTAGTTGGAGCACATGGTTTTGTGGTATGGTGGAACATTCTTTGGATATATGCCCGGGAGTCATGTAGCTAGGTCTTCATGTAGTACTCTGTACAATGTTCTGAGGTACTACTACAGGAAGACAAACAGAGTCAGATGACTTGGAACCTTGGGGCTCTCAGAGACTGAACTACCAACAAAAATCATACACTGGCTGGATTAGGGACTCCACACATAGTAGTGTGTGGGCAGCTTGGTCTTCAGGTGAGTGTTCCAACAACTGGAGCAAGGGCTACACCTGTAGCTGTTGCCTGTCTGTAGAATGTGTTACAGACATAATGGGGCTGTTTGTAAGAAGAGAATGGGAGGGGGATGAGGGAGGGACTGTTTCAGGAGTGAACTGCTAGGAGCAGCTTTCAGTATATAAAGTGAATAAAACAAAAAACAAGCAAACAAAGTGTAAAACTTTATCACATGAGGTTGTGGAAGACAATTTTTAATGTACAATTTTAATGAACATATAGCTGTGTAATTCTTCCTTTTATATAAAACCTAAAAGGATATTTTCAAGATGCAAAGTAGTTTGAAATCTGATGTAGGGCATCAGAACACAGTATTCCTTTTTTTATCTGAAGTAACTTTCTTCTCTTAAAGTTCTACAGATTTCGGAAGTCAAGGTCAAAACAAATTGGTTTTAAATTAGGGAATGCAGATTTCATTAAGTCTTAACTTTTCATGTATATTATCATTTTACAAGTGGGACCAATAGCTATTGACAATTATACAGACAGGATCTTTGTGTTTACAAGAGAGTTCCTATTCAAAAACACTAAACATTTGTTTTATGAGGTATGTATAGCTATCAAGCTAACAGTAATAAGGAAAAAAAGCTTATAAATATCTTTTTTTTTCCAGCAGACATATACAATGCCTAATTTGTTTCAACCCATGGGTCTGATATATCAGCATTCTCTTCATTATCTCTTTTTACTATTTTATTCAGATAGTTTATTCAGCATAGCTATTCAATGGCATTTACATAACTCTGAGGGGGAAAGCATATCCAGCAGTCATTTGCTTACTTTTCTTCAGACACAGCACTACACAAAAATTTTCAGATGTTCATTGCAAAAATTGATAATTATTCTGGCAACAGCACAGACTGAATTTGTTTAGAATTGCCACTTGCAGTAAGATTCTTACTTCCATATGAAGAGCAAATGCTATTTTTCATGTTCTCTTATCCTTCTCCTGGTCATCCCACACTGTTCCTAACTAAATTTCAGAAATCTTTACAGGTGAAAGAATTAAAGAATTTGCATTAGCAAAATGATAATACTTATTGCATTAAAAAGTCTACACAGACTGCTTACGTTTTGATGTTGTTTTAGGCAGTTAGATGAAACAAAGTTTCACATATTCTTATTTTGCCCTTGATTTTGTAAATGTCCAATTGCGGTGTTTATCCTTGCTTTAGACAAAGCTAGGAAACTATCCTAGGCTTGTAAATTTCATTTAGATCACGTTGTATTAGGCACATTGCAATTATTTAGTTTCCTGTTTGTTATGGTAAAGTGTAGAGAGGCAAAGATTAAAACAGAGACAGAAGGAACACCCATTCAGAGCCTGCCCCACATGTGGCCCATACATATACAGCCACCCAATTAGACAAGATGGATGAAGCAAAGAAGTGCAGGCCGACAGGAGCCAGATGTAGATCTCTCCTGAGAGACACAGCCAGAATACAGCAAATACAGAGGTGAATGCCAGCAGTAAACCACTGAACTGAGAATAGGACCCCCGTTGAAGGAATCAGAGAAAGAACTGGAAGAGCTTGATCATCAGGATCATGCCAGGATCCTGTCAGCAAGCACATCATATTTGTAATAGTGCCTAGGCATGGGATGAATTCCAAGTTGTGCTGGTCATTGGATGTCCTTTCCTTCAGTCTCTGCTTTATTTCAATGGGACCTTATTTGTAATAGCCAGAAGCTGGAAATAACACAGATGTCCCTCAACTAAAAAATGGATACATGAAAAGTGGTTCATTTACAAAATGGAATAGAGGGGGTTGGGGATTTAGCTCAGTGGTAGAGCGCTTGCGTAGCAAGTGCAAGGCCCTGGTTTCAGTCTCCAGCCCCGAAAAAAAAGTAAAAAAGAAAACAAAATGGAATAGAGGAGATAATGAATTTGGCAGGCAAACAGACAGAACTGAGTGAGATAACCCAGAACCAAAAGGGACAAACATTGTATGTGCTCATAGTTAAGTTGATATTAGCCAAAAGGTTAGAATATCCATGATAACAATTCACAAACCCTATAAAGTTTAAGAAGAAGGAAGGCCCAAGTTTGGATAGTTCAATCCCACTCAGAAGGCAAGCAGAGGGAGCAAGAGACCTGAGTGGGAGAGGTGAGGTGGAAGGGAAATGGTAGGGGTAGGATCAAGTATGAGGGGAGATAGGAGAGAAGCCCAAAAGGCCAGAAGAATGGATGGAAATATGCAGCACTGTGGGGTGGAGCCCCGGGAACCTCTAGAGGGTCCCAGACCTGGAATGGGAGAGGTTATCTGGATTCAATGGGGATGACCTTAGACCAAATTCCTAACAGTGGGGAGAGGAAAACTGAAGAAAGTACCTCCAGTAGATAGATGGGCCCCAGTTAAGGCATAGGCTATCCATTCATCTTCAAAATTTTTGGCCCCAAATTGTTTCTGTCTAAAGAAAATGCAGAAAATATATTTATATGCTATATATCCTGGTTACGGTGTTACCTAACCCAACTCTTCTGAGGTCTTTTCTAACATCCCCTCTCATCTGAGTCTACTCCCTTTTTAATTATTATTCTTTAATCTTTTTTTAAAGTCCAGTCATTATGCCTTTCCCAATTGATCCTCTGATTATTCCTCATTCCATACCTACTCCCCCATCTCCAAGAGGATGTTCCCACACCACTACCTTCACATTACCAGACCTTCACACTCCTGGAGGTCTCAAGTCTTTTGAGGGCTAGGTGCATCTTCTCTCACTAAGGCCAGATCAGGCAGTCCTCTTCTGTATACGTTTTGGGGCCTCAAATCACCAGGATATATGATATACACAATATAGTATATATACTAATAATTTTAATATATATCAACTTAATGGTTGTTCCAAATAATAGGGTATCCATTACTTAGGTGACTTCATCCTGCCTTGGCTTAATACTCTACAGATACCGGTTTTCTTTGATCAGCTTGAGAATACGAGATGTTCTACCGCTTCTAAATAGTGGCTGTTAAGCCCTCTGATTTATCCACAGCTTTTCTTCTTCTAATCCTTTTTGAAACATTACTGTCTCTGTGGAAAACTTTACAGATTACAGATTTTAAAAAAGCACCTTGAAATCATCTGCATATAAACAACTCTATATTATTATAGGTGTGTGTGTGTGTGTGTGTGTGTGTGTGTTTGTGTAACAGAAATAAAAAGAGATTATCAATTTAAGAGGGAAATGGGACGTGGAATGGTTTAGAAGAGGGAAAATAATGGGGAAGTAATACAATTATACTTTATTTTAAAACGTTTTATGTAAGAAAATAACAGCAAAGAAGTGCTATTGGGACTGGTGAGCAATCTCCATGGGATAAAAGTGGTTGAAATAAAAATGCCGACCAAGTGACAGCTTGTCCATTTCACTTTATTATATTTCATTGCTCTTTGTACTCCTGAGAACACCATGCATTTTAACTACCAAGTGTTATTATTCTGTAAATAATGTATAAGTTTTTCAAGAGAAAATATTTTTCTTTTAAGTCTACTGATCAGTTTTCAAGTTCCATATGAAAGCTTGTAATATGATAAGCTCTTCACGGTATGAATGTTCTTTCAAACCAACAATGACAATGGTTATCTACAAAATAATGATTAGAAGGGAAATTAGGTGTGACCAAGTAAGTATAGAATGACAAAAATCACCAAAGCTAACAAATATTTAGCGAGGAAACTAATGGAAATAAATAAAAATATTTAACTAGTTTTCTAATCTTTTGCTCAGAAATAGAACAAACCTTATTTTTCTGTGAGGATTAACAGACAGGAGGCTACGAAATAGGTCTCTATGTCTTCACTTAATAGATTCTTAAGTGCAGATTCTCCTATTTCTCTTGAATCTCTCTGTACCACACTAATACTTTTCTTGGATTTTAGTATGTCTCAGGTCAAACTGCTTTGATAATTATATTAATTAAATTTCCTCTTGACTTTCCATCTTCAGGAAATTCTGTGTCCTCTCTCATCCTGTAGATTGATACTTACAGCTAACTAGCTGATTAGAGAAGTTGGAGATGATCCTTCAAATGTGCATGTTCCCTTTCCTGCTGTCCCTTGACTACTTTACTCACTGGGTGCTTAACATCACTAGGCTACTAATATCTTATCCTAGTTTGTTACACTCATTTCAACATATTCATATTGTTATGGTAAGAGACTCATCTACAGTAACTGGAGTTTAATAAACTCTTTGATGAAGCTAAAAAAAATGAATGCTGAAAGGGACCCAATATAGATCTCTCCTGAGAGACACATCCAGAGCATATCCAATACACATGTCAATGCTAGCAGCAAACCACTGAACTGAGGACAGGACTCCCTTGGGAGGAATTAGAGGAAGGATTGAAAGAGTCGAAGAAGCTTGCAACCCCATAAGAACAATGCCAATCAACCAGAGCTTCCAGGGATGGACTAAATGACTAACCAAAGACTATACATGGACTGACTCAGGGCTCCAACAGCATATATAGCAGAGAATAGCTATGTTGGGGCACCAAATGGAAGGGAAAGCCCTTGGTCTTGCCAAGGTTGGACCCCTCGTGCAGGGGAATATGGGAGGCAGTAAGGGGGATGAATGGGGGGAATAACTGTATGGGGGATGGGAAGGGGATGGGGACTTATGGACAGGAAACTGGGAAAGGGAATATCATTCAAAATGTAAGTAAAGAAGTATGTTTAATAATCTCTATTAACTATTAATATAACACCGACAGCCTCCAAATAACTGAGGCAGAGTCCTATAGATTTATTTAATCAATTCAGGCACATTAACGTGGGAATTTCCCCTAATTTAATTTTTCCTACCACTAGACTGTTAATTCCATATCTGTACTCACCAAGTACTGGCAGTTTGAGTCTTCCTGGGTTACTACTCTTTCATCAGCTGGTCCTCAGTGTCCATAATATCTGAGCATGCGTTGCTGGTCTGTTATGTATAATGGAGATGTTCTGTCTTCCTTCTTCTTTTCTTCCTCTCTCCTTCCTCCTCTTAAATATCTACTTGACACTAACAGTTCAGTAACTGAAACTTTCCTCTTTCTATTCTGCTCACTAATTGGCTGTAGCCAACCTTATTAGTCAATAGTTTTAAATTGTGGAACAAACCTCACATAACACCACTAGGTGTATTTGAGGATCTGCTCATGGAGGCAACCAGATCTTCAGGGCCAGTATTTAACTTTTAATTACATAGCAGAACCAGACCAACACCAAACAATCTACATCTCATTAGAACATGTTATGTTTTATGTTATTGCTAGAAGCTTGTCTTCTCTGAAAAAATGTGATCTTATTTTAAAACATACCTTAGTTGCTATTCTATTATTGTGAACTAACAGTATGCCAAAGCTAACTCCTTAACAAATCATTTAGTTAGGGCTTGATTACAGTTTTTGATGGTTAGCCTGTGATCATCATGGTTGGAAGCAGATAGGCATGGTGCTGAGGCAGAAACCATTAGCCTTGCATCTGGCTCTATAGCAACAGGCCCTAAAAGCAACATTGAGCCTGACATGGACCCGGAAGCCTCATATCTCTACCCCAGCAACATATCTCCTCTAACAAGATCATACCTCCTCCAATGAGGTCACACCTCCCAATGCATCCCAAAAAGCTCCATAAAAGGGGAAACCCAGCATTCAAAGACATGAAAATTTGAAGCCTTTCTCACTCAAACCACTGTAGTATACAAAATTATATATACTTTTGTATATGTCTTCAGATGATAATATCAATCTACAGGAAGTATAACTAGTGTGGTTATAATAGGCATATAGAAAATGTTCATAGCAATCATTTTAATGTCTTAGGAATTATTTGTATTACGAGGTAAATTATAATTAAAATGGTTTTAATTACACAGTTAACACCACTTGAAGTGTGAAAATAAAACCAAGAGTTCATTAGTGACGACTTACAATTATAAAAAAATAATTTCTCACATGAACATTTTTTTCAGTAAACATAATGGGATTTATAATTGCTACTTGATCTTTTCGTTATTTTTAAAACTGTGTTAGGCACTTGGGACAATGGTATAACTACTGTCAAATGTATCAATTTTCTGCTATTTATGAATGGAAAATTATGTTCTTTCAGTTGCTTTTCAAAAGGGGTATGTGTAACTGTTGTATGTAAAATGGTTCAATGATGGCTTTCCTTTTTCTCTTCCACATGCATTTTCTTCTTCATATTTCTAGTGATTGTCCCTATAAACAAGGTCTCTCTTCCTTCACGATCTCAGAGCAATCTTATGTTATGTTACTTATAGATTAATCTACCAGCCATCTCTTTGGTTGGTATAATTTGCCTCTTTCTGCTTTGTGTGTCCTGCATGAAAAGGCTTGCATTTAGCATTATTCTAATCTGTTAAAGACACAGCAATTTGTGAAGAAATTCCAGCTGGCATAATGCAAACATCAGCAAGTGGCAGATGAATTTCCATGTAAGCACGAGTATAATCCTCTTTATATTATACTTACTAATGATGTCTCTCTATAGTTTATTGCTTTATTACCATTGTGCTTTGTTCTCACTCTGTATAATGCCAGAGTGTGGAAAATCCCTTTATTTAGTGAAATTTCCAGCTTTTTCTTTGGAGTAGAAACTCATTATTTTGATGGACTGACAAAGATACAAAGATCTGGCTTAAGGTTTCTTTTCTGACAATCTTTCAGGATTTTCATGATGAACTTAATTACTCAATTTATGTGTACATGTAAGAATCATTATTAAGCATTGTTTTTAATTGACAACATTTTCCCTCATCATTGAAATTATTCTCTGTTGAAATTCATTCTATAGATGAGTGATCGAGAGAATGAAAATAGTTTACTCCTATTTGCCATCTATAGTAGTGGTGCTCAATCCTACACTATAGTTCTGAATTGTTTTTGTAATGGTCAGGTTCTTATTAACTGCATTGTAGGATATTCAGAAGCATGAATCATTGTATAGAAATAGGACTGACACTTCAATGTGAGGAAAAACAAAACAAAACAAACAAACAAACAAGTTTAAGATGTATCTAATTATCAAGGATAAAAATAAGATGCTTAGAAAGCATTAAAAGAAACCCAGAATTTAATTTTGTACAAATGGGTGTGAATGTGTCAAAATTACTATCTTTCATAAATATTATAGTAGATCTGTGGCTGTTATAGGAGATTAGTGAATATGTTTGTAGATATATCCTTATCCATTAATATAAATATTGTCTTGAGTGTTGACATTAGAAACGTAATAAATGACATTAATTATATCAAAGAATACAGAAGTCCATCAGTCATTAAATTTTGCAATAGAAGTGTGATATTTTTCTAATTGTTTCAGGTGAAATTTTACAGAGCTTCTTAGTCTTCAATAAGAAGAGTCCAGATCCTCTGAAAAGAAAGTCACTTTCCCTATCTGAAGTGAAATGGCATGACCCTCATCAATGCATTTAATTCTGAAAGTGTAATTATAAGAACTTAATGAGAAGAAAGTCAGATTAATTGCTAACTGTTACTATTTCCTCTGCTGGTGTCCTTGAGCAACCTGATTTTGGTATTGATGACATTCAGTAGAAGAATAATTAACATTGCTCTAAATGGTTATCTTTTGAAAAGCAGGAGCATTACTCTTTAATTTGCCTTTCAGTTTGAAATAAAACTTTGCACTTATGAATATAAGTAGATTGAGCATGTTCCACACTTCTCACATTGCAACTTTGCCCCTTAATAATTGAGACCACTGTGATTCTATAATACAGTAGCTATTATGAAGCGAATATATTTTTGGATTTTCAATAGTGTCCTCTAAGAGAGGAATGATATTTAATAACTTATGTCTTATAATATAGCTCCTCAATTTGATTTTGCTTTGAAAATTAAACAATTTGTAAATCAAGATTACAAAGTAATACTTCATACAACAACTATCTTGAAGATTTATATATTGAATTTTAGTTGTTCTATATTCTAGAGCTCATATTTTAAATGTCCATTTTAATATTAATCCCCTAATTTTAGGTGCTCTAGGATCCCATCTACACTGACTGTTTCATAGTCTGTGTGCAATAGAACTTTCTGATATGACCGGTCATTGTTTCATTGCAACAAAAAAGAAATAGAGCACAGCTAACATGTCCTAATGATTTCTTGCCTCTGCAAGGAACATCATATTCTTATTGTAATTTGTGTGTACACACAAAGTTTGTATCTACTTTCCTCTCAACCTCAAAAGTCAATGTCTTATTTATTCTACAATTTCAAACTTAGGTTTCTTGCATTTTTACCACAGAGTCTGCACTAAAATGTTAATCTCTTAATACCACTTTTGTCTTAAAATAAACAGTCATTTACGGATTGTTGAATTTGTGGGAAATACTATTTACTCAACTTTAAATTTAAACACATTGACATAATAATGACTTCAAACTTTTAAAAAGTATTTATTAAAGGTTGCTGGAATGCACATTTGTAATTCTAGAGCTGAGACAGAATGATCTTATATTTCTAAACAATATGCACTGTGAAAGATTAGCTTCTTATTGAATATCTCCTTGTAATTTGAATTTGAAGCAAAAATAGTTATTTTTGAGAATCATGTTAGATTTACATTGAAGTTACATTTTCTCTATTACCATTAATGTATTAATAAATTAATTCCTGTATATCATGTGACAATTAGTCCTTTTTCTACCCATAATAGTAAATCTAATAGTTAATTAAAAACAACCAATATTTCACTAAGAGAATAAGTTACAAATGTTCTGCATAACGTTGACCTGTGGCCCCATCTGTTAAACATTAAATCATTTGTTTAAATTTGCATAGTCAAGTATTGCTTGAAATTGGAGTGCCCCATTGTCAGATTTTGGGCAAAACTATATAGTATAGGAGAAATGTAGCTGAGTACTATATGTGCATGAATTCATTCTCTTTGATATCAATTGTTGATGTGATGTGAATGTGATTTGTCAAGCCTTTGCCACTATGTCTCTTCTGTCATGATGTCCTGTAACCTGAAATATTCATATAAAATAATCCTTTCTTTAGTATGTTCCTTTATTCTGGTTATTTCTTCACAGTAATATAAATAAAATAAACACATATCCTTTAAAGATAATTTCAATTTTAAAGTTAAATTGTCATAGACAATTTATTGTTAGTATTTGTTATATCATTTGAAATAGAAATGTATTAAAAGAAGTGAAGGTCCAGACGAAGGTAACAGAAAGAGTAAAGAAGGAGGACATAGAGGAGTCAGGAATGGGACAGATGAGGGATAGAAGGTCTGAGGTTACTGAGGAAGAGAAACTGAAATAACTGCATTTGAAGTGTGTGCTGGTGGTGGTGTGGGTGGGTGGATTATGTTTAGATTTAACTAACATTATTGGGCAAGCAAAATTTTTCTACTAATTGGGAAATATTTACCGTTCATCCTTCAGCTCTCAGATCTTTGCCCTTGTTCTGGTCCTGAGAAAGCATGTCATTAGTACAGCAGCAGATAACTCACTTCCATGTAAGTTCTCCTTAGCTAAAAGTTAATTGCTTGAAGTTTTTTGAAATACTAAGCAAAGAGAAGAAAACATGTTTGGCTAATTGGTTAAAAATAATTTTGATTAATGTATTAACTAAGGAATTTTCTCCCGAATACAAGACTGGGAGTACAAAGTTACATTTGAAGTTGGCTTAATTACCTGTCTTACTAAAATTTGAAAGATATTTCATTTCAACATATCAGTATTCAACAAACATGGTGGTTACTGAAGTAAGAGGAAAATGTGCACTAATATTTCTTGCGAGTTAGTGGAACTTTTGGATCTTTATTGTTTCCACACCTAATTTTCTGTGACATGAAAATGAGGAACATTCTTATATTTTAAAAGCTTAACTTTTGCCAATTCCTTTCTTTTGAGCAAATCAAGTAATATTTACCACCAGAATTAGGAAGAATATGCCTATTACAGTGAAATATAAAATACCCTGCTCACTGAATGCTGCTATAAAGGAAAAAAATGCATTATGAACTAAAGTTGATTCAGAAAAACCTTTCTGATAACACCATTTTTCTGTATGGCAAAGGAAGCTCAAATTCTATAATAGAAGAATGACTGTTAAACAAATGCCAAAATAAATAACTAAGAAATAAGTGTCTCTGGGTATAAAATAGAAAAGCCTCTTCAAATACAAAAGAAAGATATGGAAATATTCCTTAGCATTAGAAGAGGCATTACATTCACACATTTCCATGGAAATATAGCAAGTGTAAAATGGAATGTAAATTCCTTTATAGCATATTGACATAAAGTAGTTAAAAATAATACACTTTATATATCAAGAGAAGGGTGTGTATAATCATTTCTTAAAAGAATTACAAATCAAAATGACTCTGAGATTCTACCTTATACCAGTCAGAAAACATCACGAATTCAGTTGACAACACATGTTGGTGAGGATGTAGAAAAAGACAACACATCTCCATTGCTGGTGGGATTGGAAACTCAAACAACTACTCTGGAAATCAATCTGGAAATTCCTCAGAAAATTGGAAATAGATCTACCTAAAGATACAGTTATACACCTCTTGGGCATATACCCAAAAGATCCCCACCATGCCACAGTGGTACATGTTCAACTATACTCATAGCAATCTCGTTTCTTACAGCCAGAAGCTGGGAAACAACACAGATGTCCCACAACAGAAGAATGGATACAGAACCTCTCAGGAGACAACAATATTTGAGTCCTATCAACAAACACTTCTTGGCATCAGCAATAGTGACTGGGTTTGGTGGCTGCATATGGGATGGATCCCCAGGTGGGGGAAGTCTCTGGATGACCTTTTCTTCAGTTCCTACTGCACTCTTTGTCCCTGTATTTCCTCCTGTGAGTATTTTGTTATACCTTCTAAGAAGGAATGAGAGGCTTTGCCAGAGCCCTACTGATACAGATGAGGATTGCTTGCAGCTAACTTTTGGACTGAACAAGGAGACCCCAGTGCAGAAGTTAAAGAAAAGACTGAAGGAGCTATAGGGGTTTGCAACCCCATAGAAAGAACAGCAATATTAGCCAACCAGACCCCATCAGAACTCACAGGAACTAAACCATCAACCAATGAGTCCTCCTGGAGGCACTGAGAACTCCAGTCATATGTGTAGCAGAGGATGGCATTGTTTGAGATCAATAGTAGGAAAAGGCTTTGGTCCTGTGAAGGCTCATTTCCCCAATGTAGTGTAATGCCAGGACGTTGAAGTTGGAGTGGGTGGGTGGGAGTTGGAGAATCCTCATAGAAGCAGTGCATGGGGGAGGGGGTATGGGGCGTGGAGAAAGGGGCTAACATTTGAAATGTAAATGCATAAAGTATCCAAGAAAAATAAAATTAAAAAAAAAGAATGGATACAGAAAATGTGGTACTACTCAGTTATTGAGAAAAAGGACATCCAGAATTTTGCAAGCAAATGGATAGAACTAGAAAATATCATCCTGAGCGAAGTAACTCAGAGCTAAAAGGACATGCATGATGTGTAGTCACTAATAAGTAGATACTAGCCAAAAAGTACAGAATATCAGGAAAAGTCTACAGAACTCAAAAAGATTAACAAGCTGAAGGACTTAAGTGAGGACACCTCAATCCCACTTTGGAAGGAAAAGAAAGAAATCACAGGAAGGGGGAGAAAGGGAGGAATTTGGGTGGGAAAGGGGACAGGGGGCTAGGAGGGGAACATGATCAGGTATTGAGTCGGGTGGAGGGGACAGGACTGAAGCCCTGAGGGCCAGCAGAAAGAATGGAAAAAGGCAACCTTGGGAGGTCGGCAGTGGAGGGACCCTCCAGAATGTACCAGAGACCTGGGAGGTGAGAGACTCTCAGGACTCAAAGAGAGGGACCTTAGATGAAATACCCTACAGTGGGAAGAGGGAACTTGTTGAGCCCACCTCCAGCAGGAAGACAGGGTATCAAGGGAGAATAGGGTTGCCATTCCACAGTCAAAAACTCTGATTCATAATTGTACTTGTCTGAAAAAACTGCTGGGACAAAATGGAGAAGAGCCCAAGAAAGAAGAGGTCCAGCGATAGGCCCAAAGTGGGATCCAGGTCAAGGGAAGGCCCCAAGGCCTGACACTATTATTGAGGTTTTGGTATGTTCACAAAAAGGGGCCTATCATGACGGCCCTCTGAAAGACCCAACAAGCAGCTGAAAGAATCAGATGCAGATATTTACACCCAGACAATGGACAGAAGATGCTGACCTCTGTGGTTGAATTAGGAAAAAACTGGAAGAAGCTGGTCTTGTAAGAGGACCAGCAGTCTCTACTAACCTGGACACCAGCAATCTCTCAGACACTGGGCCAACAACCAGGCAACATGCACCAGCTGATATGAGGCCCCCAACACATATAGAGCAAGGTACTGCCAGGACTGGACTCAGTGAGAGAAGATGCTCCTAACCCTCAAGAGACCAGAGGTCCCAGGGAGCGTGGAGGTCTGTTGGGGTGGGAGATTCGGGAGATGAGAGGGTGAGGGGTAGGGGCCTAGGGACATCTGCATGGAGACAGGGAAACGTTGGGATGTGGAAAAGTCAGAGGGTGGACCAGGACCATTATGACAACTGGACTGTAAAGAAAAATTAAATTAAAAAAAAATTATAAGGCAATTGACACCAGGCAGTTCACATAATGAGAAAGCTGTAGGGACAAAGAAAACCCCATAAATAGATTCTATTATATATTTCATGCTTGCATTACTCTCATAAATGCACTTCTTTATGGGACGACTTAGGAAAATTTTATACGATTTCATTTTGGTCAGTAATCATATTTCAGTCTCTGAAAAAATAATATTTAAGTATTTTAAAAGTATATTAAACCTGAAAATAAGGCAGAAGACAGAAAGAAAAGCTGTTTTTACTATAAAAGAAAAACCTGTAAATCTCTGTATTTTCAGTAATTGACTATTATTTTAACTGAGTCCAGAATCAAGTTAGTGGCCATCCTTTTGGCAATATTTCCTAAATAATACAATGAAGAAAGATTTGAGTTAAGTGGAGTTTTAGATAAAGGATGAATTAACATGTAAGTGTGTATTTTTCAGTGTATACATTTGAATGAAGTTGGAGATTTCATGGTTGTGTTCATTTTGTTTTAATGAGACAGGGTCACATGTACATAACCTAGTCCCTAACTTGCCATATAGTAAAGGGTGACCGGGAATTCCTCACCTTCTGCTATAGCTTCCAAATGTCTGGGATTGTAGGATCCACAGAGCCCAGCTTCTGAAATACAAAGGTTTGTATTTATGTTATTCCTCTTACCCTTTCTGAGTACAATAATCTAAGTTTCTGTAAATAAACCCAGATGGTATAAAAGTTATATATCTATATATCTATATCTATATATCTATATATATATTTGTAATAAATTTATTTATATTATTGCATGATTCATTTAAATGTTAATCTATTAAACTCTTTAGCATTAGTATTAAACTTTGAGTTATGTAAATCATTTTTCTGTCTGAAATGTACCGCTTTTTAAATAATTATTTTGTTTATGTTAATCTTTTTATATTGGTTTATATATATATTTGTAATACACAAATGTATATCCTCAATAAAAATAACAATTAAGAATAAGTTATAACTTTGGAAGGTGTGGGACACAGGAGATGTTGTCAGGGTGATGCAGGTATACAAGTTATGTAGATGCATTGTTCAGGTATTAACTCCTCATCAACAACACAAAACCATGAAATGTAAAATTTGTGAAGTATTATCATAAGAAAAAAGGCTATATAATACTCTTTAAAACTTCATTTACAGAGGAAATCAGGATGAAATTCTGTGAACTATGTGGATATTTTCTCTGATTTTAGTAAAACATCAAATGAAAAGTCATATTACAACTCAAGCAGTAGGTTACAATTAGACAAATTCAAAAAGTCCTAGTGAATGATAGCCCAGTAGGTAAGTACTGATGTGTATAACAATAGAGTACTACATGTTTCCAAAGCTAGGGAAAAAGTTTGGAATAGTTTGGATGATAAAGAAATAAGCATTTGGAGAGATATTTCCATTTAATCTTATTTAAGAGTTAAATAATATATGCATAAATTGAAATGTGCTAATCCACCATGTATAAAATTTTAAAATTTTCCGACATTCAATTTTAAAAGTTAATTAAAAAATAACTGGAAATAACTGGAATTCATAAATCCACTTACTTGTTGTAGATGGCTTGATTGTTACAATAGTGAAACATTAAAGACAAATTGAATTAAGAGAAACAGAAGGATCACCTGCATGCAGATACCCTGAAAGAAAGCATTAGCAGAATTGTAGTTTCTTATATAAATGCCACCTGAAGGAACAGATTGCCACAAGAATGCAGTAATTGTAGAGAGATCAGATTCCTCTCTACTCACCTTCTACATGGCCATGACACATTCTACCATATTTGTACTGATTTCTAACTGGTGAATAACTGCTATAATTCATCCTCAAGCTAGGCTTGCTATTCATAGGTGCAATAAGGACATTTTTGCAAAGACTTAAAAAAAAAAAGTATGTGATCTCGTTCACATCTGTCAACCTGATTTCAGTAATATCATACTTTTTCTAGTAACCTTGACTTATCAACCTCACAAATGTGGAGTCTAGAGGGAAAATAAATGGATATATATATATATATATATATACATATATATGTATATATTTAACCTAAGGTGTGAATATTTGACTTGATTAAATATTTCTGACATTTTGCTTCATCAAATTACAATCATTGGGAGATTTGATTGTGCAAAAAGTTCATAATAATTACAGTGAAATGAGGAAATGAGCTCATCCATTCATAGGAATGTAAATATGCTGGAGGTGGCACCCGAATACTAATTAGTGTGCTCTTGTTTCACAATCTTAGCAAAGGTCATGCAGGGTTTTCACCTTGAGATGGAAGTGCTTCACAGACAAGTCAGAAAACTATCCCGACCCTTTGAAATAATGGAAAAATGAGTTGTAATGTTACAGACAGGATAACATTGCAGAGAATTTTCAATTCTCTAAATAAACTTCAAAGGAGAGTAAGTGAGAACTTTGCTAGGGGCAGCCTACCATGGTATAATTTTTTGAATGAGTCATGCCACTTTGGAATACTTGTCCTAAATGGTGTTTCACTACTGACTACTTTTATAAGTGATCATAAGTAAATGCAGTAGGCAGAAAAGAGTTGATGATTTTCTACAATCTGCACAATTGTGAAACTTCACCAGTGGATGATAAATGGATTCCATTTAAAGCTTCTGTCCCTTGATAAGTATAATCCGCAACAGAGTGTTTCCAGACTAGACGAAGTAACATAGTTCCTTGTTATGTTTAGTATTTACAAAGCATGAAATCTGTTTGCACGATGACACTGAATCATCATAAGTTGGCAATATAAAGGAGTTTTAAGCACAAATAATTCTGATGATAGTGCACTAGTGTTTGTAGACTGTCGGGTGCTAAGGAGGAATGTTCTGACTGATCTGTTGTCTAAACCATAATTAGAGGTTTTAGTTCTTTCCATATGATGTCAGAGTTTTAGTTCAAAAACACCTTAGTGAACAATATATTATAAATTGTGCAGAGAGGAAAAATAGGTAATTTTTTAATCTATAGACTCCACTGTAATTAGTAATGAAATGATTTCTCTTAAAGTGCTTGTTTGTAGAGCTCTCTTGAACCTAAGAGACAAATGACTGGAGTTAAGTCTAATTGTGGCTATTTTTAATTGACTTGTTTGATACTGGGTATTATTATGTAGCTCTGGCTGGCTTTCAAATCTTAGTAAACCAGGATGCACTTGAACTTAAAGTTACAGATACGTGCCTTCCACTGCCTCTCCGGAGAGCTAGGATTAAAAATGTATGCTACCAGGTCTGACCCTACACTGCTATTCTTATCACATTTACTAAGATTCTATGAGATTCTAAAATTATCAGATGCTATATGAAACAGAATAAAACATTTAACTCTCAAAGAGAGCATTGAATGAAGTCCAAGACCCAAAAACTGGTTTTTAAATAGAAGATTGTGAAGTGATTTGTAAGAAAACATTAAAGTTTAATAATCATCAAAAATGCTAATTATGCTTTACTTGAGAAAATGTGATTAATGCTGAACAAACAAAAACAAAATCATACTGCTATGCTCTGCAGTTACTATACAGACTGCACACATCCTACTTCTATACAGCTCTTTTCAATACAGACATGTTTATGTCAGTTGATACTCTCTAAAGCCTTGATATCCTAGCCAAATAAAATGGTAGTTTTAATAAAATGGGGTTGTTGGTAGAATTTCTGTCGAGAATAAAAGGATATAGGAGATACCAAAATCAAATTTGAGGTCATTGGAGAAGACGTCCTCTAGTATATAATATCAAAAGCCCACTTTAATAGGGCTTTTCCAGTGAGATTCAGAATGAAAACAAATGATGGTGAAATGCCTTTGAATGATGTTCATGCTCCAGTATTGTGGAGGGAAATGTCATGTGAAGTTCAATGCATGTTTTGTAGATTTCAAGCACAGAACTGCAGACTCACCAATATACTCAACATTTATAAGTAGAAACTTCTCTACCTCTATTGTCAAAAATCATATGACAACAATGTAAACACTCATTGGTTTTAGATTAAAACAAGGATGGATGAATGCAGGATATATAAATAAATACATCAGTGGCTTTTGTAAAAAAAGAAAAAAAAACAGGAATGAAAATTGCATTTGTCCATTAAGTAGTGAGAGATCAGACCGAAGAATTAAGGAGAATATGTGTGCAGTATTAGAAAGGGTTAGTGTTGATCCATGAGAGAAAAAACAAGGAGGTAAAAGCTAATACAAGGGAACCAGAAATTAAAGAAATTATTTAGGTAAGAAATTATAGGCAACTAATATTAAGAGAAGGGAAGAAATAAGGGAGATATTTGTATAAATTTAAGAAGAATGCACTGGATCTTCAGGTTGAAGTGAAGAATGAGAAAAGTCCAAATTGCTGTCTGGACCACTTAAATCCTGAATATTCAGGAAAGAAATATCTGTGTGTAACACATGTTGACATAGAAAATAGACACTTTGGAAAGATAAGAAAGTATCAATACTTATTTTTCTTAATCATTATAAAAATTCTATGCCTCCTTTGGAGGTATGAAATGTAATGCCTTTGGAATTCTTATCTAAATAATCACAGGAAGTTTGTTGCAGTGTCTTTTATTTTAATCTAATTGCAGATTGCAGATCTGTGGCCTTTCCTTAATCTTTTCCATAATGTGTGTAGAAAGCTGATTTCTTCTTACAATATAGATTAAGTGAGTGTGCTTGTAACTGCAGGTTTATTGTAAAATATATTAAATGTCTAGCTGTAGATGCAATCTATGTGTACAGTTTAAGTACACATACATCTCTTCATTATGGAACAGGTGAATTGGTTAAAATAAGTATAAAAAATTAAAATATTTGTAGGTTGATAACATCTAGAATATTCTACAGAAAATTTCAGGAAGTCGACAAAGACATAAGTTAACACTGAGGCTCTGACACAAGATTCTAATTAAATTCTCTGGCATCAACCTTTATGAAATTAGGCTATTTTAATAACTATAGTCTAGGCATGTTTGTGCATATGATGTATTAATGTGCAATAAGTACTCTGAAAATCATGTGCTGAATCATCTCAAATAAACAAAAATAAGACTTTGTAAAGCACATAATGAAACTTTGACTAAAAAGATATGGCACAAATCTAACAAGCACAGAACACTTGAAACACTGAAAAATTTGTGGAACTCCAAGTAAAGTCTTAAAATATCATTTCAGTCAAAAACAGTTATAAGTGAATAAATATGAAAGGACATAAATGAAGCTAAACAATTTTCTCTAGAAGAAATAGCATTGCATACACACAGTTATGAATGATAACCTAACAACCTAAATAAATATAAAATACCCAAATCAGGGTAGGAAAACTACGTTGTGAAGTCATATTAGAGCCAGAGACTAGAAAATCAAATTGAAAACATTAGCTAGGAAATGAGTAACAAGGCTAATCAAATCCAAGACAGCAGGAAATAAATGCAAATAATTATAATTGCACAGACAATGACAAGAGATTGTTGCAAAATGATATGACTTGGTTTTGCAGTTATCAAAATATATTTCTTAATGATCAAAATGAAGTGAAAAATAATAGAAAAGAATAGCGTAATACTGTAACTGATTCAATAGCATTCACTAAGACTCAGACACACATAAAAGACAAGGATGACAGTGGCTCAATGTGGGAAGCTGCACTCAACAGGAGTGTGTGATACAATAGCACACAAAAAATTGAATTCACACTTAAGTGTGGAAAATCCAAGACACACTTCCAATTTTAATCCAGGTACTCTGGGTCATATCAGGTCATGGAAAGAAGATTACTGAATTGTAAGCAATGTAACTGCAATAAGATTAGGATATGATGTTCCTTATGCCACAGGAAACTAGTCACTTAAATATATTTAAAAGTATAAAATATGTGTGACTAGTGAGAAATAACAAAGTACTTTATTTAAAATATTTTCTTAAGAGACTTATTAAATACACATGTTAAAAAATATAAATCAATATATCAATATGCATACACAAATACTAGTTGAAAGAAAAATTAAAACACAGAAAGTAGCATTTTAATATTCTTTAGAAATATTAAATAACAATTAATAACAATTTTAATTTCCTAATCAAATATGTAAATTCAAGCTATGGTTGTTCATCTGGATTTGGTTGTAATTCAGAAATCATTTCCTTTATGATGTTGACCAAAAATGTAAGAAAAGCAAATTAAGGAATGATTAAAAATGAGTAGAAATGAAGGAAAGATTCCCATAGAAGATCTTTTACTGTTGAGGATAGTTTTAGCTATCCTGGGTCTTTTGTTATTCCAAATGAATTTGCAAATTGTTCTTTCTAAGTCTATGAAGAATTGGATTGGAATTTTGAGGGGAACTGCACTGAATCTGTAGATTGCTTTTGGTAAATTGCCATTGTTACCATATTAATCCTGCCAATCTATGAGTATAGGAGATCTTTCTATCTTCTGAGATCTTCTTCAATTTATTTTTTCAGAGACTTGAAGTTCTTGTCATACAGATCTTTCACTTGCTTGGTTAGAGTCACACTGATGTAATTTATGTTTTTTGTGACTATTGTGAAGGGTATCATTTTCCTCATTTCTTTCTCAGAATGTTTATCCTTTAAATCAAGGAAGACTGATTTGTTTGAGTTAATTTTATATCCAGAAACTTCGCTGAAGTTGTCTATCCGGTTTAGGAGTGCACTCACTGATAAATGGATATTAGCCCGAAAGGTAGGATTATCCAAGATATAATCCACAGAACACATGAAACTGAAGAAGGATGACCGGAGTAAGGATGCTTCAGTCCTTAGAAAGGGGCACAAAAATATTCATACGAGGAGATATGGAGACAAAGTTTGTAGCAGAGACTGAAGAAATGACTATCAAGAGACTGCCCCACCTGGGGATCCAGCCATATACACACAGCCTTCAAACCCAGACAATATTGCTGATGCCAAGAAGTACATGCTGACAGGAGCTTGATATAGCAGTCTCCTGAGAGGCTTTGCCAGAGCTTGACAAATACAGAGATGAATGTTATCAGCCAGCCATTGAACTGAGATCTGGGTCACCATTGGAGGAGATGGAGAAAGGTTTGAAGGAGCTGAAGGGGTTTGCAGCCCCTGAAGAACAACAGTACCAACCAACCAGAGCTTCCAGGGACTAAACCATCATCCAAAGAGCACACATGGAAGCATCAATGGCTCCAGATGCATATGTAGCAGAGGATGGACTTGTTGGGCATTGATGAGAAAAGAAGCTCTTGGGCCTGCCAAGGCTTTCCCTCTCAGTGTAGGGAAATGTCAAGGCAGGGAAGCACGAAGGGATAGGTGGACAGGTAGGGGAACACCCTCATAGAAGAAGGGGGAGGGGTGATAAGATAGAGGGTTTAACCAGGAAAGTGGATAACAATTGAAATTTAAATAAATAAAAAAGCCAATGAAAATAGACCTTTACACTTGAAAAAAAATGAAGGAAAGAAGAAAAGAAAGTTCTTATCATATGAATATTTCTTTATTGTGGTGTGTATAGGGGAGAGTGTTTGTGTGTATGTTTTTGTGTTTGCATGGTGTATATCTGTGTATAATGAAGGTAAAAGGACAATCCTAGGGAGTCAATTCTTTATTCTCCACTTTTTGAGAACCTGGAAACTGACATTGGATTAAAAACATTAGACAAGTGTAAGAACTGCCTCTGTATACTGAGATATCCTGCTAACCGTAGCATGGTTTTTGTCTGTTTGTTTGTTTGTGGGTTTCTTGTAGTTTTTACACACACACACACACACACACACACATATATGTATATCACAATCTTTTTAAATGTTTTAGAAATCTGCTACAGCTACATTCATTTTAATTTATTTCTGATTCATCTTTTTTCTGCATTTTTTCATATTTGTCACAATATTATCTTGTACATTCAGATTCCAAGCCACATGTTTTTACTCTTGAGTTATTGTGACCAAGTTCCTTGTCTTTCCTCGAGTAATGATAATGAAACTATTTCAGATCTATATCTTATTACTCTACTATATTGCATGTCTTATTTTTTTTTGTCTTGGACTTTTTTATTTAAAATGTTAACCCCTTTCTATTTTACCCCCCAAGGAAACACCCTACCCCATCACCTCTTTCCCTTGTTTCTATGAGGGAGCTTCCCCACCAACCTACCCACTCCCTCCAACATCCTCACCTTGGCATAACTTTATATGGGGTCACTCAGTCTTCACAGGATCAAAGGCTTCTCCTCCAATTGTTCAAACAAGACATGCTTTGCTACATATGTGGCTGGAGCCATATGTCTCTCCATGTGTACTCCTTGGTAGTTTAGTCCCTGGGAGCTATAGGGAGGAGGGTAGTTAGTTGTTTCTTCCTATATGGTGGCAAAATGCTTCAGCTCCTTCAGTCCTTTCTCTAACACCTCCATTGGGGACCCCATTCTGAGTCCAATGGTTGGGTGCAAGCATCTGTCTCTCTATTAGGCTCATGCAGAGCTCCTCAGGAGACAGCTATATCAGATTCCTGTCAGGATGCAGTTCTTGGCATCCGCAATAGTGTATGAAATTGGTGACTGTATATGAGATGGGTTCCAAAGTGGGGCAGTCTCTGGATTGCCTTTCCTTCAGTTTCTGCTGTACAATTTTTCCTCCATATTTCCTCCATAGAATATTTTGTTCCCCCTTCTAAAGGCTGAAGCATCCACATTTTGATCTTCCTTCTTCTTGAACTTTCTGTGTTCTGTGAATTTTCTCTGGAATATTTACTCACCAGTGAATACATACCATTTGTGTTCTTTTTTGAGTGGGTTACCTCACCCAGGGTGATATTTTTTAATTCCACTGATTTTCCTAAGAATTTCATGAAGTTAATTGTTTTTAATAGCTTACTAGAACTGCATTGTATAAAGGTACCACAATTTTGGTATGCATTCCTATGTTGAAGGATATCTGGATTCTTTCAAGCTTCTGGCTATTATAAATAAGGCTGCTATGAACATAATGGAGCATGTGTTCTTGTTAAATATTGGAATAGTTTTGAATATATGCTCAAGAGTGATATAGCTGGGTCCTCAGTTAGTACTATGTCCAATTTTCTGAGAAACAACCAGATTGATTTCCATAGTAGTTGTACCTGCTTGCAATCCCCACAATAGAGGAGTGTTCCTCTTTCTCAACATCCTCCCCAACATCTGCTGTCACCTTTGTTTTTAATCTTAGCCATTCTGTCTGGTGTGAATGGAATCTCAGGGTTGTTTTGATTTGCATTTCTGTGATGACTAAAGATGTTGATCATTTCTTTAGGTACTTCACAGTCATTTACAATTCCTCACTTGAGAATTCTTTTCTTAGATCTCTACCCAATATTTACTAGGGCTATTTGATTCTCTTGATTCTAACTTCTTGATTTCTTTGTATATATTGGATATTAGCCCTCTATTGGATGTAGGATTGGTAAAGATATTTTTCCAACCTGTTGGTTGCCATTTTATCTTGTTAATAGTGCCCTTTACCTTATAGAAAATTTGCAATTTTAATAAGGTCTCACTTGTCTATTGTTGATCTTAGAGCATAAGCCATTGATTTTTTGTTCAGTAAATTATCTCCTGTGCCCATGTGGTCAAGGCTTTTCCCCAATTTCTCTTCTATTAGTTTCATTGTATCTGGTTTTATGTGGAGTTTCTTGATCAATGTGGATTTAAGCTTTTTACAAGGAGGGAAAAAAATGGATCGATTTGAATTCCTCTATATGCTCACTGCCAGTTGAAACAGCACAAATGTTGAAAATACTGTCTTTTTTCTACTGGATGGTTTTAGCAACCTTGTCAAAGATCAAGTGACCATAAGTGAGTAGATTAATTTCTGGGCTTTCAATTCTGTTACATTGATTTCTGTGCCTGTCTCTGTACCAATACCATACAATTTTTATTACTATTTCTCTCTTATACAGCTTGAGGTTAGGAATGTTGATTCCCCAGAAGTTCATTTATTTTTGAGAATGGCTTCAATCTCCTTGAGTTTTTGTTATTCCAAATGAATTTTCAAATTGCTATTTCTAATTATATGAAAAATTGTGTTGGTATCTCAGTGGGGATTGCACTGAATCTGTAGGTTGCTTTTGACAAGATGGCAATTTCTACAATATTATTCCTGCCAATCCATAAGAATCGGAGGCCTTTTATTGATCTTAGAAGTGCTTTCATTGTGTCACTTAAGTTTGGTATGCTATGTCTTCATTTCCTTTAAATTGTAAAATGTCTTTAATTTCCTTCCTTCCTTCTTCCCTTCCTTTCTTTCTTTCTTGACCAAGTTACCACTGGGTAGAGTATTGCCCAGCTTGCTTATGTATGTGGGCTTTCTTTTTGTTGTTGTTGTTTTTTTTTTGTTGTTGTTGTTGTTATTGAAGACCAGCCTTAGTTTGTGGTGATCTGATAGGAGGCAGGGGGTTATTTCAATCTTCTTGTATCTGATGAAGCCTTTTTGTGACCAATTATGCATGTGGTCAGTTTTGGAAAAGGTACCATGAGGTGCTGAGAAGAAGGTATATTCTTATTTTTTTTTTAGGATGAAATGTTCTATAGATATCTGTTAAATCCATTTGGATCATAATTTCTTTTAGTTTCACTGTATCTCCATTTAGTTTCAATTTCCATGATCTATCCATTGATGAGAAGAGGTGTAAAATTCTCCAGCTGTTATTGTATGAGGTGGATTTTGCTTTTGTTATTTTTGTTTGTTTTGTTTTGTTTTCTTGTTTTTTTTTAAAATATCTTTTTGTTGAAAGACAGTTTTCTTTGATATTAGAATGGCTACTCTAGCTAGATTTTTGGGACAATTTGCTTGGAAAATTTTTTTTTCTGCCTTTAATTCTGAGGTAGTGTCTGTCTTTGTCACTGCGATGTATGACCTATATGCAGTAAAATGCTGGGTACTCTTTACATATCCAATCACTTAGTCTGTGTCTTGTTACTGGGGTATTGAATTAACTGATATTAAGAGATATTAGGGAAAAGTGTTGCTTCCTGATATTAATGATGTTAGAAATGCAATTCTGTTTGTGTGGCTATCTTCTTTTTGGTTTGTTAAAAGATTACTTTTTTGCTTTTTTTAAGAGTGTACTTTCCCTCCTTGTCTTAGAGATTTCCATCTATTATCCTTTGTAGGGATGAATTTATCCAAAGATATTGTTTAAATTTGAGTTTGTAATGGTATATATTCGTTTTTACATCAATGGTAATTGAGAGATTTGCTGGGTATAGTATCCTATACTGGCATTTGTCTTCTCTTAGTGTCTGTAAGATATCTGCTCAGGATGGTTTGGCTTTCATAATCTCTGGTGGGATGTCTGGTGTAATTCTGATAGGTCCGCCTTTATCAGCTACTTGAGATTTTAACCTTGCTGCTTTTAATATTCTTTCTGTTTTTGTGCATTTCATTTTTTATTATTATGTGATGGAAGAAGTTTCTTTTCTGGTCCATTCTATTTGCAGTTCTGTAGGCTTCTTGTATGTTCATGGGCATCTCTTTCTTTAGGTTAGGGATGTTTTGTATAATATTGTTGAACATATTTACTGTGCCTTTAATTTGAGAATCCTTGCTGTCTTCTACTTCTTGTATTTTGTTGGTGGTGGTTGTATCATCTATGACTCCAGATCTCTTTCCTAGGTTTTCTATCTCCCTTTGTGATTTCTTTATTGCTTCTATTTCCATTCTTAGATCTTGGATGGTTTTGCTCAATTTCTTCCCCTGTTTGGTTTTGTTTTCCTGAAATTCTTCAGGGGATTTCTTTCTTTCTTTCTTTCTTCCTTTCTTTCTTTCTTTCTTTCTTTCTTTCCTTCCTTCCTTCCTCCCTCCCTTCTTTCTTTCTTTCTCTCTTTCTCTCTTTCTCTCTTTCTTTTTTTCTTTCTTTCTTTCTTTCTTTCTTTCTTTCTTTCTTTTTGTTTTCTTTTTTGTTTCCTCTGTAAGGGCTTCTACCTGTTTATCTGTGTTCTCCTGTATTTTTAAAGGGAATTATTTACGACCATCTTAAAGTCTTCTATCATCATCATGAGATGTGATTTTAAATCTGAATCTTGCTTTTCACATGTTATGGGGTATCCAGGACTTGCTATAGTGGGAGAACTGGGTTTTGATGATGCCAAGTAACCTTAATTTCTGTTGCTTATGTTCTTGTGCTTACCTCTCACCTTCTGATTATCTCTAGTGCTAGCTGCCCTTCCTGTTTTTGGCTGGGGCCTGTCCCTCCTGTGATCCTGGTTGTGTCAGAACTCCTCAGAGTCCAGCTATATCTGTGGTCCTGTGATTCTAGGATCTTGCAACCCAGAGATCCTGGGTGTGTCACAGCTTCTGGGATTCAAACTGCCTCTGGGATCCTGAAATCTTGGAGGGACAAAACTCTTCAAATTTTTTGTTTCAGAGCTCCTGGGAGTCAAGCTTTCCCAGGGTGTTGCAGGAGTGGGTGGGGAGCCAGAGCCCTGGGTTTGCTCTGGACAGAGGTGCAAGCTGGAAGGAACCTGTTTCTCTGGCTGGCCCGGGGTTTGTGTTCCCTGGTTCCTGTGGGGTCACAGTTTCACTGGGTGTTTGGAAATATGTTATGGCCTCAACTGTGATTTTCAGTGTGTCAGAACTCCAGTGCTCCTGGGTGTGTTTGATCTCCTGGGATTTGAGCTTCCTCTGTGATCTGTGATCCCATGATCCTGGGCATTACAGAGCACCTTGAAGTCAGACTCCCTCTTGGTCTTGTAAGAATGGATTCAAAGTCAGGACCCCAGGTCTGCACTGGTTCAGACTGTAAGGAACCTGTGCCATTGGACGGGCGGGTGTTCCTGAGTCTCTGGATCCTGGGGGACCCAGTTACTCTGGGTGTTGGGACAGATGTTGTGTCCTCTCCTATAATCTTGGGCATTTCAGAGAACCTGGGAGTTGGGCTCCTTCTTGGTGTTGTAGATGTAGGTGCAGAGCCAGTGCCCCCTTTCCACTCTGGGTGCAAATTCAAACTGGAAGGAACCAGTGCCACTGACTAGGCAGGAATTCCTTTGTCCCTGGATCCCAGCGGTTTTAGTTACTCATTGTATTAGAACAGTTGTTTTGGCCTCCTTACCTGTGATCCTGGGCATGATAGAGCACCTGAGAGTAGAGCTTCCTCTGGGTGTTTTCAGAATAAGTGTGGAGCCATCTTTCAAGCTCTGCTCAGGGCACAAGTTCAGACTGGAAGGTGTATGTCTTGTCTTTTAACACAGGCCTTTTCCACTTTTTTATTTTGATGTGTTTTTAAGTTTTTGAATAACACCTAAACACCTATGGTGATTTATAAAACATATATACATGCATATATTGTTTGGTATTTTTATTGCTTACTGTTGCAGTTAATTTTTTTAAAAACATGACAGAACTGGCTTCCGCGCATATCCTGGCGATGACTAGTTCCAACTCCATAGGGACATTGAAACTAAAGCTAATTTATCTCAGTGTCTCTCCTGGCAGCTCTCTGCTAGCCCCGAACTCTCCAGTTCCAGCTACCCAGTAAAATCATGGTTCTAGTAATCCATCAGCAGCTGGTCTATCCTAGCTCACTGCCATGGACTGTACCCACACTCCCAGCAACTGCCCCCTGGTAGTTAAAGTATAAACTCTCAACTACCCTGTAAAATCAAGACTCAACAAACTGTAACCCAACAATCAGATTTATATGTTAAATTATCAATCCACAGTACATCCACACAATACCCTCTTATCCAATTGATAAGATATAATATGCCAATGTAGACAACACAAAATCCTGTACATATCCATCCCTTAATAATAGTTATAATAACCTGTAATATGTGCAAAGAGGAATCTTAACATCAGCTGCCATGTTCTCTTAGCTGCCTACTCCTCACTCAGGTCTCATCTGCCTCTCTAAAACTTTTCTCCCACCCATCTTCCTTCACTTCCAATGACAGTTCTTGTTCTATCCTATACCTGCCTTTACCTGCATAATGACATCAACCTAGAGCTTACTATCACAATGCCAAATGTTCCTACTTTTGCACACATGAGATGACTTAAAATTTTTATACTATGTCGGCAATTTTTGTTCTTTATTTTTTAGAGTCTGCCTTTAATTACAATTAATTATATATATATTAAATACAATTAATTATATATATACACATATTTATATATATAATTTTTCACACATGGGGATATGGATATTGTACACATATGTATACACATATATGAACCCATTACATTCATGTGAAGAATATAGGAAATTTTTCAGTGATCTTATTTGTCATTTTTTTCTTTCAACATATAACAGGACTTCTTCTTGAACTGCACCTTGTGGGATTTTGCTTATTTGAGTGTATGTTGGAATTTTTGATCATTTGTTTGTTTGGTTGCTGTTGTTTTGGTTCCTTTGTTTTTTTCTAATATGTTGGGACTCAACACACCCTATATATGTTCTTATTCCTGACAGCATTTTGCTGGGAGTACAGGCATGATGGTCATACTCAGATTTTTATGTGTTCCTCAAATATAATCCATGTCCTGACCATTGAACCATTTCTCAAGACTCTCATCATAATATTAATACAAATTAATTTTTCCAATAATAGATCATCTTTGAATTATTTATCATGTCTGGAGGTTATTCCAATATAAAATGCAGGTACAGCAGTCATCTTGGTCATTCACCAAATCTTTTATTAACTGCTAAGATTTGATAGACAAGTTCTACATTACTGCTTGGCTATCACCATGACCTCTAGCAAAATGTTTCAAAGAAAAATTAAAGGAAAAGAGATCATATATTTGAGAGTAGGTCATGATATGTATATATCATGTATATGTATATATATAGTTTTATATAGTTTTGAGGAGAGAGGAAAGGAAGGAGAAATAATATATTTTAATTTCAAGCAATAAAATAAAATTTAAATTATGCATAATGATTCTATCTAACTCAGTTACTCATTATCACGAGAAAACAAATCTTAAATTTGGAAAGGAGAGACAGAAAGGCTTCAAAATAAACAAAAATAACATATATACACAATATTTCCTTCTAATAGAGATCTTTGCATAATTATCTGGGAAGAGAGTTAAAATACATTTGTCTTGGCAGGTGCTTATTGCCATCTTGATTTACTTAATGAATAACTTTATCTTTTGGTAGAACCAACCAAATTTCATCAGATGAAAATGATACAGTCCACCTGTCTTCAGTCCTGGCACCTATACTTACCCAAACATATGTCGCTGATCATTTACTCTTTTACGTTTTATGTTTTGTTTTATTTTCATTAGATGCTATAAGTATGATTCCAATGTGTTATTCGATTTTTATTAAAGCATTTTCTCTATTTCACAATAAAATATTTATACCATCTAAACTGAGAAAAAAGAGGATGTCAGCAATCATTCTTTTATATTAATCTAAAGACCATTTCACACTAGAAAAGAATCTTAGATAATACGTTGTACTATACATTTGTGATGACTTTAATGAATTATCTATAAATATGAAAATATTCATTCATTAAATAGATAAAAGTACTTTGTTCTCACAATTCATATGAAAAACATCTATTCAGACATATATATTAACCTATACATTGACTGAGCCTCAGTATGATCAATTGTGACACAGAAAAAGTTTTATTCAAAGCATATTTATAATTTTTATTTAATTATATAAGTCTAAGGAAAAAAGATTGCCATTAATAATTGCGCTGTTGATATACACGTAGACATGCCATAAGTGACCATAGTTCAATAATGAGAAAATTCTTAGAGGACCTCCATTATCCCCCGGCCTTTCCTCCACTTCCATCAGACGCCCGAACCATATTGCTAAGCTTCTCTTGACTCACCCAACTTCCCTACTGTCTGTGTCCTCTGGACCAAGCCAGGCTATACAGAGAGGCCTGCCATTGCAGGGAGACCTTTGTTCTCCCTCTGCTTCTCCTCTTCCCCCACTAGACCACTGAACAATACAGGTAATTTCCCTTCTCCCACCCTTCATCCCTGCTCTCTGAGTATTCTGGGGCAAGCCAAGGAGTGTTGAATAGCTTGCTATCTCAGGACACCTCCACTCTTTTGCCACGTCTCCTCCACCTCCATCAGACTCCTGAACCATACAGGTAAAGCTTCCCTTCTGCCTCCCAACCTTCCTGCCCTCTGAGACCTCTGGACCAAGTCAAGCTGCCCTGAGCATCCTGCCATCTCAGAAGTATCTCCATTCTACTGCCACCTTTAGGATCACCTTCACTGGACCTGAGGTTCCTGAAGCAGACAGAATTGCAGGTCCAGAACCATTTAGACCATCAGAAGCTTGCCACAACAGGACCATTGAGATTCACCTCCTCACAGTACCTACTACAACAAGAACATTCAGAGACTGAAACCATCAAGATGACTAAAGGCTCTAAAAAGAACATAATTAATCAAAGCCAGGTCAATATGACACCTCCAATATAACACTACAGCAAGCCCTGGATATCCTAACACACACAAAACACAAGAAAATGATCATAAATCCAGTCTTATAAAGATTATACCTTTAAAGAGTAATAAATCCATTAAAAACTACAGGAAAATATAATCCAACAGATAGAGGTCTTTAAGGATGAAACAAATTCCTTAAAGACATAAAGGAAAATACAATTAAATAGGTGGAGGAAATATATAAATTTATATAAGGCCTGAAATTGGAAATAAATACAATAAAGAAAACACAAACTGAATACATATTGGAGGCAGAAAACCTAAGGAAGAGAACAGGAACAGCAGATAAAAGCATCACCAACAGAATATAGGAAATGGACGAGAAAATCTAAGCATAGAAGATATAATAGAAGAAATTGATACCTTAGTCAAATAAAATGTTAAATATCAAATAATTACTGAGGCAAAACATCAGGAAATCTCTGATATCATGAAAAATCCTACTGTGAGCATAATAGAAATCAAAGAAAGGGAAGAGTTCCAGCTCCAAGACCCAGAAAATATTTTCAGTAAAATCATAGAAGTAAACTTTCCCAACCTAATTGAAGAGATACTCATAAACATACAAGAAGCTTACAAAACACCAACTAAATTAAACTTGAAAAGTAAATCCTTCCAGCACACAAAATTCAAAACAGAAAGTATACAGAATAAAGAAAGAGTATTGAAAGCAGTAATGGAAAAAAGTCAGGTAACACAAAAACAGGCCTATTAGATCTACCACCCACCCCCAAATTTTCACCAGTCACTCTAAAAGCTAGACGAGCCTGAACAGGTATGTTGCAACCTCTAAGAAATCACAGGTTCCTACCTAGACTTTCATAGCCAGCAAAACTCTCAATCATCATAGAGGGAGACAATAAAATATTTCAAGAAAAATTCAAATTCAAATAATATATACCCACATTTCTAACCCTACTGAAATACTAGAAGGAAAACAAAAAACCCAAGAAGGATAACTAAATTCAAGAAAACATTTGAAAAAGTAGTTCCATACCAGCAAAAACAAGGAACATACACAAACTCTCTCCCTCTCTCTCTCTCTCTCTCTCTCTCTCTCTCTCTCTCTCTCTCTCTCTCTCACACACACACACACACACACACACACACACACACAGGCGTGCACACGCACATACACACACCCCTACACACTAACACCACCAACATGTAAATAACAGAAAATAACAATAAATGATCATCAATATCTCTTAAGATCAATGGACTGAATTCCAAAACAAAAAAGATACAAGCTAACAGAATGGATTAGAAAACTAGATCCCTCATTCTGTTGCATAAAAGAAATATACCCTAGCCATAAAAATAGACATTCCCTCAAAGTAAAGGGCTGGAAACAGTTTTCTAAGCAAATGTACTGAAGAACCAAGCTGGAGTAGCCATTCTAGTATCGAAGAAAATAGGCATTCAACCAAAATTAATCAAAAGACAGGGAAGGGCACTTCATACATATCAAAAGAAAAAAAATCTACCAATATAATATGTCAATTCTGAAGAACTATGCGCCAAATACAAGGGTAATTACATTTGTAAAAGAAATATTGGTAAATTTCTATCACAATTTGAGCTCTACACATTAGTCTTGGGAGACTTTAACATTGCACTTTCACCAATTGACAAGAAGTCCAGTCAAAAACTAAACAGAGAAACAATGAAACTAATAGACATTAGGAATCAAATGGACCTAATAGGCAACTATAAAATATTTCACCCAACAAAAAAGAATATACTTTCTTCTCAGTACCTCATAGATCCTTCTCCAAAATCAACATTAGGCAGTCACAAAACAACCAACAACCAATACAAGAAAATAGAAATGACATCTTAAATCTTGTCAGATCTTATGGATTAAAGCTGTACTTCAACATCAACAGAAACACTGGAAAGCCTACACTCTTATATAAATTTAACAACTCGCTACTCAATGATCTCTGAATCAGAGAAGAAAGAAAGAAATTAAATAGTTTCTAGAATTCAATGAAAATGAAGGCACAGCATACCCAAATTTATGGGACACAAAGAAAGCAGTGCTAGGAGGAAAGTTCATAGCACTAAGTGCTTCCATAAAGAAATTGTGTCCACTTAAAAAAAAGACAAGGTAAGATAGTTTTAGTACAAAATTCTACCATACTTTCAAAGAAGAGCTAATTCCAAACTTCTTAAACTCTTGCATAAAATAGCAACAAAAGGAAGACTGTCAAACTCATTCTATGATGCCACAGTTATCCTGATACCTAAAACACATAATGACTCAACAAAGAAAGAAAATCAGATTGATTTCTTTTATGAATGTTGATGCTAAAATAATCAATAAAATACTTACAAACTGAATCCAGGAAAACATAAAAAAATCATCCATCAAGATTAAATAGGCTTTATCCCATGGATGTAGGGATGATTTAATATTCAAAAATACACATAATCTACCACATAAACAAAGAACAACATCACAAAATTATCTCACTAAAAACTGAAAAAGGCTTTGATAAAAATAAAACACCCCTTCATATTGAAAGTATTAAAAAATCAGGGATACAAGACATATACCTAAACATAATCAAAGCAATGTAAAAAAAAGCCAATAGACAACATCAAACTAAATGAAGAGAAATAATAGCTATACTTTATACAAATGAAAAGCAGGCCAAGAAAAATTTAGCAAACCAAGACTCTTTACAATAGCTAAAAATAATATAAAATATCTTGGTTTAACTCTAACCAAGGAAGCGAAATTTCTTCTTCTTTTTTTTTTTTTTTTTTTTTTTTTTAGTTTTATTTATTTGTTTTATGTACAACATTCTGCCTGCATATGTGACTGCAGGCCAGAAGAGGGCACCAGATCTCATTACAGATGGTTGTGAGCCACCATGTAGTTGCTGGGAATTGAACTCATGACCTCTGGAAGAGCAGTCAGTGCTCTTAACCACTGAGCCATCTCTCCAGCCCGGAAGCGAAATTTCTATATGACAAGAAGTTTAAGTCCCTGAAGAAAGAAATTGAAGAAGATATCAGAAGATGGAATAGTCTCTCATGTCCATAGTAGTAGGTAGGATTAACATAGAGAAAATGGCCACCTTAGTAATAACAATCTACAGATTCAATACAATTCCCATCAAAATTTCAACACATTATTTACATACCATGAAACAGAAATCAGGTACAGAGGTACTGTTCTCAGTACTGGCTTCTTCAAGATTCCTTTGGCTCTCCTTGACATTTGTTGAGTCATGACTGCATTCTTGGGATGAAGCAAATTTGATCCCAACAAATAAGTTTTCTATGCGAACTGGACTTCTGAGTGTGTTTTACTGAGAATGTTTGCATCTTAATCATCAGGGAGCTCAGTCTGTAGTATTCTATATTTTTATTTTTCTTGGATATTTTATATATTTACATTTCAAATGTTATCTTCTTTCCTCCCTCTCCCAAGCCCCCTCCCCATCTCCCTGCTTTTATGAGGATGCTGCCACTCCTTCTCATCCACTCCTAATTCAAGAGAATGGCATTCACCCTACATGGGGAAATGAGACTTCACAGGACCAAGGGTATTTCTACCTATTGAGGCTGGACAATGCCATCCTTTGCTACATAAGCGGCTGGAGTCATGGGTCCCTCCATTTGTACTCACTGGTTGGTGGTGGGAGCTCTAGTAGGGTCTGGTTGGTTGATATTGTTTTGTCCCTATGGGGTTGCAAACCCCTTCATATCCTTCATTATTTTCTCTAACTCCTTCATTGGGGTTCCCTTGTTCAGTCCAGTGGTTAGCTGCAGACATCCTCATCTATATCAGTTGGACTCTGGCAGAGCCTCTCAGGAGACATCCATATCTGGCTCCTGTCAGCAAGCACTTCTTGGCATCAGTAATAGTGTCTGGGTTTGATGGCTCCAAATGGGATAGATCCACATGTGGGGCAGTTTCTGGGTGACCTGTTCTTCAGTCTCTGAGAGTGGAGACACTCTTTGTTCCTGTATTTCCTCCCATGAGTATTTTGTTATCGCTTCTAAGAAGGATTGAAACATCCATATTTTGGTCTTCCTTCTTGAGCTTCATATGATCTGTGAATACTTCTCTCTTTTGGCTTTCAATATAAAATACCTTTAAATAATGAGGTGGAAAACATTTCCTCCTTTTCAATTTCCTGGAAAACTTTATTTAGCATTTTTATTACCTCTTCTAATTCTGTATTGAAAGCATGTAGTCCTGAATCTAAATCTAATATATATATATATATATATGTTCTTATCATATTAGAACTGGAGTCTGGAGACTTGTCCTTTCCTCTTATACCATGATTGCAAAAATAAAATCACTGGGTTAGAGAATAATTTTAGTTTCTGAACCGGACTACAGAATGTATGTTTATTTCCCCATACCAATAAATGCAGGCAGAAAACATATCTATGCCTCCATTTACAGGCAACTTTTATCAGCAAATGTAAAGTAGTGATTGCTATTCAGAACAGTAAAAAGCCCAAAGGACTACATTTTTCTGTTCTTTATCTCAGTAGTCTGTGAAAGTATTTGCTTTGAATCATATTCTGTTGTTACTTTCCCCCATGATACAGCAAAACATCCATACCATATTTCAGCAGCGGTACTGTGGAAAGAATGAGAAATAAAGCTTGATGAAGTTGTTGACATGGATGTCTCTCTCTCCGATTCTATTGGAATCCTTCCACCTGCTGTTGACTCTAGTGAAATAAAATCTTCAGTTCCAGGCTTTACTGATACACTTGTAACAAAATGTTGCTACAAGGAAAAAATTGCAAACAGCAATGAGATTCACAAACCACATAGCTACAATGTGAATTTCACATAGTGGAGAATTCAATAATAATTTTCCTAGCCTGTCCTTATTAGCACAGGATTAAAGAAATTGGGAACTAAGAGTTATCCCTAACAGACATTAATATATTAGGTCTCTTAGTTTGTTGAGATACTTCTCTTCCTAATTGGATGAACTTGTTTCTCTTCTTTTTCAGAGCATTAAATGAATCATACAGTCAGCTGGGGAACTCACTTTTCAGTGTTTCCTTGACCTTGCTTTTCTCAACTTCAAATGAAATGTCTCTAGGTACAAAATAATTCGCTTTCCAATATATTTACATGCATACACACAAAAGTGTGCTGTCATAGTAGTTTTAGGAGTGTAAAAATGTCATTGATTTTGAATATTTTTATTGCTATATATTTGGAGAATTAGAGTACTATCTGACATAAATCTCCCTGTTATAGATAAGTCTCTTGGTAGTCACACTGCTAGACAAGGATAAATAAACATTCCAAACAGAGCAAGTAGCCACGACTCCTGGAACTCTCAGTATGATTCATCAAAACTGGGTAGGAAATAACCTCAACCAGGTGTCAGTGTTCATTTTAGTAGTCATTGGAATAACACCAAAAACATGTAATGCTTTTAGACATGTTACTTTTTCAATGTTTTAGTATGTCTAAGATCTATATTACCTGACTCTACCTATTCTTTCTTAGATTTTTGTGAAGTTTCTGCACACTTAAAACTAAATTATCTAGTATTACTTGGCTCTAAATATTCTTATACAGAACTTGTTTAAAGGGTCATTTCCATCATCTTATTCAACAATCATGTGGGGTTTAATGAAAAGTATAGTGTTTCTTGCTGTAAAATGTCAAAATACGTGTCTTTTCCCATACTCTACATGAATCCAGTAATGTTAATATTTCAAAAAAATGACTTGGTTATAAAACCAATCCATAAGTGGTTTACTCATACTTATTAAATGAGTGAAAGAAAACTGATTTCCTGACACTTAATAATAATCTGTCAATCTTCATATCCAATAAATATTTATGACCTTCTTAATATGTAACAGTTTAATTTGCATGACTAACAACTGACCAGTGAAATGCACTTTTTATTTATGAAGAGTTAGCCAAAGTCCAAGGTTATAAGTATAAATAATATGAAGATTGCTGAAATTTTTAAACATACAATAACAAATATTAAAGTCCTACTACATACAGTTTTCACCTATAAAACAAGTCAAAATAAAATACCATTGGAGAAGAAAATCGGTGAAGAAGCATATGTGTAATAAAAATTTTGAGTATAATAGCAACTATATATATATATATATATATATATATATATATATATGTATGTATGTATGTATAACAAAGCTCAAGGAGGTAGATTCCAGAAAACAAAATAATTCTATTAAAATAGGGTATGAAGATAAACAAAGAATTCTCAAGTGAGAAAAATGGAATGGCTGAGAAGCACCTAAAGATTGTTGAACATCCTTAGTCATCAGGGAAATGCAAATAAAAACGACCCTGAGATTCCACCTCACACCAGTCAGAATGGCTAAGATCAAAAACTCAGGTGACAGCAGATGCTGGGGAGGATGTGGAGAAAGAGGAACACTCATCTATTGTTGGTGGGATTACAAGCTGGTACAACCACTCTGGAAATCAGTCTGGCAGTTCCACAGAAAATTAGACATAGTGCTACCTGAGGACCCAGCTCTATCTCTCCTGGGTATGTGCCCAAAAGATGCTCCAACATAAAATAAAGATACATGCTCCATTATGTTTAAAGCAGTCTTATTTATAATAGCCAGGACCCAGAAAGAAACCAAATGTTCTTGAACAGAGGAATAGATATAGAAATTGGGGTTTCCATATCTACCTTTACACAATGGATTACTACTTAGCTATTAAAAACAATGATTTCATTAAATTGTTTGGTAAAATGATGGAAATAGAAAATAACATCTTGAGAGAGGTAAGCCAGTTATAAAAGAACATACAAGGTATGCACTCACTCATAAGTGGATATTAACCTAAAAGCTCAGAATACCAAAGATCCAATTCACAGACCATATGAAGTTCAAGAAGGAAGACCAAAATGTATATGCTTCAGTCCTTCTTAGAAGGGGAAACAAAATACTCACAGAAGGAAACACAGGAACAAAGTATGGAGCAGAGACTAAAGGAAACTACATCCAGAGACTGCCTCACCTGAAGATCCATCCCATATACAGCCACCAAATCCAATCAAGATTGATGATGCCAAGAAGGGTGTGTTGACAGGAATCTGATATGGATGTCTCCTGAGAGGCCCTGCCAGAGTCTTCCTGATACAGATTAATATGCTTGCAGCTAACCATTAGACTGAGCATGCAGACCACAGTGGAGGAGTTAGAGCAAGGACTGAAGGATCTGAAGGGGTTTGCAACCCTAGAAGAAGAACTGTATCAATCAACCAGACCTCCCAGAGTTCCTAGCGACTAAACCAACAACCAAAGAGTACATATGGAGGGATGCACGGTTCCCGCTGCATACGTAGGAGAGGATGGCACTGTCTAACCGCAATAGGAGGAGAAGCCCTGGGTCAATGAAGGCTCATTTCCTCAATGTAGGAGAATGCCAGTGTGTTGAGGTATGAGTGGTTGGGTAGGAGGGGGAGCATCCTCATAGAAGAAGGAGGAGGGAGAATAGGAGAATGTGGAACCAGGAGATCTTCCTCTCACTTCCATGGTATTTGTTTCCCAGTTCCCGGTACCCCACTGCTGCATGCATCTATTCAATTTCCTGACCATCTGTACTTCTTTCCTGTCCCTTACATTTTAAATCACAGATATGTAAAAGATTCTTGTTCAATAACCAAGTGACCGTAACAGGAATGACATGCCAAATTTACCTCCTGCCTCCACACATAATCCCATACATATGCACATATATGTATGTCCGCACACATATGCAGACAGAAAGTGTGCAGTTTATAGCACGTGTACTCCTTTAAGCATGTACATATAAACTCATACATGCAAATTAATGAGTTACAGCACCAAGACAAGATAAGTTGTGATTCTGCATCAATTCTGCTTTTGAAATATACACAGACTTCAGAATAACTGAATCTTAATTGATATTTTCTGGGTGACCATAAAGTAAGAAAACATTTCATGATGATTCTAAATCTGGAGAAAATTTTAAAATCATAATATATAATATCACAGATGCAAAATAAATAAGGCAAAAAGGAAAAGTGAAGGATCATGCGATAAAAGGAAGGCATGTCAATAAACTGTACTTTCTGTGCCCATGTAAGTACTTAAAACAGTTGAAACTATAAATGTGTAAAATGTGTACCATGTCACTCACGTACTGTGGTTCATGATGTAGCACTGGCTTCAAAAGTAACTAAAACATATTCTCTTAACTTTATTTTCCATGAACCTTGTTCTAAACTATACTTAAAAATTAATATAAGCTAATCCTTGTGACATATGCTTGCCTCCTAGCATTCGAGGTGGAGAAAAAAATCTTAATCCTGGTTTATAAAATATGTTACATAAAATCTTGGAGTGTAAAGTAGACCAAATCTCAAAAGAAAAGCACAGAAAAGATAGAATATAAAGATACATTTTCATATTTTTGTTCATTTTCTTTGCCCTCTGGGCCTCTCTGCTACCTCTCTCCCCATACCTGAAAGTGATTCCCATTCCCTTCCTCTCCCATCTCCCACCCAGGAACCTCCTTTTCTCTGCCTTCCATGATTATTTTGTTTATACTTCTAAGTAGAATGTAAGCATTCTCTTGGGTCTTCCCTTTTGTTCAACTTCTTTGGGCCTGTGGGGTATATCATGGTTATTTTGTATTTTTTTTGGCTAATATCCACTTATCATTGAGTACATACCATGCATGTCCTTTTGGGTGTGGGTTACTTCACTTAAGATATTTTCTAATTTCATCCATTTGCCTGCAACATTCATGATGTCCTTATTTTTAATAGCTGAAAGCTATTTGTATAAATGAACTACATTTTCTGTTTCCATTTGTCAGTTGAGGGACATCTGGGTCCCTTCTAGTTTCTGGATATTACAAATAAAGCTGCAATGAATATAGAGGAGAATGTGTTCTTGTAGCAAAGTGGAACATCTTTTGGGTATATGTCTAGGAGTGGTATATCTTGGTCTTCGGGTACAAATAGTTCCAGGTTTCTGAGAAACTGCCAGAATCATTTCCAGAGTGTTTGCATAAGTTTGCAGTTCTACCAGGAATGGAAGAGTATTCGCCAATTTCTACATTCTCCCCAGCATATGGTGTCCATTGGGGTTTTTAATCTTAGATATTTTGGTTGTATAATGTAGAATCTAAGGGTCAGTTTGATTTGCATTTCTCTGATGACGAAGGATATTGAATGTGGCTTTAAGTGATTCCTACCATTCAAGATTGCTCTTTTGAGAATTATGCTTATCTCTGTACTCCTCTTTTTAGTTGTGCTATTTGGTTTTGGGGATCTAAACTTTTGACTTCTTTATATATTTTGGATATTAGCTCTCTTTCAGATGGAGGGTTAGTATAGATCTTTTCCCAATCTATAGGTTGCCATTTTGTCCTATTAATTGTGTCTTTTGCATCAGTTTCAAGAGGTACTATTTATCAATTGTTGATCTTAGAGCCTGAGCCATTGGTGATCAGATAAAGGCCAATGTGCCAATGTGTTCTAGGCTATTTTCTATTCTTTCTTATATTAGTTTCTGTGTACCCAGTTTTATGTTGAGCCACTTGGACTCCAACTTTGTGCAGGGAAATACACAGTTGCTGGAGTGGGGGGTGTTTGTGGAAGGATATTTTCTAGGAAATCACAGAGACTTGAGATGGGGGTATGTCCCAGGAGTGAATGAAGATGACCTTAGCCAATATTCCTAACTGTGGGGAAATGGAACCTGAAGAGGCCATCTGTAGCAGTCAGACAAAGCCCCCAGTGGAGGAATGGGAATATCAACTCACCTTCAGAAATTTTTACTCAAAAGTCTTCCTGTGTAAAAGAAATTCAGGGACAGAAATCTAGTAGAGACTGAAGGAAAGTCTGAGCCCTAGGGATGTACATAGTGGGTTATATTCTCAGAGGCAAAAGGAGAAAGGATGGTGAAAGAACTCTGCAAGAGAGGACCAGGAATTTGGAGACGCATATAGAATAATTAATTTTTAGAAGTTATCATTGAAATGCAGTGATCCATTAGTGGATAAATCTTTCAGAAAAGGGAAGAATCTAAAGGATAGGAAACTAGAGAAATATACTGAGAATGTCATGTCTGTTTTGTAGGGAAATCTGATGACAGAAGGAGTTTATGAAACATAGGGGACATTTCTCAGATCAGGAATTACATGACACTCTTCAAGTTTTGGGCATCACTAAGTAGATATGTAAAAGGTTTCTAAACAAGAAGAAAATAATTCCAAAAAAATAAAAGCTAAAATTAGACTGATAAGACCACTCAGATAAAGTCAATGGCCACCAAGTCTGATGACCGGAGTTTTGTTCCGAGCATCCTCAGGTTCCCGTCTCAGCTGTATGTGTCATGTGACACGACTACTCACATAGCAGCACACGCACACCCTTGCACAGACCACATAAAGTAAATAAATTAATGTTTAAAAACAAATGCTAATATCATTGAGTCTTTAAAGTATACTAGTTTATAATTTGGAATCTTTGTGATATTTTTTAAAATTTTATTTCTCAACTGCTAAAAATATAGTTGTAAGCTCACAGTAGAGGAAACTAATTTTCAAGGTTAAGGATATTTCTCCACCCACGTAGTAGAATCAGGCCATGAACAACTCAGTGTGTACTGCTATGCATTGTTTTCATTTCTAAAATTCAATTTAAATAAATATAACAGGAATTCCTGATCCCTTCTTATAAAGCCATGTTCTAGTCTTCATGATATATAGATAGACAAATAGGAGCCTACAAAACTTACAACAGGTCGAGGAAAAATTAAGACTCAACAGAAAACATTTTATTTGTTTGTCTTGTAAATTTCAAAATTTAGTGCAAAGTTGCCCTCATTCACAAAAAGGAAACATCACATATCAAGAGACCAGTTTACCACTTTATGCCTTGATTCAAGGCAGTTTGCATGAAGTGGTATCTCAGGTTCCAGGAAAATCTCTCTACAGTTTTCAGGATGCTGTTCCTTCCTCATCGTTTGACAATCTTCAGAGAAAGTTGTTCACAGGAAATACACTTGAATTAATTGAGTACAGAGCATACTAAAGTAGTGAGGACTGACTGTATATTGATTGCCAAACCAAAGGTAGCTCATTTATCCATAAAGAAACACACAGGTCACATGCACGCGCACACACAAACACACACACACACACACACACACACACACACACACACTTTTGTGCCACGCGTGCACACACCTGATGAGTATACAAAAAATGTCAATGTTTTAAGCATATTTATATGTATATACTATATAATTAAAAGTCTCAGACTAAATACATGATAGGTAAGAGTTTTGGATTTGGTAGTATGCTGGGAGATTTGGTATAAGACTTGGATTTCAGAACTATACTATCGTTTCTCCAAGTATGTGACATCAGTTGAGATTTCACCTAATTAAATAGGACATATTTTTTTCTTTACTCATCCTCAAAATGATGAGGTAGCCAAGGCAATAGGGACTCTATCTAAGGGTCCATATGTATTGATGGTACAGGGCTGAAAGTCTAAAAGCTAAATATATTGAACGTCTTTTTTTTTTTTTTTTTGAGGAAAAAGTAGCACCTTCAAAAACTACCCATAATATAAAGAAAAGATTTTTTTTGCTAGCACACCTTCTATACCAATACTGTAACACTATCACTGTCTTCCTTGTACAGTCCCATTCCAGTTTTGAGAAAGACAGCCTAATCTTATTATTTTTTAATCTTCCACTGTAACAGTAAAATTTGAAAATATTGTATTTTTATAAGAAAAGAAACATGTGCATTTTAAACCAATTTGTATTAATTTCAATTCAATTAATATTCTATATTTTCAGATAAGACTTTAGATATAGAAGTCTTCCCTGTGATTTCCTGATAACCGCTGAGAAAGAATGAAACACAAGGTTGGTACTTAAAAGACAGACTGAATTCTGCAGCTAAAGCATTTTTCAATTATGATGGCTACATCCACATTTGTCTATGTAAAAGTAAACTAACCAGCTCATCACATCTGTTGCCTATTCATCTTCAAGTCACATCTGCTGACTTTACCACAGAACAGGCTGGTGTGCTGACTTCTTGTGTTGGAACTGTGGAGTTGATATGGATGAGGCACACACTTAGACTACAGCTTTAATCTACCTTCCACATTCAGAGAAGTATGCTGATGTGGACCTCTTTCCGAAGAGGTCAGAAGCATCATAAATCCTGATGCTTATCATTGGCTTTGGTGAATTACTACTTATAGTAATGCTATACACTCCCAGATTCATAAACTCATAAAGATATTTGAATATATTCTTACCTGCGTGTGCATGTGCACACTTTTTTTTATGTATCATTCAGTTCTTTTTGTTTTTCCTCCATCTTTATTAACTTGGGTATTTCTTATTTACATTTCAATTTTATTCCCTTTCCCAGTTTCCAGGCCAAAATAATCCTAACCCTTCCCCTTACCTTCTCTAAGGGTGGTCCCCTCCCCATCCTCTCCCCATTACCGCCCTCCCCCCAACATGGGGGTTCAGTCTTGGCAGGACCAAGGGCTTCCCCTTCCACTGGTGCTCTTGCTAGGCAATTCATTGCTACCTATGCAGTTGGAGCCCAGAGTCAGTCCATGTATATTCTTTGGGTAGTGGCTTAGTCTCTGGAAGCTCTGGTTGATTGGCATTGTTGTTCATATGGGGTCTCAAGCCCCTTCAAGCTCTTTCAGTCCTTTCTCTGAATCCTACAACGGGGGTCCCGTTCTCAGTTCAGTGGTTTGCTGCTGGCATTCACCTATGTATTTGCCTTATTCTGGCTGTGTCTCTCAGGAGACATCTACATCTGGTTCCTCTCAGCCTGCACTTCTTTGCTTCATCCATCTTGCCTAGTTTGGTGGCTGTATATGTATGGGCCACATGTGGGGCAGGCTCTGAATGGCATTCCTTCAGCCTCTGTTCTAAACTTTGCCTCCCTGTTTCCTCCCAAGGGTATTCTTGTTCCCCTTTTAAAGAAGAAATACAGCATTCACATTTTGGTCATCCTTCTAGAGTTTCATATGTTCTTTGCAATTAGGGTAATTTGAGCATTTGGGCTAATGTCCACTTATCAGTGAGTGCATACCATGTGTGTTTTTCTGTGATTGGGTTACTTCATTCAGAATGATATTTTCCAGTTCCCTCCATTTGCCTATGAATTTCATAGTCGTGTCTTTGATAGCTGAGTAATATTCCATTGTCTAGATGTACCACATTTTCTGAATCCATTCCTCTGTTGAAGGGCATCTGGGTTCTTTCCAGCTTCTGTCTATTATAAATAAGGCTGCTATGAACATAGTGGAGCACGTGCCTTTGTTACATGTTGGAGCATCTTTTGGGTATATGCCCAAGAGAGGTATAGCTGGGTCCTCAGGTAGTTCAATGTCCAATTTTCTGAGGAACCCCCAGACTGATTTCCAGAATGGTTGTACCAGTCTGCAATCCCACCAACAATGGAGGAGTGTTCCTCTTTCTCCACATCCTCGCTAGCATCTGCTGTCACTGGAGTTGTTGATCTTAGCCATTCTCACTGGTGAGAGGTGGAATCTCAGGGTTGTTTTGATTTGTGTTTCCCTTATGACTAAAGATGTTGAATATTTCTTTAGGTGTTTCTCAGCCATTTGGCATTCCTCAGCTGTGAATTCTTTGTTTAGCTCTGAACCCCATTGTTTAATAGGGTTATTTGTCTGTCTGGAGTCTAACTTCTTGAGTTCTTTGTATATTTTGGATATAAGCCCTCTATCTGATGTAGAATTGGTAAAGATCTTTTCCCAATCTGTTGGTTGCCATTTTGTCCTAATAACAGTGTCCTTTGCCTTACAGAAGCTTTGCAGTTTTATGAGATCCCATTTGTTGACTCTTGATCTTAGAGCATAAGCCATTGGTGTTTTGTTCAGGAAATTTTCTCCAGTGCCCATGTGTTTGAGGTTCTTCCCCACTTTTTCTTCTATTAGTCTGAGTGTATCTGTTTTGATGTGGATGTCCTTGATCCACTTGGACCTAAGCTTTTTACAGGGTGATAAGGATGAATCAATCTGCATTCTTCTATATGCTGACCTCCAGTTGAACCAGCACCATTTGCTGAAAATGCTATCTTTTATCATTGGATGGTTTTGGCCCCTTTGTCAAAAATCAAGTGACCATAGGTGTGTGGGTTCATTTCTGGGTCTTCAATTCTATTCCAGTGGTCTATCTGTCTGTCTCTGTACCAATACCATGCAGTTTTTATCACTACTGCTCTGTAATACTGCTTGAGTTCAGGGATAGTGATTCCCCCGGAAGTTCTTTTATTGTTGAGGATAGTTTTATCTATCCTGGGTTTTTTGTTATTCCAGATGAATGTGCATATTGTTCTGTCTAGTTCTTAATAAATTGATTAAAATATCCGCATTAACCCAACATAACAGATAAAGTTCTGCAAATTTAAGATGCAACTTAATTTTGTAATCATGAGATTATAAAATAACAAATTAAAGAGATTACGAAAAGGGCTAATTTATACAATTAATCTGATATTTTTAACTTTAAATGAGTAACTTTGTAGGTATATTTTCTAAAACATAACTGTTAAATAGTAGTTAAAAATGAAAAACCCTTTTTATATATGCTTGTTTTCAATAAGTGTGTTTATGTCTAATGTTATTTAAATTGTTAACAATTAAATATGTTTAATTATACTTACTATATAAACTGATTCAAATATGATTTCAATTATTTTTTAAGAATATGTTATAAAACCATTTTGTTTTACTTGTTTGTCATGAAATCAATGCAAAGTTAAGAAAGTTGAATTATAGAGGTCAAATACACTTAGTGTTGCTAAACATTTAATTATTAATAGTATTACTTTTTATATTTGCTACAATTTTCCAGTTTAATTTTGCAAATTTACCATTTGATGTCTGTCTTTATGAACTAATGTATTATATTACAAAAAATCAGGAGAAGTCCCAAAATGTTAAAATTAAATCTGCTCATGAGTCAGCTATACTTACTACCCATTGGTATATGCCCAAAGGATACAACATCCCACCCAGAAATATTTGCTTAGGCTTGTTCATTTATACTTCATGACCAATAGCAAGAAAATTCATAGCTAAACTTTCTTTTAATGATGAAGAGATAATGAAAATATACAGAATGGAATTATATTTGGTTGTAAGTAAGAATGAAATCACTAAAATGACCGTTAAATCCCTGGACCTGCAAAATATGCTGAGTGAGGAAACACAGATAAAGAAGTCAAATGTGAGGTGTTTGCTCTTAATAGTGCAATATATCTTAAGACGTTTTGATGTGAGGATATAACTGGCAGTAATCACGGAAACCAGGAGAGAATCAAGGGACCATATATAAGAAGGTAGGAAGAAATATTATAAAACTCTGTTGCTTTAAAAGGAGATGCAGAATTTACCTTAGAAGCAGTGATGTTGTGTGACACAGCTTTAGAGGAAGAAAAAAGAAATAAGTAACACTAAGAATGTTTGAAAAGCCATAGACCAAAATATTATGTATGTTTGTTTATGTGTGAACAAATAAAGTTCAAATACAGTTATGTAACTTAGATGGTTAAGGTTGCCCTATAAGAGCTGGAGACTCAAAGAAAAATACCTTATGATTCCAGAAAAACATGCCCATTTAATTTTTGGTCATCAGGATATGGGAGACTCCCAAAAGAGTATAGGATATTTTCTTTATTCATGGTACCCCTCAAACCTTGAAGGTAAGATTCTATTTACACAGAACTGGGATGAATAGAGGTAGAACTTACCTAGAAACTTCCTTCCTGAAGACTAGGTCCTATACTATTTTATGATGCTTTGCAAACTGCAAAGGGGAAACATAATTATTAGTCCAACCAAGTAAATTTTAAAAAGCAAATCAGTGACCAGTCAATGATGGTCCCAATGGTGCAGTAGGAACAACTTTGGGGAGTAACCACCTGAAGTCTAATTGGATGGTTTTTTCAAGAGACTAACCATCTGCTTCATAAGTTATTATTTTGAAGTCTTATATAGATAGACTAGTTCACCATTTATTTTCTGTCTTTGCACCTACAATTAATTGCCCATTTCCAGTTTATGACATTTAGTTACCAGATAGGGGCCTCATTCCTACCATTGAATGCTTTCCTATGTCTCAAATTTGTTCCAAGCCCCTTTTCCTTGTAAGTGCATTAGTCCATGGCACATGAAGCTTTGCAGAACGCTCTTTTCAGCTTTTATTTTGTAGGGAGCTTGAAGGTACTTGTATCAATTTAGAAATTCTATAAAATCATGGTCAGGAATTATGAAGTAATCAATTTGTCTACATAGCATCAGTATATTCATATTGATTTTGCAAGGGGTCTGCCCAATAGGGTTCACTGATACCCACTTATCATTAGGCTATGTAGTAATTGCAAGAAAGGCATATTGGTATCAAGAAGTAATCCTGGAATCAAGTTTCTGAGGACTCTGCATCTCAGAGTGCACCCATCATAGTCACAGGAAGTGGTGAGCCATTTGCTGAAAACTCACAGGCTGTAGTCTTTCCTATATTTCTTTTGACAGTAAACATTTAGAAAGAGATTTAAGAACATTCTACACTCTTATGCTCTTTAAAACTGTCTCTTGAATCATTGACATTTTCTTAAGACTACACATACTACTTTTTTACACTTATGGTAAGTTTTTAATTTTCAGCAAATAGTTACAATTATAGTTCAATTTTAAAATTGTGACACTTTCAATTAATACATCTCTTTGCAGTACAATATTTTGACTTGAAAAAATATTTCTTCAACATATGTCATAGCAATCCTTTTATCAAAACCAGAAAAGTGTAATAATATGTGCTTAATGTTCTGATTTATTGTAAAATTTAGAATGTGCATGCATATTGTACATAAACATAGATAGTTATATAAATATTTGTTTCAACAACTTCTTATATTTGGATTCCCAAAACATTATAGCATCTAATTTTATTAGAGTGAATTTCTGTTCTTTCTTTAATGTAGTTTTGACTTTGACAATGTGTGTTCTTCTGCATGAATTAAAAGCAGATGGTGGCCAAGCAGGGATACCAAACATGCCATATCAAGTTGCAATCAGTTTAGGCACTTACACTTATAATAAGGATGGATGAGGAAAACTCAAAAGGAGGACAATGGTCCCAATAGTAAACAGGGGGTTATAAAAAGCCATTGCTTCCTCTATTAGAACTTTCACTAAAAGAACAAGCTGGAAAACAATAACATATATGCAAAGGACCTAGTTAAACCAAATCAGGTTCTAGGATTGTCCTTTCATCTTCAGTGACCCCCCTATGAGGACAGTTTTGTTAATTATGTGCATTTTCTTGCAGTGTCCTTGACCTCTTTAGCTCCTGTAATCCTTCTTCCACATCTTCAGGAAGATTTCCAGAAGGTTTCGGCTGTGAATTTCTGCCTCTGTTTCTGTTAGTTGCTGTACAAAGTGTCTCTGATGACATTTTTTTTCTTTTTAGCCACAAATCATGTCTATCTGTCTCTATTGGTTACTTCAGTCAGGATGATTTTTGTTTTCTTAGTTCCATTCATTTGTCTACAAATTTCAAAACTTAATTGTTAAAAGCTGGATAACTCCCCATTGTGTAAATACACTACATTTCCTTTATCCATTCTTCAGTGGAGGGAAATTCAGGTTGCTTCCAGCTTCTGTCTATTACAAAAAGGGTGCTATGAATATAGTGAAGCAAGTGTCTTTGTGTAAGGATTGAATTTCCTTTGGGCATATGTCCAACAGTGATATAGCTGTGTCTGGCAATGGAACAATTCACAAATTCCAAAGAAACCACCATATTGATTTCCAGAGTGGACATACAAGTTTGCAATCACAACAATAATTTTGGAGTGTTCCCCTTTGTCCACAAACTCAACAGGATAAACTGTTACTTGTGTTTTTGATCTGAGTTATTCTAACAGGCGTAAGATGGAATTTCAGAGTCATTTTGAATTGTGTTTTCCTGGTGGCTAAAGATTTTGAACATTTCTTCAAGTGTTTTGTAGCATTCAGATTCCTCTGTTGACAATTCTCTCTTTAGATCTGCACCATATTTTTTCCCATTTTTATTAAATTGGGTATTGCTTATTCAAATTTCAATTGTTAATCCCTTTCCCAGTTTCCTGTCCATCAGCCCCCAACCCCTGCCCCTCCCCTTCTATATGAGTCTCATCCCCATCCAACCTGCATTACTGTCCCCCAACAATCCCTACACTGGGGATCCACCCTTGGCAGGACAAAGGGCTTTCCCTTCCACTGGTGCCCCAACAAGGCTATTCACTGCTACATATGCAGTTGGAATCTAGGTCTGCACCTCATTTTTAAATTGACTTTTTTGATTTGAGAATATTTACTTTCTTTTCTTATTTATATATTTTGGAAATTATACATCTGTCAGATCTAGCAAAGAGAAGCATGCCATTTAGCAATGCCTCCATGGCCTCTATATCAGCTCCTAGCTCCTAGTTCCTTTGTGTGTTCTTGCCCTGAATTCCCTTGAAGATAAATAGTAATAGAGAAGTATAAGCCAAATGAACTTTCTCATCCTCAACTCTGTGTTTTTTCATGGTATTTCATCATAGTGATACATATCCTTACTAGAAAATATTCAAATAAACAAATGGATAATGACATATAAATAGACAATCTTCAATTAAACAAGTTAACAACTACATGACATATGGAAAACACAAAGGTAGTATTTATATAAGTATGTTATCTGACAGCTTACATACATTTCCACATATATTTTGTCATTATGATATGATTGTCAATTCTTTGGCAAAGTGAAAGCAATATCACTATATCTTTTGTATTGTTACTCCTACTAACCAGGCAATTTCTTTGCAAATTCTAAACAAATGATTCAGTTTCTTTTTCTAGAAACCACTTTCTGCCTTTCATTATGTAACTTCATTTTTGACATTTTATTCTCTTTTTTAAAGATATATTTATTTATATATCAAATGTTATCCCTGATACTGGTTTCATGTCCAAAACATCCTATTCGATCATCCCTTCCCCTTCTTCAATGAAGGTGTTCCCCAACCCATCCACCCACCCCCTCCTGCCTCCCAGCCCTGATATTATCCTAAAATGGGGGATTGAGCCTTGGCAAGACCAAGGAATTCTCATAATATTGGTGCCCAACAAGGTCATCCTCTGTTACTTATATAACTGGAGGCATGAGTATGTCCATGTGTACTCTTTGGATGGTGGTTTAGTCCCTGGGAGCTCAGATTCATTGGTATTGTTCTAATGAGGTAGCAAGCCCCTTCAGCTCCTTCAATCCTTTCTCTAAATCCTCCAATAAGTACCATGTTCTCAGTTCAATGATTGGCTTCGAGCATTGTGTTTGTCGTGCTCTGGCAAAGTATCGCAGGAGACAGCTACAGCAGGTTCCTGTCAGCATGTACTTCTTGGCATCAGCAATCTTTTCAGGGTTTGGTGGCTGTAAGATTTATAGGCTGGATCCCCAGGTAGAGTCATTTCTGGATGGCCTTTACTTCAGTTTCTGCCCCAAACTTTGTCTCCTTATTCCTCTTATGAATATTTTTGTTCTCCTTCTAAGAAGTAAAGAAGCATCTGCACGTTGGTCATCCTTCTTGAGCTGCAAATGATCTGTGGAATATATCTTGTATAATCTGAGCTTTGGGACTAATAAACACTTATGAGGGAGTACATACCATATGTGTCCTTATGTGGCTGGATTACCATACCCAGGATGATATTTTCTAGTTCCATATATTTGCCTATGAATTTCTTGAAGTCATTGTTTTTATTAGCTGAGTAGTACTCCATTGTTTAAATATATCACATTTTCTCTATCCATTCCTCTGTTGAGGGACATCTGGGTTGGTTCCAGCTTCTAGATTTTATAAATAAGGCTGCTATGAACAGAGTGGAACATGTGTCCTTGTTATATATTGGAGTATCTATGGTTATATTCCTAGGAGTGGTATAGCTGCATCTTCAGGTAGTACTATGTCCAATTTTCTGAGGCATCTCTAGACTGATTTCCAGAGTGGTTGTATTAGCTGCAATGCCACCAACAATGGAGGAGTGATCCTCTTTCTCCACATCCTCACTAACATCTGCTGTCAACTGAGTTTTTGATCTTAGCCATTCTGACTGGTATGAAGTGGAATCTCAGAGTTGTTTTGATTTGCATTTCCCTGATAGCTAAGGATGTTGAACATTTCTTTAAGTACTTCTCAGCCATTTGATAATCCTCAGTTGAAGTTAGTTGGAGACTAATTTCTTGAGTTCTTTGTAAATATTGGATATTAGCCCTCTATCAGATGTAGGATTGGTAAAGATCTTTTTCCAATCTGTTGGTTGCCATTTTGTCATAATATAATAGTGTCCTTTGATTTACAGAAGCTTTGTAATTTTATATGGTCCCATTTGTCAATTATTGTTCTTAGAGTATAAGCCATTGGTGTTCTGTTCAAGAAATTTTCCCCAGTACCCCTATGTTTCAGGCTCTTCTCCAGTTTTTCTTATTAGTTTGAGTGTATCTGGTTTTATGTGGAGGTTCTTGATCCACTTGGACTTAGGCTTTGTACAGGACACTAAGAAGCAAATGCTAGCATCAAACCACTGAACTGAGAATGGGACCCCATTAGAGGAATTAGAAAAAGGATTGGAAGAGCTAAAGGGGCTTGCAACTCCATAAGGACAACAATGAAAACCAACCAGAGCTCCAAAGTATTAAACCACTTCCCAAAAAATACACATGGACAGACACATGGCTCTAGCACTATATGCAGCAGAAGATGACTTTGTTGGCACCAATGGAAGGAGAAGCCCTTGGTCCTGGCAAGGTTGAACCCACAGTGTAGAGGAATGTCGGAGATTGTAAGGGGGGTGGATGGGAAAATGAACACCCTAATAAAAGAAGGGGCAGCAGATGGGATACGGGGGCTTATGTCCGGGAAAGTAGGAAAAGGATTAACATTTCATTTGTCAATGAAAAAGCTATCCAATAGAAAATTTAAACAATACTAAATTATAAAGTAAAAAAGAGAAAAAAAATGAATGGATTGATTTTCATTCTTCTACATGCTGACCACCACTTAAAGCAGCACCATTTGTTGAAAATGCTAACTTTTTCCCACTTGATGATTTAAGTTCCTTTATCAAAGATTAAGTGACCATAGTTGTGTGGGTTCATGTCTGGGTCTTCAATTCTATTCCATTGATCTACCCATCTGTCTCTGAACCAATACTATACAGTTTGTAACACCATTGCACTGTAATATTGCTTGAGGTCAGGGCTGGTGATTCCCCCAGAAGTACTTTTATTTTTGAGGATAGTTTTTGCTATCTTGTTTTTTGTTGTTATTGTTGTTGTTGTTTTTATTATTCCAAATTTATTTGCAAATTATTCTTCCTAACTTTATGAAGAATTAGGTTGGAATTTCGATGGAGATTGCATTGAATGTGTAGATTGCTTTGGCAAAATGGCCATTTTTACTATATTAATCCTGCCCACCAAGTGAGCCTGGGAGTTCTTTCCATCTTCTGAGATGTGCTTCAATTTCTTTCTCCAGAGGTTTGAAGTTCTTGTTATACAGATCTTTCACTTGCTTGGTTAGAGTCTCATGGAGATATTTTCTGTCATTTGTGACTACAGTCATTTCCTCATTTTTTTCTCAGCCTGTTTATCATTCGAGTAGAGGATATTATTTTTACTTAGTTTTGTATCAAGACACTTTGCTCAAATTGTTTTTAAGGTTTAGGAATACTCTGGTGGAACTCTTGGTGTCACTTATGTATACTCTCACATTATCTGCAAATAGTGATATTTTGATTTCTCCCAAAACACAAAAAATCTTTAAAGTATTACAAGAAAACTCAAAAAAGGTGAAAGAATTAAACAAAGGGAGACAACCCTGGACAGAGAAAACCTACAAAAATGATCAGAAGTCATAGAAGGAAGCATTACCAAGAGAATACAAGAGTTTGAAGAGAGAATCTCACCATCAGAAGATACCATAGAAAACATTGACACAACCATCAAAGAAAACATAAAAGACAAAAAGCTCCTAACCCAAAACATCCAGGAAATCCAGGACACAATGAGAAGGCCAAGCCTAAGGACGATAGGTATAGAAAGAGGGAAGAGTCTAAAATTAAAGGGCCAGTAAATATCTTCAACAAAATTATAGACGAAAACTTTTCTAACCTAAAGAAAGAGATGCCCATAAAAATACAAGGAGCCTATAGAACTCCAAATAGATTGCACGTGAAAATATATTTTTCCCATCACATTATAGTCAAAACACCAAATGCACAAAACAGAGAAATAATTTTAAAAGCAGTAAGAGAATAATGTCAAATAACATATAAAGGTAGACCTATCAGATTTTCAACAAGGCTTTGAAAGTTAGAAGATTCATGGCAGACCTTATTCTGACCTTAAGAGAACACAAATGCCAGGCCAGGCTACTATATCTAGCAAAAATCTCAATGAATATAGATGCAGAAACCAAAATATTCCATGAAAAAACAAATTTATACAATATCTTTCCACAAATCCAGCCTTACAAAGGATAATAAATGAAAAACTCCTACACCATGAGGGAAACTATACCCTAGAAAAAAGCAAAAAAATAATCTTCTTTTCAAAAACCAAAGGAAGATAGCCACACAAATATATTTCCACATCTACCAACAAAAATAACAAGAAACAACAATCATTGATCCCTAATATCTCTCAACATCAATGGTCTCAGTTTTCCAATTAAAAACAAAGAAACAAACAAAAAGAAAACAAAAAACAAAAAAGAAACCCAAAAAACAAAAACATATACCAACAGACTGGTTACATAACGAGAATCCAGCATTGTGCTGTATAGCGGAAACACATCTCAGTGGCAAAGACAGACACTATCTCAGAGTAAAAGGCTGGAAAACAACTTTCCAAGCAAATGTTCCCAGAAAAACAAGCTGGAGTAGCCATTCTAATATCGAATAAAATCTACTTTAAAGCAAAGGTTATCAAAAAAGATTAGGAAGGACAGTCTGGGTTTGGTGTCTGCAGATAGGATGCATCCTTAAGTGGGCTTGTCTGTGGATGGCCTTCCCTTCAGTCTTTTCTCCACATTTTGTCCCTGTATTTTCTAGAAACAGGAACCATTCTGTTTTAAAATTTTTAAGATGGGTGGGTGGCCCCATCCAACTGTGGGCTCTGCCTATCCACTGCATAATGTAGCTACAGGGTTGTTTACAGAAAAAATATTCCACTTATAGTTTTCATAAGAAAGTTTCCATTCTCAGGAAAAGTTTGAGAAATTATCATAGACAAGAATAACCTAAAAAATGAATTGACTAATAATTAATATAGTATTCAGAAATAAAATCAGTGATTAGGAATGAAAACAATATAGCAGATTTAGAGAAACATAATCAAATCACTTCCCAAATTCAGACTGCTGGACTGTAAGCTGAAAGATGCTAACAAGAGAATGGAGTGTATGTGAGATACCTCTGGATTTTCCTTCCTATAGTTCTAAAATACAGTTTATCAAAAATGTTCAACATAACAATATGAGGACCTAAAATGGATTTTAGGAGAATAATCTCATCGGTTATAACATATAGGGAAATAGTATATGTTTACATTAAATAATATTTGAACACATACGGTAAACATATTTTAAGAGCTTAGATTTACTATCCCTGATTTTTACCCACCAATTATTTTGTTTTATATGGTTAAAAAAGCCAACAAAAATTATGGTTGTAAATCCTTATATATTAGTTCAATTTGATTTTATAAAATAGCTTGGAAGAAATGAGGAGATGCTAAAATGTATCCAGCCTGAGTCTCGGGTATCTTCAAGTGAAGAAATGTGATGAAAGTATTTAAAAGATCTTAGATGCTTCAATTTTTTACAAAGCCAGCGGTAGTGGGAGAAGAAACCATAAACTGATTTGAGAAGTGGAAAATAGAAGAAATCTGGGCAAACACGTGACCCTATATAAGACTGTAGAATGTCTATAAAATATGATAGTAGGAACATGTGATACATTTATACAGTCTTTCAATTATTGAGATATTCCACACACATCAACAAGGATATAGATTTATTGCAACCACAAAGTGGTATTTGTGTGAGTGGAGGAAGTTGAGGATATGAATTCAGAAGCAGGCAAGAATGCATCAATAATGGTAAGATAAAACAAGAAGCTATGTGGTCTTAGTGCTTTCTCCTTATTTCAGTATACCACACACTCACTCTTGAGCACCTATCTTTGTACTACCTATCATCAGTGAATAAACTATTGCAAAAGGGACATAATTTGTGGAATGATTGGGACATTCAGTTGGCCAAGGATATATTTTTAACTAAGATTCAGAATGTGAGTCATTGACGAAAACTAACAATCAATTACAGGAAAGGAAATATGATTTCTTTCAAGACTGAATTCATGTTCTGTGATCTTATACACTGCTGTTTCGAGCATCTGTAATTTTAAAACGCTTTGGAAATATATAAAGCAGAAATGATTGATTCTTGTAAATCTCAAAGTTACAGTGTCCAAGAGGCAGGAGTTCAAAATCTAGAGGGAATTTCAACTCATTCAGGGAAGAAAGAAGAAATGCCTTTGGTTTTGCCCTTTTCCCAGAGTGGATCTTATATTCTTAAACTCTGAAGAGACCTCCCGTAGACTTGAAGATATATTTTCACTTTACAGTCAGGTTTATAACTCCAATTAAGAAGCTATCTTGCCAGAAGCTGAATGTTCTCAGTAGGGTCTCACTGATGCAATGGTGGGGCTGTCAGATGCATATGCATGCTGGGTCAAACAAGGTTGAACAAGTAGAGTGGCCCCAACCTGAAAGCTTGAGTTCAAGTTTCACATCTGCCACTAATTAGCAGAGTGACCTTGAGAAATTGACTCACCCATTGTGAACTTCAGTGTCTTTTTCTGCAAAATTGAGAGTGGACAGACCACAACGTTCCTTTTATCTCTAAAATACACTGATTATATCCCCCACTGTCAAACACAACTACATATTCAGTCAAAATCTGTTATAACACATTGATCTCCTGACAAGGCCAGCTCCTGCTACTTATCTGGCTGGAACATCCTTACCTCAAGCACCAGCATTATAAAGGGATTTATATACAGCATTATTCCTGAGAAGTGTGCCTTTGGCAGAGGCAAATAGAAATTGCAAAAGCAAAATTAGATTTGTGAATATTTTGTTGGAGGAAAAAAACACCTCTCCTCTTCTGTGTCTCAGCTTTTAAAATTTCAATTTTTGCCTCCACTAGCCAAAGGAAACTAAACACTGTGCAATTATTCAGTAAAAATGCAAATGCTGGATAGAAAAATCTGGACAGCTTTAAGATTTTCTAAAAACAAAAGTGGTTTTTGTTCTTAAAGAAATAGTAGTTGAACTTTAGGTTTCTGTCTTTAGGTAGCATTTCAACCGTCGTAAAAATAAAAGACTAAATTAAAGGATGCTGAACAAACATACATTAAAAATATTAAATGGACTCGATTAAATGACATATTATTTAAAGTATTTTCCTATGCATGCATGAAGCCCATCAATAAGTCACATTTATTTGTTTCCAATGTAGGGTTAGAAAGTTTTGTTTTCTAAGGTTCTACAAAAATGTAGACCAGCATTTATTCATTTTTGAATATTTCTTACAAAAAGCTCCTTCTAATTCACTTACAACTTAATAGTAAAACTTGATTTACATAAAATATAACATTTCGTCAGATGTATCCTGCTAGTTCATCCAATAATTTTCTTGCACATCAATAGAACCATGAACTTCCATTTCTACTGTTTATGTGTAGACTATGGGGGACTCATGCCATGACTACGGTTACTTTAACCTCCTTTGTGATACTTTGCCCTGTTGATCAAGGACTATTTCATTCTTTCAAATTTTGAAGCATAGTAAGTGTTTCCATGACTCACAAGATTTTATAAGGTATAAGCTCTATTTGGGAGTTCTTGCTTTCAAAAACATTACATATTTCCTTCATTCTTATCCACAAATTGTAAATTTAACAGATCTTTTTTGAACATCTCCCCCACAAAATATTTATGCTTATTTCTTTTATATGCTTGAACAATGATTGCCTACAATATTAGTATTCTGACTTTTGAATTAGTGTGTTTATTATGGATATAACATGAGAAAGCATAATGATAAATATGAAGAGATAAATAGCAGACAGATTTTAAAACATCATCCAATCTGATGCTTAAAATATTCAGCAGAGGTTGGCTAAGGAAGCTTACTTCTCTCTCTGTGGATAAATTCTCATGTCTGACTTCCAACTATTCTTTCTCACTACTGGCAATTTTATATCATGAGAAAAGTAATAGTAATGTCTTTTCAAATGTTTCACATTTTGTTTTCAAGAATATGTTTGGTATCATGGGCCATTTTTCGCTTCCTGCAGTTGGCTGTCACAGAGTTAATAGAGATGGCCCACCCCATCACAGATAAGGGGTGGTAGCAAGCATGTTGTAAGGGAAATATGATTAACTCTGAAACTGACTTCATGGTAGAGGTACCACAAACTTTGGGGTTAGATTCTCAGTCAGTTTAAATAGTACCAATATACAATGCAATTTGTCTTTTCCTCATACCATTGTTTTACCATTACCAGATGTTTGTCTCTATATCATTGTAATAATCATTATGTTCTTCTCTATATCATTATAATAATCACTATATATAAATCATTGGTTCAGTTATTATGTATGAGAAAAGGTTTGTAAGTAGGCTGCCCCCTCTATCTGAGGAGTTATTGGCCATTCACTGGAAGAGATAGAAACAGGTTTCCTCAGGGATTCAATGTGGGAGAGGCTACTCAGGCTTCACTAAATGATTCTACAATCATGTATGTATATGCTCCACTAAGTAGTGTTAAAATAACATTGAGAAAGAATACCTAAAGTTGGAAGGGTAATGTGGTGGATGAACAATAGAGAAATAGTAGTGGATGATAAGACACGTGCATATGAAATTCTCAAACATGAAAAAAATACTTTTTTAAACATCTACAGGAAACAAATGACACTCTATTACACCGTATTGACTACTGCTGCCTTTTCATTGAGTGGTTTCTAAGTTGAATAGCAACAAGAACAGCTTAAAGAAGGAAATGTCTGAGAGGACACATCAGTTTCCTCATAACTATAAGAATTCTCTCCTGTTTGTATTGGCCGAACAAATTTCCTCCTAAGTTATCATTATATATATTTCCTTGACAGGTGAATAATATCAACAGTTCTTCCACGAGTGAGAAACGAAAGTAGGTATTAGATACACAAGGCTTTGGAATTTAGAAAACAAAGTGACTTACAGTCCTGATGGCTATCAACTACTCACGTGCTTTGAAAGAGCTTGAAGGGGCTCGAGACCCCATATGAACAACAATGCCAACCAACCAGAGCTCCAGGGAATAAGCCACTACCCAAAGACTATACATGGACTGACCATGGGCTCCAACCTCATAGGTAGCAATGAATAGCCTAGTAAGAGCACCAGTGGAAGGGGAAGCCCTTGGTCCTGCCAAGACTGAACCCCCAGTGAATGTGATTGTTGGGGGGAGGGTGGTAATGGGGGGGAGGATGGGGAGGGGAACACCAATAGACAATGGAAGGGGGAGGGATTAGGGGGATGTTGGCTGCAAACGGGGAAAGGAAATAACAATTGAAATGTAAATAAGAAACACCCAAGTCAATAAAGATGGGAAAAAAAAAGAAAAGAACATTAAATCATTAAAAAGAGGCTTATCAAAATTGCAAAATCTTTTTCTGATAAATGAAACTGTTGACCACTCCCAATAAGCTTCTTCCCCTCATCCTGCCAACTGCTCTCAGCACTCTCTATTTCCAGGTCTCCCATGCTTGGTGAATGGAACAATGTTCTGGTTATACTTATGTTGTAGCTTTGATATGCTTCACATATTCATTACATCTAGCTTGTAATATTTCTGATGATGTTTGTCTCAGAACTCAGGATCTTCAGCCTAGCTACCATAAACCTTTTATATAGCTGATTCGTTCTTCCATAAAAAAAGGCTGTGCTTTACCCACCACCTAATACTGGGTTCCTAATAGTGTAAAATGTAAGTGCAAGTGTCCTACACTTGCATTTTTCTGCCTACCAAAATGTTTGACTATACAAAGGAACAGTGAAATGAAAAAGGAAATATTTAGTGCATTTTCTATACATTATTTTTACTGTATTCATTATAAAACTCTAAGCTACAGGTCTGTTCAGGGAATCAGGAAAATAAAGTATAAAATAAAATATAGAAAATTGAACACAAGAGAAATGTTCATTTTCTTACCTGGTATAGTGTGTAAAAAAAGTATATATTTTAATAAGTAACGTTCTCTATGATCAATTAACGCATAAGTCTCCCTAATCATCTTCACATGGTTTATTGGCGTATTAATGATTCTCCATGGACAAGTGAAAATTTTCAAAGAATGAGCGCTTCGTCTCCACATTTCCTCATGCTATGCTCTATGTTTTAGTCCCAGCAATTTAGGTCAGGCCCCAGCATATGTTATCCAAAGTACTCTACAGGCCAGTTTGCCTTTTTTTTTTTTTAAGATTTATTTATTTATCTATTTATTTTTTTATTTTATCCCTCTTTTTTATTGGATAATTTTATTTACATTTCAAATATTATTCCCTTTCCTGCTTTCCCAACCATTAACCCCATCCTCTTCCCCTCCTCCTTTTTCTGTAAGGGTGTTTTCCTTCTCCAACCAACACCCTTTCTCTCCTCCCTGCCCTGACATTTCTCTACACTGCGGGGTCCAACCTTAGCAAGACCAAGGGATTCTCCTCCCATTGGTGCCCAACAAGGCCATCCTCTGTTACATCTGCAGGTGGAGCCATGGGTCTGTCTGTCCATGTGTACTTTTTGTGTGGTGGTTTATTTCCTGGGAGCTCTGGTTGATTGGAATTGTTGTCCTTATGGGGTTGAAAGCCTCAAAAGCTCCAAGGTCCTCCAATGGTGACCCTGTTCTCAATTCAATGGCTTCCTGCTAGCTTTCCCTTCTATATTTGTCATACTCTGGCAGAACCTCTCAGGAGACAGCTATTATCAGGCTCCTGTCAACATGTACTTCTCGGCTTCATCAATATTGTCAGGCAGAGTTTGGTGGCTGTATGTATGTAGGCTGGATCCCCATGTGGGGAAGACTTTGTATGGCCATTCCTTCAGTCTTTGCTCCAAACTTTGTCTCCATATATCTTTCTATAAATATTTTCATTCCCCTTTTTAAGAAGGACTGAAGCATCCGTATTTTGGTCCTTTCTTCTTGAGCTTCATGTGGTCCGGGGATTCTATCTTCGGTAAATCGATCTTAGGGACTAATGCCCACTAATCAGTGAATGTATACCATGTGTGTATTTTGTGATTGGGTTACCTCACTCAGGATATTTTCTAGTTCCATTCATTTTTTCTTTTTTATGAAATTCATGAAGTCATTATTTTTGATAGTTGAGTAGTATTCCACTGGGTAGATATACCTAATTTTTTGTATACATTCCTTTGTTGAAGGGCATCTGGGTTCTTTTCAACTTCTGCCTATTATAAATAAGACTGCTATGAGCACAGTGGAGTAAGTGTCTTGATGTGTCTTGAAACATCATTTGGCTATATGCCCAGGAGTACTATAGCTGAGTCCGTAGGTAGCACAATGTCCAATTTTTTGAGGAACCTCAGAATGACTTCCAGGGTGATTATAACAGCTTGCAATCCCACCAACAATGTAGGAGTGTTCCTCTTTCTCCACATCCTTGCCAACATCTGTTGTCACCTGAGTTTTGATCTTAGCCATTGTGACTGGTTTGAGGTGGAATCTCAGGGTTGTTTTGACATGCATTTCCCTGATGACTAAGGATGTTGAACATTTCTTTAGGTACTTCCCAGCCATTTGATAATTCTCAGTTGAGAATTCTTTCTTTGTCTCTGTACCCCATTTTAATAGGATTATTTGACTCTCTGGAGTTGAACTTCTTGAGTACGTTGTGTATTTTGGCTATTAACCCTGTATTGGATGTAGGATTGGTAAAGACCTTCTCCTAATGTGGTGGTTGCCTTTTGTCCTATTGACAATGTTCTTTGCCTTACAGAGGCTTTGCAATTTTATGAAGTCCCATTTGTTAATTATTTATCATACATCAAAAGCCATTGGTGTTTTATTCAGGAAATTTCCCCGTGTCCATATGTTCAAGGCACTTTCCCACTTTTTCTAGGTTGAGCGTATCTGTTTTTATGTGGAGGTCCTTGATCCACTTGGACTTTCACTTTGTACAGGGTGAGAAGAATGGATCAATTTGCATTCTTTTACATGCTGACCTCCAGTTGAACAAGCACTGTTTGTTGAAAATGCTATCTATTTTCCAATGGACGGTTTTTTTTTTTTTTTTTTATTAACTTGAGTATTTCTTATGTACATTTGGCAAACATCCCCTAACTCCTTTGACAACGATCAAGTGACCACAGTTGCAGGGGTTTATTACTGGGTCTTCAATTGTACTCTGTTGATCTACTTGCCCTTGTCTGTACAAATGCCATACAGTTTTTTTCACTATTGCTCTATAATACAACTTGAGGTAAGGGATGGTGATTCTCCCATATCTTTTTGTTGAAGACAGTTTTCACTATCCTGGGTTTTTTTTTAATTCCAAATAAATTTGAGAATTGCTCTTTCTAACTCTATGAAGAATTGAGTTTGAATTTTGATGGGGTTTGCATTGAATCCACAGATTACTTTTGGAAAGATGGCCATCGTTACATTAGAAATGAAGGCACAACATTCAAAAACTTTTGGGTCACAAGGTAAGCAGTACTAAGAGGAAAACTTACACCTCTGAGTGCCTCCAAAAAGAAACTGGAGAAAGCATACACTAGCAACTTGACCATTCATGGAAATTCACTAAAACAAAAAGAAGCAAATGCATCCAAGAGGAGCACACAGCAGGAAATAATAAAACTCAGTGCTGAAATCAACCAAGTAGAAACAAAAAGAACTATACAATCAGTCAACAAAAGCAGGAGCTGGTTCTTGAGAAAATCAACAAGATAGATAAAATCTTAGCCAGAATAGCTAGAGGGCACACAGTGAGACTATCCAATTAACAAAATCAGAAATGAAAAGGGAGACATAACAACAGAAACTGAGGAAATTAAAAAATCATCTGATTGGACAATAAGAGCCTATACTCAACAAAACTGGAAAATCTGAATGAAATGGACAATTTTCTAGACAGATACCAGGTATCAAAGTTAAATCAGGATCAGAAAATCCATCTAAGCATTCCAATAATTCCTAAAGAAATAGAAGGAGTCATTAAAAGTCTCCCAGGCAAAAAATATCCCAGGACTAGATGGGTTCAGTGCAGAATTCTATCAAACCTTCACAGAAGACCTAATACCAAACCTGTCCAAACTATTCCACAAAATAGAAATAGAAGGCACATTTACCAATTCCTTCTATGAAGCCACAATTACACTTATACCTAAACCACACAAAGACCCCCAAAAAAGAAAACCAGACAAATTTCCCTTATGGATATAGAAGTAAAAATACTCAATAAAATTCTTGAAACTGAATCCAAGAACATATCAAAATGATCATCCATCATGATCAAGTAGCCATCATGCCAAGGATGCAGGGATGGTTCAATACGTGAAAATCCATCAATAAAATTTGTTATATAAACAAACTCAAAGATAAAAAACCACATGATCATCACATCAGAAGCTGAGAAAGCATTTGACAAAATTCAACATCCCTGTATGTTAAATGTCTTGGAAAGATCAGAATTCAAGGTCCATACCTAAACATAGTAAAAGCAATATACAGTAAACCAGTAGACAATATCAAACTAAATGGAGAAGAAAGTTGAAGCAATCCCACTAAAATCAGGAACTAGACAAAGCTGCCCAGTTTCTCACTACTTATTCAATATAGTACTCGAAGTCCTAGCTAGAACAATCAGGCAATAGAAGGAGGTCAAAGGGTTACAAATTGGAAAGGAAGAAGTCAAAATATCACTATTTGCAGATGATATGTCAGTATGCTTAAGTGATCCCCAGAATTCCACCAGAGAACTCCTAAATGTGATAAACAACTTCAGGGAAGTGGCTAGATCTTAAATTATCTCAAACAAATCAGGAGCCTTCCTCTACTCAAAGGTTAAAGAGTATGAGAAAGAAATTAGGGAAATGACAGCCTTCACAATAGTCACAAATAATTTAAAATATCTCTTTGTAACTTTAACCAAGCAAGTAAAAGATCTGTATGACATTATCTTCAAGTCTTTGAAAAAGGAAATTGAAGAAAATCTCATAAGATGGAAGGAGCTCCCATGCTCATAGATTGGCAGGTTTAATAATATTGTTTTCTAAATATTGTAGGTTGCATAAGAAATGTTTAGGAATCCCTTCATTTCTGGGTTAAAAATTTTGAGATTGGTGGACTGCCCAATGTTCTTGTCTAAAGGAAGAACAGGGATAAAAATTAGGAACAGAGGCTCAAGTAAGGGCGATCCGGGAACTACCAACCCTGGGCATTCATCATGTCTGCAGATACCAAACCTGACACTTTGTCATGGTTAAGTGGTGCTTGCTTTCAGTTACCTGGTATGGCAGTTCTTTGGGAGGGTTGACCAGCAACTGACTAAGGCAGTTGTGGATGCTTGGAGCCAACCATCAGTCTGAGCTCAGGGAATCTGGCGGGGGAGCAGGCAGAAGGTGTTGAGCAAGATTGCAACACCACCGAAAGAACATCATAGGCTGACCTCACTACCCAGTGCTTCCAGAGAGCAGACCAGTAACCAAGGAGTGTACCTGGAGGGTCCATTGCTGCAGAAATATATGTGACAGAGAATGACCTTGCCTGAGAACAAGTGGAGGGGAGGTCCTTGCTTCTATGGAGGTTTGATGCCCCAGCATAGGGGGATACTGGAGAAAAAGGGTGGGAGAATATAGGTGTGGGGGACACCCTCATACATTCAAAGAGGGTAGGGAGGGGAGATGTGCAATGGAGATTGTTTGAGGGGTAACCAGGAAGTGAGATATCATTTGAGATGTAAATGAATGGAAAGATTAAGTAGAAAAATTAAATAAAAAAGAAGTCCTTCATGATCCAGTAAATAGCTCCACACCAATCAAGGACATAAATACTTGGACCACCATAAAAAACAGAAGGAAATAAAATAGCAAAGAAAGACAGAAAGACAGAAAGGAAACAAAGAAGAAAGAAAGGAGTGGAGAAGAGAGGGAGAAAAGAAGGAGGAAAGGAAAAGAGAGAAACAAGAAAGGAAGGGAGGGAGAAAGACAAGATCTTGATTATTCAACAATATTTTTTTTAAAAAGGGCCAATAATGACAGTAGCAAGAATCTACAATTGTCAAACTGTTAAAAATTTGTATTTAATAAAATAATTATGATGCTTTGCATTTATATTTCAAAAGGTCTTGGTTTAATCCAGTCTCCTTTTGTGTGAGAATGAAAGTGATTTATGCTAAATACCATGCTAAAATGTCTTGGAATGAAAATTATGTTTGCAACCGGACCCCTGACCTTCCTTTGTAGACTTAATTCAAAACTCGCAAATACATTAGCCAAAAATTCTGTTTATTACCAGTTCTCAATCAAACATCAAAATTATTATTTCTAATCACCAAGAAACCTTAACAACTTCCAGAGTTTCATGTCTCTGCTAATATTGTGCTTTGTTTCCAAAAAGGTTTCTACATTTTTTTGCTTATTTGGTCCCTATGCTGTTTCCAATATTGAGTTTTAATATTCTGTTCATTACACAATATCTCTGCCTACTGCAACCCTCACAAACTCAATACAATCAGCTTTTCATCAATCTGTTCCTGATATAAATGTCATGTATTGTCAACATATTTATATCTTGTATAGTAATATAAAATATTCAGTTTATCTTTCATAGTGTCTATGCTAATGAAACATTTTACTGATATCTCATTTCTAGTTAGACATATTTCAGTATCTTGCACCACAAATTTTATAAAAATTATTTGATAATATTGGTAACGATCTAGGATATTATTAACATAAGACATAGTAAGATATTTTTTCTCAAGAAGGAACAGGCACTGAGACCAACAACTACAAAACGGAACTCCATGAAACTGAAAATTTAAGGCAACGGTACTATCAATAAGATAGAATAGGAGCCTATAGAAATAAAAAAGATTTTCACCAAATCCTTATTTGAGAAGGGATAATATCCAAATAGCATAAAGAACTCAGAAAATGAACATCAAAAAGTCAAATAATACAATTTAAAATTGGATACAGATCTAAGCAAAGAATTCTCAACAAATGAATCTCAAATGTTTGAGAAACAAACAGTTGATCATAGATTTTTAACTATCAGAGAAATGCAAATCAAAACTAATTTGAGATTCTATTTTATACTAGTCAGAATGACTAAGATCAATGCTATCTCATGCTTGCAAGGATGTGGAGTAAGGAGAACAGCCTTTCATTGCTGATGGGAATGCAATCATGTATAGCCACTGGGGAAATCAATATGGTAGTTTCTCAGAAAATTAGAAAGCATTCTGACACAAAGACAGGTACACCACTCTTAGGCATAAAACCAAAGCAGTCCCAACCTTTCATAAGGACACTTGCTCAACTATGTTTACTACAGGTTGTGGATGGTAGCTAGAAACTGTAAAACCCCTAGTAATGGGTAATACTTAGCATGAATATATTATCTTCTACAGCCAGGTGAGACTTCTAATGCTAGGACTGGGACATCAATTCCCCTACAAAACCTTTGACCTACAATTTATCCTGCCTGCAAGATATGCTGATGATAAAGGTGGCAGATAACTTGTGGAAATGGCCAATCAATGGCTGGTCCAATTTGAGGCCCATGATATGAAAGGATGCCTCCTCCTGATCCTGCCTGGATGGCATAAAACCAAAGGGTGGGTGGCTCAGAGATCTAAGACAGAACAAAACACAACTGATAAAATTACCAACGACTGTGGTATCAGAATACCCAAGATACAATTCACAGGCCACATGAGGCTCGAGAAGAAGGAAAACCAAAATGTCAGTGCTTCAGTCCTTCTTAGAAGGGGGAACAAAATACTCACAGGTGGTAGAGAGTAGGGGGGACTTTGGAGGAAGAGAGTATGGGGAGGGGGAGTAAAGAGTGTGAGGATAGGTATGGGAAGAGACTGGAATGATAAACAGAGGGACAGGAATTTGAAAAGAAGTGTGTAGCAATGGGGAATGGGAAACTGGCTTAGCCAACAGTAAGTCCCAGAGGCCAAGAAAGCAAGAGGCTCCCAAGACCCAAAAAGGATGAGATTAGCTGAAGTGCCCAACAAAGTGGAGGGAAAACCGAAAACCTGTACAGAACATATCCAGAGGTTAGACAAGGACAGTGGTTGAGGAATGGGATCACCCACTCATTTCCAAATTCTTTTTTCAATCCAAATAACCAATTTATTCCTTTTAAAATATTTTAATGAATTATATTTTTCCATTTTCTTTTTTTCAGACTTTCCCATGTAGCCTTTCCAGCTCTTCTTCTTCTTCTTCTTCTTCTTCTTCTTCTTCTTCTTCTTCTTCTTCTTCTTCTTCTTCTTCTTCTTCTTCTTCTTCTTCTTCTTCTTCTTCTTTTCTTCTTCTTCTTCTTCTTCTTCTTTTCTTCTTCTTCTTCTTCTTCTTCTTCTTCTTCTTCTTCTTCTTCTTCTTCTTCTTCTTCTTCTTCTTCTTCTTCTTCTTCTTCTTCTTCTTCTTCTTCTTCTTCTTCTTCTTCTTCTTCTTCTTCATATCAAAATTCTTCTGTATTCCAATTTCATGCAACATTTTACCTCTGAGGTAACTTTCTTTTTTTTTTTTTCTTATTGGATATTCTTATTTACATTTCAAATGTTATTCTCTTTCCTAGTTTCCCATCCACAATCCTCCTACTCCATCTCCCTCCTCCTTCCTCTGTAAGGGTGTTCCCACTCCCCACCCACTACACCTTCTTGCCCCGCTGCCCAGACATTCCCTTACACTGGGGAGTTCAGCCTTGGCAGGATCAAGGGCTTCTCCTCCTATTGGAGCTCAACAAGGCCATCTTCTGCTACATATGCAGCTGGAGCCATGGGTCTCTTCATGTGTAGATTTTGGGTAGTGGTTCTGTCCCTGGGAGCGCTGGTTGTTTGGTATTGTTGTTCATATTGGTTGCAAGCTCCTTCAACTCCTTCAAACCTTTCTTTAACTCCTCCAGTGGGGACTCCATTCTCAGTTCAGTGATTTGCTGCTAGCATTCACCTCTATATTTGTCATACTCTGGCTGAGTCACTCAGGAGACAGCAATATCAGCCTCCTGTCAGCTTGTACTTCTTGCCTTCATCAATATGTCTAGGTTTGGTATATATATATATATATATATATATATATATATATATATATATATATATATATGCTGGTTCCCCATGTGGAGCAGGCTATGAATGGCAACTCCTTCAGTGTCTGCTCCAAACGTTGCCTCCATATTCCCTCCTATAAACATTTTTGTTCCCCTTTTAAAAAGGCGTGAATCATCCACATTCTGTTCATCCTTCTTCTTGAGCTTCATGTGGTCTGTGGATTGCACCTTGGGTAATTCGAGCTTTTGGGCTAATATCCACTATCAGTGAGTGCATATCATATGTGGTTTTTGTGATTGGGTTACCTCACTCAGAATGACATTTTCTAGTTCCATCCATTTTCCTATAAGTTTCATGAAGTCATTGTTTTTGATAACTGAGAGCATCATATACCACATTTGATAACTGAGTGTACATATACCACATTTTCTGTGTCCATTCCACTGTTGAAGGAGATAAGGGTCCTTTCCAACTTCTAGGTTTTATAAATAAGGCTTCTATGAATACGATGTAGCATGTGTCCTTGTTATATGTTGGAGCATCATTTTGGTATATGGCCATTAGTGGTATGGCTGGATCTTCAGGTAGTACTCTAATTTTCTGAGGTATCTTTAGACTGATCTCTAGAGTGTTTGTACCAGCTTGCTATCCCTCCAACAATGGAAGAGTTCTCTCTTCCTCTGCATCCTCACCAGCCTATGTTGTCACCTGAGTTTTTGAACTTGGCCATTCTTACTGGTGTGATGTAGAATCTCAGGGGTGTTTTGATTTGTATTTCCCTGATAACTAAGGATGTTGAACATTTCTTTAGGTACTTCTCAGCCATTTACTATTTCTCAGCTAAGAATCCTTTGTTTAGATATGTATACCATTTTTAATGGGATTTTTTTGACTCTCTGGAGTCTAACTTTTTGAGTTCTTAGTATATATTGGATATAAGCTCTCTATCAGATGTAGGCTTGTTAAAGATCATCTGAATCTGTTGGTTGCCATTTTCCCCTAATGTCAGTGTCCTTTGCCTTACAGAAGATTTGAAGTTTTATGAGGTGCCATTTGTTGATTCTTGATTTTAGAGCATAAGCCATTAATGTTCTGTTCAGGAAATTTTCTATAGTGCCTATGTGTTCAAAGCTCTTTTCCACTTTTTCTTGTATTAGTTTGAGTGAATCTGAATTAATGTGGATGTTCTTGATCCACTTGGACTTTAGCTTTGTACTGGATGACATGAATGGATCAATTTGCATTCTTCTATATGCTGACCTCCAGTTGAACCAGCACCATTTGTTGAAAATGCTATTTTCCCCCACACTGTATGGTTTTAGCTCCTTTAACCAAGATCAAGTGACTATTGGTGTATGGGTTGATTTCTGGGTCTTCAATTCTGTTCCACTGATCTACCTGCCTGTCTCTGTACCAATACCATACAGTTTTTTCACTATTGCTCTGTAATCAGGGATGGTGATTTCTTCAGAAGTTCTTTTATTGTTGAGGATAGTTTTTGCCATCCTGGGCTTTTTGTTATTCCAGATGGAAATGCAAATTGCTCTTTCTAACTATGAAGGATTGAGTTGGAATTGCATTCAATCTGTAGATAGCCTTTGGAAAAATGGCCATTTTTACTATATTGATCCTGCTAATCCATGAGCATGGGAGTTTTTTTCCATCTTCTAAATTCTTCCTCAGTTTCTTTCTTCAGAGACCTGAAGTTCTTGTCATGTCGATCTTTCACTTGCTTGGTTAGAGTCCCACTAAGGCATTTTATGTTATTTGTGACTATGCTCCATTTCCAAATTCTTAACCCAGTATGGGTTAAATGTAGAGCAGAGACTGCAGGAAAGGTCATCCACAGTCTGCCCTACATGGGGATCAGTCCCATTTACAAATACAACTGCAGACACTATTGCAGATGTCAAGATGTGCTTGCTGACAGGAACTTGTTATTGATGTCTTCTGAGCGGCTCTACCAGAGCCTGACAAATACAGTTGGAGGATCACAGACAACCATTGGACTGAACACAGGGAGCCTAATAGAGGACTTAAGAGAAAGGACTGAAGGAGTTTGCAATCCATATGAAGAACAACAATATCAATCAGCCAGACATCTCAGAGGTTCCCTGCGCTAAACCACCAAACAAAGACCATACTTGGAGGGACCCCTGGTTCCATCCCCATATGTAGCAGAGAATGGCATTGTCTGACATCAAAAGGAGGGGTGGCCCTTGGTCCTGTGAATGCTGGATTTCCCCAGTGTAGGGAAATGCCAGGGCCTTGATGGGGAATAGAATATACCTTCATTTTTTAAAACAATATGAACGAAATGATTCCTAACAATATTTTTCTACTCCAAAGATAGGTTTCTAGACCAATCATCAACAGATAGTCTTCATTCAGAAACTGATGGGATCAGATGCAGAGACCCAGAGACATACATTAAGAAAAGCTTCCTTGGGGATTCCTGCAGAAGAGGGAAAGCAAGAATTTTAGGAGATAGAGTAGTCTAAAAAACTATGAGAACATGGCTTACAAAATCAACTAAGCAAGGCATATAGGGGAATCACAGAAGCTGAAGTGAAAATCCCAGACACTGGGTAGGCCTGCACTATGTCCCTTGCAAATATATTATAAATGTATAGATTAGTGTTCTTGTGGGAGTGGGGTGTTTTATTCTTTCTTTCTTTCTTTCTTTCTTTCTTTCTTTCTTTCTTTCTTTCTTTCTTTTTTTATCCAGAGCTGGGGACCGAACACAGGGCCTTGCGCTTGTTAGGCAAGCGCTCTACCACTGAGCTAAATCCCCAACCCTGTGGGGTGTGTTTTTGACACTTTTAGATGCACTTAAGTTTTTCTTTCTCCTACTGAGTTGCCTTTTCCTGCCTTAAAATGAGGATTTGTGACTAGTGTTATTGAAACATTTTCTGTCTAGTTTGGTTGATATTCCTGATAGGATTACTCTTTTCTGAAGGGAAACAGAGCAGGGATGAGTGATCTGGGTGTGGTAGTGGTGGTATGGAAGGAGTAGAGGGAAGGAAAACTATGGTTGGGATGTAATGTATGAGAGACAAATACATTTAAATGAAGTAAAAGGAGATAAACTTATATTTATTAGAAATATTTGCAATGCCAGGTTGACAATATAAATAAATATTTGCATCTCAAACTTACAGCATGTTAAGTATGTGTACATGCTGTTGTTGGTGTTACAAAAATCATTTTAGTTGTCTTAGCACTGTAGGAAATAACTAAGCTTCTGTAAAAAATATCAAAGAGGGTAATAAAAATGTGGACGATGTATCCAGATTCAGCTGAAAGTCTGAATGTTAGAGAAAATGGTTGGCATTTACTGTGCAAGGTAACATGTATTTGACCAACCTGTGAGCCAAATTGCCTCTGTACTGAAGAATAAGAGGGTTACAGCAAATGGAAACTACTGTTACCAGATTGAAATAAAACTATGTCTTCTGAGCCCAAGCACATTTATGTGCCAAAGTTATTCTGAGGTTTTGATAACACTCCAGAAATGCAGACAATATTGTTACTTCTGCTGGTATGAAGGTTATCCCTTTGTGATTGCTCACTCAACTAAGGTATAAATCTTTCATCCCAGCCATCTTCATACATGTGTTGTCTGAGTCACAAGGCCTTTAGATGCAGTGGCTAAACAGCAAAAATCTTAAGATCCAAAGAGAAGGAAGGAGAGGGCAGGTTTCCGGATCACCCTTTGAGGAATGAAGTGTTTTGGCAGGTTGCTTTGAGGACCGCTTGTTACACGGCCATGCAAGCAATAGGGCTCTGTCTTCCAAAGGCTTTGCTATACCTGTCAAACTGGAGATTGTTTTATTAATTACTGTTTTTGGATTACACTTTAGAAAATCTCTATGTTCACTTTGGAGTGTGTGAGGCACTATTTTAATGTGACCCCTGCTCCTTTTTCATATCGAAATGCTGCATCTCCATAGTAGTAAGAAAATTTTGTAACTGTGCATAAAAGAAAAGCGCCCTTATCAGGATCAGATGGCTGCCTTTCATCAAGCACAGGCACCTCTGCAGCTTCCAAATATTTGCTTTATAAGGGACCATCAGCCTGTCACTTACAATTTCCATTTTCATTACAAATCAGCAGCTGAGAGAGCCGACGACTGTCTGTGTTGCAGTAAAACACAGCTGTTTCCATTTGCTATCCTATCGCTTCCATTCTCACTTCATTCAGCCTCGGAATTGAATGGAATCATTTCATCTCTAGTACAAGGGGGTATTCTGCAGCTTAGTGCCAGGCAAGCCTCCATGCTTCATTCTCCATCCCTTTGTGTTTCCTAATAGCCTAAAATTGGGAATTCAATTTCCAACTGCTGCTTCTGTAACCATGGAATATGTAGTTTCAAGTACAGACAAAACAAACATCCAAGCCTCATGTGAAATTAAAAGATCCCTATAAAACTTGTGGGGTTCTGAATTTTGTAAAAGATTTTCGGACTCTCAATCTATTGGATTGTGCCCACAATATTCAGTGTTGCCTTGACTTTCCTTTACAGATACATCAAGATTCCATTTTATTAATATCTACTCAATTGACAAAGAAGATAAACTGTTAAGGTTTCCATGTCCTTTTAACTACATTGTTCCTTTACCAGTTATGAATTATGTTTTACTGGTTACATTTCCAACTTGTTAGGATTGCACATAACGGTAAAGGTCAATTGCTTAAAACAGTATTAGAATTTAGGAATCTTTCATTGACAAACAAAAACCTTTCATATTAAAAATAAATGGAACACGGAACTATTCAAAAACATTAGAACTCTTCTATGTGCATTACCACCAGCACGGAGGGAGAATTCTCTGATTCGCCTGCCTCACCTGCATTGTATGCTGCAGACATTTTTAGTTTTAACACTTTTTTCAGCTATATATGTCATTCTATTGCTTTATTTTCCACTTCTCTGATAACTAAGATGTGCTTATGACTTCTAAGCCTTATGTGAGCCCTAATTTTTATGTGTGCCTTCTTCAGTGGGTTGTCTCTATGTATCAATGTGAGTAAAATTGAGGATTTTAATGCGTAACATGAATAGTCAAATCCTAATGTGATTTATGTTTGACAAATTTGTATGGTTGACCTGACAAGTGTATGTATTGGAGAATTTCCAGTCTATTCAATACAATGTCAAAATATGTGGAATAAGAAAATAATAAGGTTTGCAAGGAATGTCAAAATATCTAAGATTGATTCTTTATGCTTATAATGTCCCTTATAAGCCATACTATGAAAGGGAAGTAAGTGAGTGAGTAAATGTAAATGTAATCATTTGGCAAAAAAGGCATTCCATGTTATTTTACTTCTGATCCATTTTAAAGGATATATATATATATATGTATGTATGTATATATATATATATATGTACAAGGATATAGTTTGACAGATGAATCTGTCACTTAAGAAAAAGATAATCGTGTTTCTAAAAGCTATTCTAACTGAAATCAGAAAATGTCTCACAAGTAATAGAAATTTATCTGAAATAAGATCTAGTGGACAACCATTAATATATGTTTTGCGATAACACTCTTTATTCCTTTATCCAAAGTTGCACAGTGATAGAAGTCCAGAAGACATGCTATTTGTTTGTAACTATGATTTCCTCAATGGTGTGGGAGTATTCTGAATAGGAACAAATGATGTCAATGGATTGGAGAGAATGTTTATGGGGGAAACTCCAGTTCCCTTATTTATGCTTTTTGTGATACTATGTGATTTTTTTTAGGTGAAATAAGTGAAAAGATATTAAAATACTTACTAAACATAATGAATTGGTCATTGGTATTCTTTTTTCCATAATATACTCTTAATATTCTAAGAGATTAACTTTTTATAATGTTATTTATAGGACTAATTTAGCAATCAGAAACACTAAAAATGAACTGAGGAACAAACACAAAATGTTTTTTAAAACAATTCAAATAGAATATTAATAAGCTTTAATTAAAATACATTTTTCTTTTGAACTTTATTCTTAAGTGTGATTAAACTCTGAGTAGTTATTGTGAAATGGATTACAATAATTTTGAAGTTATTTTGCTCAAGTGTCTCCCTCATTTTATAATCTCCTTTCTGAAATAAATCAATGCTTATGCCTCATTGGCACCAGTGAAAATTCCATTTGGAGTTGGAGATAAAGATAAGGCTTTTTAATAAAAAGCAGCCATTTGTTTATAAAAGGGCATGGAGTAGGTTTTGTGTGTTTGTTTAATTTTAAACTTGAGCTAAAGAGAAATCCTCTGTAGAATTATAGACTTATTTTCCAACTAAAATCATCAATTTTTATTTCACTGGATTGATTGTTCATTAGCAGTCTTTACTCATCTCTACTAGATGGTCCATTTGTTTTATATGTTTCACTAATCACTTTTACATAGATGTTTTCATAATTTGCTAAGTCATCCTACCAAAAAGTATTGTGTTGAAGTAGCTAGATATGGAAACAGTGGCAACATTTTTACTGACAATTCTAGATAATAAAATGTGTAATCAATTTTGAACTATAGTTTTAAAACAAGTAAATAAACATACAAATCAAAAATAATGTTTTTAAAAAAGCAACATTGATGGGTAAACATATATTTGTTTAAATTATCAAAACACAAAGTTTAAAAAGTTATCTGTGTAGTAAGACAAAAAATTCACTATGACTAGAGAATGAAACAGTAGTTCATGAGTAAGATAAAACAAAACAGAAACAAAAGTATAAAACTTTGCTTTCATTATCTATTTAATAGAACCATGCTGGACTGGCAGGCACTTTAGGAAGAGCAGACTGTTATCTAGAGATTTAGAGTAGTTCTCAGGACAGAACATTTCTGCGTGATGGAAAATAGGTTGATACTACTTGTAGATGCATAATAGGTCTGTTGGCATTAAAGAACATATTTCTTTAAGGTACCACATTACAAATGAGGTAACTTAACAAAGAAAAGCTATACAACTAAAAACTTGGTTAAAAATTTTTTATAGAACTATAATGACACGTGAAACATTGCATTTGTCAAATCATTAATGGAGAGCTCTCTCTCTCTCTCTCTCTCTCTCTCTCTCTCTCTCTCTTACACACACAGCACACACAAACACACACACACACACAAAGGGAGTGGGAGGGGTTGGGGAGAGGGAGATGGAATGGGAGAGGGAGGGAGAGAGAGAGAGGAGAGAGGAGAGAGAGAGAGAGAGAGAGAGAGAGAGAGAGAGAGAGAGAGAGAGCTGTTAGGTATGTAAAATCATTATCTAGCTGGAACATTGCCTGCCCTTGGGGAGGCATAAACTCTGATTTAGGACACTGAAACTAAATCACATTAAAGGAGAATTAGCCCTAACAGTGCCAATCAATTACATATTCCTGTTACATCTTCATGTCTTTCAGATAGTGCATCGCATCAATTAAATTTTCTTTGCATGAAAGAAAAACTAGGATTGCTGAATTGCTGAAAACACACACACACACACACACACACACACACACACAGCTGCTTCTCCATCTTTCCTCTATCGTTACAAGAAAATCTTATGTCCAAAATTATCCTAGAAAAGCTTTTCTGAGGAAAGGCGCTTGAGCCAACAAGAGTTCAACACAGATTTGGTCTAGATATTTTCCTCATATGACTATAATTCCTTTGCTATTCTCATAGCATTTGAGATTATTTCTTTTCATATTTTATCTGTCATTGATTTCTTATATTAATAGTTTTTTGTCATGCTTCAATTGCCTTGTCAGACACAAATAGAGTAGGAAATGTGACAGCAATGTACTTTGGGGGAGGGTGTTGTGGATTGCTGTTTGTAATTATTGCTCCCTCCAGAGGGTGCCCCTACATGGAGTAGATCATGTACTCAGGTGATGTCAGGTAATATCTTAATTGGTCAGATAAGGATCGAGCTTATGATTGGGCGGTGGAAGGGAAGGATGGAGCTGAATGTTTTAGAGAAGGGAGAGAAAGAGGAGAAGATAGAAGACGAGATGGAAGAAGGAGGGAGAAGAAGATGGAGGAAGGAAAGGGTGAAGATGGAGCAGCCCCACATGGCCTGGAGGAACCAAAGGGAGAGAGGAATTTCATAGCTGGGTAATAAAGTAGTGTAGGGTATATTTGCCCAATCTAGGCGTGCTGACTGCATTTAAACTTACTGAGTTGTGTATTCTTTGCACAGGCATTTTAGCTTTGGAGATTTACCATTACAAATCTGGCTGGTATAATATATGTCACAACAGTTTTCATTTTATTGGGCCAAGGGGAGAGTGAGCAGTAGCTGGCATTCTGTGAGCCACAGCTCTAGGCAATTCAGGTTAAACTGTGTGGTGAGCTTAGCAAACTAGCCACTGGACCCAGGACAGACAGTGGCACAGAGCTAGCCCTGGGAGTGGGCAAAACAGCCAATGCCTACTAACAGCAGATTTAGTGTGGTGTTATTTAAAACTACACGTTACAGGAGCGAGTATGTTCAAGCTTTCAAAGGTTTTGGAAAACCAATAGTGTTATGCTAGATACATGGTAATTTGGAACCTCCATGTGTACACCAATGTTATGCTCCTAATTATTTTGTCTTTCAACTAAAACACAGACATTTTATTAAACAGATGAGAACCTATAATAAATTTGTGTGCATTTGTGATTGGAGTAATATGGGGTTGCTTCATTTAGACAACTGGAGAATTGGAGTAGCATATATATATATATATATATATATATATATGAAATATATGTATATGAAATGAGATTAAAGTTATATCTCTAATTAGAAAACTGTTAACAGACAAATTGCATAAATCAATGTGAGATATGAAAAACACTGCCTGGTGTTTTAATAAATGCCACATTTTAGACAAAGAGAAACTCTCTATGCAAGTAAAGAAATGAGTAGGTGAATGGGCCTCACACACAATAAAATCAGTTGGGGGTTCTGATGTAGCTAAAACATTAAATGAGAACAAGACTGCACACTTGGACTTGGAAATATATATATCCTAATATACATCTAAATAACATGCAAACATGTTAGAAATAGACATGATTTGATGGGAAGATTGAAGACTCATTCCCAAAATAAACAGTATTATTTCTTCTTCTATAACTAAGAACTAGAACTTAGAGAAATATAATTAAATATAAATATAAACAAATATCATCACATTATATAATCTTTATTTCATAACTTTTGGGTTGAATACTTTCTCTTCCTCTATAGCCTGGCTTATGGGGAACTCTCTATATCCCACTGCTTCTGTTTCCATAGTGTTCTATCATGCTGGGCTATATGTCATAATTTCAAACTAATTTTAAAAACTAGTTATGTAAAGTTTTGAAGTAAAATTTTATTACATATGAATTATATTCAGTACTGATGCTTCACTTAGTGACTAAACTACAGATAAAATATATTCTAATAGAGATAGCATCTCTAGGATTGTATCTGTATTACTTTATAAAGAATTTGATTCATATTAAACTAATAATAAGAATATAATATTTTAAAATTAATACACTTTCCTCTGGGTAAATGAGAGGTATAACTGTAAGCGATAATACTTAAGGCACTCATCCACCCTGAACATAATCCAGTTCTAGTATTTGTTTTTGGAAATGGATTTTGAATATTAGCCTGTTTGGCTAATCCGATGATCATTTCCTATCCTAGATTTTAAATGTTGAATTTCGAACATATTTTGGGGCAGGATATATTTGGGTTGGTTTTGTTGTTGTTGTTGTTGTTTTGTTTTGTTTGTAAAGCATCAGAGGGAACTGCTATTCCAGAAAAAAGACCAACATCCTGTTAGCTGAGAGAAATTATTCCTTATAACACTGAACCACCAAGAAGCCACATGAGAAATGCTGATAAAATGTCACCTCCAATACAATGGCAGGATTACACAAATTTAATTAGTCATCATTAGCAAACTGCTGTCTGTAGGAGTGGCAAGCAATATGAGAAGACAGTCTCCACGCATTAGGAATGCATGCAAATTGCCCATGACATTATTGAATAATCTGTTTCTTACTGTTTTTCCAGGTGGTGAAGGAGGGACTAAGAAAGTCCAGCATCTCATTCAAGTAGTAATATTTAAAGTGGTTGTTGACAATGCGAGAATAAAATCAGGGAGGTAAGGGCTTAGCTTTGAATATATTAATTCTGCTTCAGAAATCCCATTTCCTGTCTCTAACCTGTATGCTCTTGTTAGGTAAGTTGGGAGAATTGGATAACTCCAGGCAGTATCTGACAGACATCACCAGAGAGATGCTCATTTATTCAAGTTCATCTTAATCTAGTATTTAGAGGGTTTATAGATCATTTTGTTAATGTAACACTCATCAAGGGTAGGTGCTTCATTTTATTAAGTTCAATAGCTTTAGAATCTAAAATATACTTCCATTAATTAAAATAGAATTAAATTATTTCCTCCTACCTCTCCTCTTGTCAACCCCTACTATGTATTTCCCCTGCTCCTAAAATTCATTCTCTTTTTCTTTTACACACACACACACACACACACACACACACACACACACACACACACACACACACACAGTTTCTCAATTAAATATAGACAACCTTTTGAGTCCATTTAGTGTTACTTGTATGTATATGTCTTTAGAGCTGACCGCTCGGTATTAAATAACCATTTATTGCCCTCACTGATGGGAAAATCTATTTTTTTCTATCAGTTATCATTACTTTCTATAACTTTTCATGTAAATGAGGAAGAGTATCAGATTTCCCAAATGCACACTAGAATGTCAACTACTGTTGTAATTACTCAGGCTTGTTTAGGCAGTCAGATTATTGACAATTCATGGCTGTGCGTCCCTATCCTATGTAGAAGACACAGTCTTGCTGCAGACTTTATTCTTCCTCTCATGAAGTGTTCTGAGATTTGAGTATTTGCTTTCTGTTGTAGATAGTACAGATCTTTGCATTTTGACTATGACTTTCTATAATGGCCTCTGTCAGTTAAAAAAAGAAGCTTCCTTGGTGAAAGCTGAGAGTTCATGTTCGTATAAGAACAAGCATTGAGAATGTAGTTAGGAATTATAAGAGTTTAGGAAAGCAATAGCATCATGTCTTCTAAGAGTCATAATCCAGGTAGATACAAGTAATATGTTAGATTCACAGAACTGGACATGATTTCTCTGGTGTTGAGAAAGGTTCTATATGCAATTTGTTGGTGAGCACAAAGGTATATATATCACTATTACACCTTTATTGATGTTGTGCCATTGTGGTCTTTATAGTGGCTCATTGATAGGCATTACTGATATATTGGAGGATTGAATGTTGTTCTCTCTTGGCAAGTAATATATTGCTTTTTAGTACTACCACTGCTAAATCTCCATGAAAGAAATTTTCAAGTAAAATCCAGATTGTATCCTCCTAGTCCTGTATCAAAGTACATGTTATTTTCAGCAAGAACTAATCACCTTTCACTTCCGGAAAGAAACCAAGAGAAATAAAAAATGGGCTACACAGAGGATGGCCTTGTTGGGCCTCAATGAGAGGAAAAGCCCTCTGCCCTGCCAAGGCTTGATGCTCCAGTGTAGGGGAATTTAAGGGCAGGGAGACAGGAAGAGGAAGGTTGGACGGTGGGGGAACACCCTCATAGAAGCAGGGGAAGGGGTATAGGGATAGGGCTGTTATGGATGGGAGATTTGGAAAGGGGATAACATTTGAAATGTAAATAAAAATCCAATCCAAAAAAACAAAGCCCCCCTTAACAAAAGAGGAAAAGAAAAAGAAAGTGGGAGAGGGCCTAACTGGCAAGAGAAGGGACAGGAGTGGATGAGTGGAGTAGAAAGGGGATGAGAAAAGTAATGAGGGACAAAACCAATTAAAAGTCATTTAATGTATGTATTCTATGATCAAAGAACAAAAATTAAATGTGCAAAAGTATTATATATTTTTAAAAATGCACTACACAGCTTTGTGAATCTCCTCTGAAGATTTCACAGGAGGTTTTTACAGGTACTTCAACCATCTATGATAACTTGTAAAGGCATTGTTATTTCAAGTAACATAGTTTCACTAGATAGATTGTATTTGTATTTTAATACACTTTAATATTGAAATTTTGAGATATTTATATCATGTTCTGTGTCCCTTTACTCTCTCCAATGAATGGACTATTTTTCACTAATTATCCCTATTTAGAAGATGGAATGATCCCATCTTTATAAGATGGAATATAGACATAAATTCCAAATAAAACCTGTTCAGTCAGTATAACCTTGCATGTATATATACTATATTATAGGTATTAATTATAAAATAATGATATTGAAATGGCTATTTCAAGCATCCTTGGTATTATTCATCCCTCTTCTCCATTCTTTTTAAGTTATAAACTTTGCTCCATTCTTCTTGTGTGTACTTTCATATTGCATAGATCCTGTTCTCCTCTTTAGAGTTCCTTCCCTGCCTCTTTTAATTTTCCTTTTTTATTTGTTTTTTTTTTTTTTTTTGAGGGTGAGTCCGGGCTATATATAGAGATAGAAAGATTTGGAGGTAGAAATCACAAATGAAAGAGTCATTTTTTATTTGTCTTTCTTGGTCTGTGTTAATACAATCAATAAAGTATTTTTTATTTTCATTCATTTGCCTGAAATTTTATTTTTCTTTAAGTCTGGATTATTATTATAATAGTTCACTGGAATTGCAGATAAGTTCAAATCACCATGTGGGTTCTGGGAACTGAGTCAGGGTCCATTGTAATACAATTCTCTGAATCCTCATTTCATCTCTCTAGCCATAAGACGATGTGTTAAATATCTGGAGAATGCTGCAGTTTCTTCTGGTTAAACATGAGTTTTTGACTTTATAGTGTATATTATGTCACAGAATATAGCACAAGACAGAAATGACTCCTGTTAAAACTGGAGGTCTTATATCCCCATACATTATCACTTTCTAGATAAAGAGACTCTGATTCACCCCTTTAAGTTTAAAATATTGAACAATTTGTATGAATTCACAACTACAAGAGAGGAAATGAAGTTCAGAAGATTTATTTGAGGCACCGAGGGGAGCTAGAGGGAGGAAGTGACAGAGAGATGATATAAATCTATTGTATGAATGGAAAATGTTTTCAAAGAATAAATAAAATATAGTAGAAAAGTTTTCCCAAAAAATAGAATTCTGAAAGAATAACAAAGTGGTTATTGGGGACATTTATTATTTTCAGATATATCACATTTATGCAAAATTTAATCTTCAGGCTTGAGCAGACACCACAAGAAACAAACCAACCTAATAATGTAACATGGATTTGGAATATTAAACACAGAGATTAATGAAGGATATATTATGTTGGAGAATGCGACATTAAAGGATAGATTTGGAACATCGGTTACTTTAAAGTTTAGAAAATAGTTTTTTTTAAAAAATTATTTCTCCTTTGTTGTTTACAGTGTATCTGAATTCTATTGCTAAAAGTGAGCTCCAGCAAGGATTTTAGGAAATATCCTAGCTACTTGTCACTTCACTAAGTTAGAAAAAAACTGATTTCAGTGAAGTGCAGTTACTGATTTGATTGAAATACCGAATGGTAAATTTTACTGTCATTGATTTTGATCAGTGGGTAAAAAATAGCTTTAAAACTACTACTATGTTTCTAACTGGAAATGGCACCAAAGCAATAGTTTCTTAGAACAGAAATTCACATTTTATACAAAAGTATTTTTAAGTAAAAATCTAGTCCTCAGGATAAAAGGTTTCTATTTCCTGAACCAAATCGACAATCCAAATATGAATCTGTAAAATTGGTTTAATACATCATTAAAAGCTATGTAAATTATAGAGATAAATAAATAAAAATTTTGAAATAAACACAGATGAGAACATTGATGTTTTTCATTTGCTCCTTGAATGGACAATGCTTGGTAATCATTTCTAATTACCAAATTGTAAAATAGGGGCTCTCTTTCGTAAACAGAAATCTGTCAATTCTCATAGCATATTATATCTTCATAGCAAGTTCTGAATGAAATGCACTGTAGTGTAGTGTTTGTGGAATGTGGGTCTAATAAGCTTTAGATACCTTTCAAGTTCATGTAGCAGTTGTGTTGTTTAAAATCATTTTATAATAATGTTAGGAAATTAATCCCTTGCTGTCACTATGTTAGTATTTGCACCCATGTTTCTAAAGCCAACAGGGGGACACTGTTGCCAGTGCACTCTTTTAATAAAGGTAGAATGCAGAAGGAAATGAACCATCATTTGCCCTTTATAATATTATATCAACAGCAAAAAAAAACAACAAAAACAAAACAAAACAAAACAAAACAAAACAAACAAACAAACAAAAAAAAACCCTGTTATGCCATCATGGCCTTGGTGGTCTTAATTTTATTAATTCACCACCCCTAGTATTATCTTATTTTATAGCCATTTTTGCAGAAATACTTTGTTGCAACAATACAGTCAATACTGGTGACATCTGAGAAGCTGAGAAAATCAGCTAGGCAGTGTGGTGGTTTGAATGAGATATGCCCCATACAGGTTTATTCCCTGTTTGTGGTGCTTTAAGGAGGTATGGCACTTCTGGGGTACACATATCACTAGGGTGAAATTTGAGAGGATATAGCCTTGTCCTCCTTCCACTCTGCCTTCTTGTTTATGTGTTTATTCACTATGAGAAACAACAAAAGAATTGAAACAAGAAAAATGTAGTTAGTTTGTATTATGGCCCTTTTTTATGGTTCATGTGTCCTTTGCCTGAATTCTGTCGTTTTTCATCACCTAATATTATCCTCTCCAGGTCACTTTCTAAGTTCTATACTATACTATACTATACTATACTATACTATACTATACTATACTATACTAGTCTATACTATAGTATAGTATATTCTATACTAGAATTTACTACAGTATAGTAAATTCTATACTAGTCTTACAGGTACATCATTTTGCATATGTACATGTATGCATTATGGGATATATATATATATATATGTATATATATATATATTAGTGAGGATGAACATTGTGGCCTTATTATTTTATTTATTTTATTTCTCAGTCTGGGTCACCTCAGTATTAAAATTCCAGCTTTACACATCTTTATGCAAATTTTGGGATTTCTTTTTAAAGGTGAACACAATACCATGTTGTATGTGTGCCACATTCTCATTATCCATTTGTCTATTCGGATGCATCTATTTTGGTTCTATTTCTTTAACATAATAAAAGAATTGCAGCTAGGGTTGTGGGAATTATTTCCCACCTCATTGAATTGGGGCAGAAATACAAAATCATGTAGCCATTGTGGAAATCTGTTTGGAGTTTACACAAAAAAATAGGGCTGAGATTGTCATATGTCTCAGTTATTCAATTTCTGGGCACCTATATATAGAACTCCATAGCATACATTTCAATATGGACATTTCAATATCCATATTTAATGCTGTTTTCAATCTTTGTGAAATGTACAATACTTCATTATAATCTACGGTCATAGTGGAGTTCACTAACATCAGTACCTCTTTTTCTTAGGTTATTGTAATGTTTACACATTGGCATTCTCCATCTTTCATCCCTATTAGCTCTGTAGTAATTGCCACCTGACAACCAATCACATCATCGATGTCAATAATGTTCTTCTATGAATAATTAAGCAGTACTTCTATTTTTGTGCCTCACTTATCTCATTCAATATAATACTTATATTCTTATCTATGCTGTCACAAATGTCAGGGGTTTGATTTTTATTTACATCCTCTTAAGATGAGGTACACAGAATGCTTGCATTTCTTGCTTACTGGGAAAAACGCTGTAAAAGATGTGGTACAGCAACTTGATTTCATTGCCTTTAGCTCTGCATGGGAAGTTCATGGTCACATGAAAATTCTAATTTAATTTTCTGAGGAACAAAATCAAATACAAATATATGCAATGTTTGCTGTGGTCTCAAATGCCTGTAATCCTAGGGCATGAGACTTGAAGTCAAGAAAACCAGTATCTCTATAGCAAGTTTGAGGTCAGCCTAGACTACATGAGGAACTAATTTAAGTGAATAAACTGTACGTTATAATTTGTAATCACACTATATATGAGACAGTTTTATCTTAGAGATGTTGAGATGACTCTCAACACTTTTTTTTCCAAACTTGCTATCATTAGCCTTTGAGACAGTAACCATTCTTGATGGGTAAGCTGTTTTACATTGACAATCACTTGATAATTAGTAATGATGAATCTCTCTCTCTCTCTCTCTCTCTCTCTCTCTCTCTCTCTCTGTGTGTGTGTGTGTGTGTGTGTGTGTGTGTGTTATTCATTTGTAAGTTTTCTCTTTAAAATCTATATAGATCTGTGGACAATTTTAATGCAGTAATTATGTTGATGGTATTTAAAGTTTCGGTTCCTTATATGGTTTGTATAGCACCACATTTAAGATACATAGGTATATGTTTAGCATTGATATTTAAATGTACCATACCAAAAGAACTTTTGCAATATTTGATAATACTGGCAATGTTCTTTTTTAATTTTATTTTAAAATTTTCAGCTTCTCATCCCATTTCTCCTCCCTCTTGCCTCTGAAAAGGTACTTCCCGCAAACAGGCCTCCTCCTTCCCTGAAGCATCAAGTCTCTTCAGAATTAAGCTCATCTTAATTGACTGAAACCAGAGGAAGCAGACCTCTGCTATTTGTAAAAAATCAATTAATGATAGAAATATGAAAGTCATATTATGATGAGTGAAAACGTGATATGAGTGTTCAACACTGTATGTGAAATCATAATACACACTTTATTAGAAAGCAATGTCTTCTGCATTTGAAATTAAGAAACCAAAGTGGTGATAGCAATCAGATTTGAGGTTAGATATATGACTAAATGAAAACACATCTCAGGTGTGGCATTAGTGTCACTTAAGGTATTAATGATTGAAAAATATTTTCCATATTTAAAATTCTTGGCTTAAAGGCCATTAAAATGCAAACTTACAGCAGTGTATTTAATTTTTTTACATGCTATAAAGTAGAGTCTAGGTATCCTTGAACAAGATTTTCTTAGTGGAAATAATTAAAGCATGGTATTTCAGATAAAAACAAGGAGATGAGAAACTAGAACATTGTTCTAAAGACACTAAGGTTATAAAATGTAAATATCATCTCATATAACAATAAATCTTTTAGTTTTCCCTCATCAATTGATTAGGGCAGGTACAATGTTTTGAACTATATGATAGTGTTTTAATTCTTTTACACTTAGAATTTTTTTCTCTTTTTATATTTTATATTACTTAAAACAATTTTTCTATTTAAATTCACTTTGGTCATATTCTTCCCCTTCACCAATTCCTTCTAGATTCTAAGTTCTTAGAAAGAAAAATATTTAGAATAATTTTGTAATCTGTTATGTCTAAAGTTAAAAGACATTTATTTATAAATTGAAGAATAATAGTCAATTTTATCCTCAATACTGTAAGAGTAGAGTAAAACACACACACACACACACACACACACACGCACACTCACTCACTCACTCCTACTGATATAGTTATATTACCTGTCTTTTCTTTTTACTTGTTATCCTCTCATATGATTTATGTCAAACACAGTCATCACTGATTTCACTCCTTCCAGTGCCCAGACACATATTCTCTCCCCAGCTCCACTGCTCCTCTGTTTCCTTTCCAAAAAAATACAGGCCTCTCAAGGATATCAATAGAAGATGCAAAATGGCACAAACCCTCATATCAAGACTGAATGAGACAATCAATCAGGAGGAAAAAGTCCCCAAGAGCAGGTAAGAGAGTTAAAGACAGACACAACTCCCACCATTAGGAATACCCGCCCCCAGAAAACCCTAATTAAAGTGATTATAGCATATATGCTCCATGATTGTGAGCCCCTTTGAATTCTGTTTAGTGATGCTACTCATATCCTAGATTCCTCTAACTTCTATACTCCTTCTTCCCTTATTCCTTGTCTTCCCTGAGCTCCACCTAATGTTTGAATGTTGTTATCTGCATTCCTGCTAATTTGCTGCCTGATGAGAATAGGCAGCAACCTATAAGTGTAATAATATCATTAAGAATCATTCTTATCACTTTGTACAAAGTTCAAGTCCAAGTGGATCAAGGACTTCCACATAAAACCATACACTAAAAATAATAGGAGAGAAAGTGGGGAAGAGCTTCAAAGACATGATCATGGGACAAAATTTCTGAACAGAATACCAATGACTTTTGATCTAAGATCAAGAATAGACAAATGAGACATTATAAAATTGCAAAGCTTCTGTAAGGCAAAGGGCATTGTCAATAGGACTAAGCAGCAAGCAATAGATTGGGAAATATCTTTACCAATTCTACAACCAATAGAAGGGTAATATATAATATATACAAAGAAATTGAGAAATTAGACTCCAGAGAATCAAATAACCCTATAAAAATGGGGTACAGATCTAAACAATGAATTCTCAACTGAGGAATGTTGCATGTCCATGAAGCACCTGAGGAAATGAACATCTTTAATTATCAAGGAAATTGAAAACAAAACAACATGAGATTCCACCTAACACCAGTCAGAATGGCTAAGATCAAAAATTCAGGTAACAGCAGATGCAGGTGAGGATGTGGAAAAAGAGGAACACTGCTCCATTGTTGATGGGATTACAAGTTGGTACAACCACTCTGGAAATCAGTCTGGTGGTTCCTCAGAAAATTACATATAGTGCTACCTGAGGACCCAGTTATACCACTTCTGGGCATATTCTCAAAAGATGCCCAAACACATAACAAGAACACATGCTCCACTATGTTCATAGCAGCCTTATTTATAATAGTCAGAAGCTAGAAAGGACCCAGATGTCCTTCAATTGATGAATTGATATAGAAAATGTAGTACATTTACACAATAGAGTGAGTACTACTCAGCTACTAAAAATAATGACTTCATAAAATTCTTAGACTAAAGGTTAGAACTGGATAATTTCATTCTGAGTGAGGTAACCCAATCATAAAAGAACACACACAATATGCACTTGCAGTTAAGTAGATATTAGCCCAAAAGCTCAGAATACCCAGGATACAATTTACAGATTGCATTAAGCTCAACAAGAAGGAAGATCAAAGTGTGGATGCTTCATTCCATCTTAGAAGGGAGAACAAAACATTCACAGGAGGAAATAGGGAAGAGACTGAAAGAAAGGCCATCCATAGACTTCCCCACCTGGGGATCCATCCCATAAGCAGATACCAAACCCAGACACTATTGTGAATGTAAAGAAGTATGCTGACAGGAACCTGATATAGCTGCTCCTGAGAGGCTCTCCCAGAGACTGACAAATACAGAGATGAATGCTCACAACCAATCATTGAAAGGAGAAAGGGGTCATCAACAGATAGTCAACAAAAAAGGAGAATGATAGACAAATATTTTCCCTTATGAACATAGGCACTAAAATTCTCAATAGAATACTTGCAAACCAAATGTAAGAATACATTGAAAAGATTCTCCTGTATGATAACATAGGCATCAGCCAAGAGATGCATGTATGGTTCAACATACAAGAGTCAGTTAATTTAGTCCACTATATAAATAACATATATCAAAAAATAAGTCCACATGATCATTTCATTCTATGCTGAAAAAGTCTTTGACAAAACCCAGTGACTCTTTCCAATAAAAGCTTGGATATATGGTTGACTTTTCAATTTGAATTTCATTTGTTTCTTTTAACCGTGAAGAAACAGGTTTCTTAAATCCCTTTTGTCTTATTTGTTTGTTTTGTTTTGGCTCCAAGTGTCTATATTTGTCCTTTTAGTTACTGCCTAAATTCTTGACTTAGTTTTGATCATTTATGTGTTATTTTTAAAATGAGTTGGCTTTCACAATATAACTCAAATACTACAATCATGAAAACACCATAAGATAAACATAATTTTAAAGATCCTTCTATTTACAACATACAAGCCAATTCTTAAAAATTTGTGTGGTTCATGGGGAACATGCCATTGCTGGTGGGAGTGCAAACTTGTACAACCTCCTTGGAAATCAATTTGTCAGTTTCCTAAAAAACTGGCATTAGTTCTACCTCAAGAAGACCAGCTATACCACTCCTACTATTATACCCAAATGATAACCCACTATACTACAGAGGCATTTGCTCAACTAGGTTCATAGCAACTTTATTCATAATAGTCCGGAACTGGAAACAACCTGGATGTCCCTCAACCAAAGAATGGATAAAGAAAAGGTGGTACAACTACACAATGAAATACTATTCAATCATTAAAACAAAGATGTCATGAATTTTGCAAGCAAATGGATAAATGGATGGACCTTAAGGAGACCATGCAGAGTGATGTAACCCAGAACCAAAAAGACATGCATAGTAGGTACTTTTTATAAGTGGGTATTAGCCATATATTACAAGATAGACATACTCTACTCCACAGAACTAACAAAGCTAAACAAGAAGGAAGGCCTAAGCTAGGATGCTTGAATATTACTTAGAAATAAGAATAAAATGGTCATAGGAGGCAGATAGAGTAAGGGGACCTGGTGGGAGAGAGGATGATAGGGGAATATAAGGATTGAGGATCAGATCTTGGGGAACACAGTTGGGAAGGTCACATGGCCATGAGAATGAAACTGGCAGTGGAGTGGAGGTGGGGGGGCATCTCAAGTATGTGAGAGAGACCTGGGATAGGGGAGGCTCCCAAGAATCAATGGGAATTACTTCAGCTGAGATTCTCAGTAGTGGAGATACAGAATCTGAAGAGCCTGCTTCCTGTATGAAGCCCAGTGGAGCAATACAGACACCAAACAACCAAAAAATTTCTGACTCAAAATGTATCCTGTCTAGAAGAAATGAAGGGATGGGGGATGGATATAGACTGTGGGAATAACCAATCAATAACCAGCCCAAGTAGAGACCCATTCCATGGTCAAGCACCAACCCTTGACAGTGTTAATGATACTCTGATATGATTGCAGACAGGAGTCTAACATGGCTGTTTTCTGAGAGGCTCCACCTAGTAACTGACTCAGACAGATGCAGTGACCCATAATGGAACTTGGGGACTCTTATGGGAGAGTTTAAAGAAGGATTGGGGGCTCTGAAGGCAATAAGAACTCCTTAGGATGACCAACAGAATCAACTAACATGGACCCTTGGGGGCTCTCAGAGACTGAACCATCAACCAAAAAATATACACAGGCAGGGCGTGGCCTACCCCCCTACATATGTAGCAAATATAAAGTTTGGTCTTAACATAGTCCCTGAGCAATTAAAGCAGGAGCTATTCTTATGGCTGTTGCCTGTCTGGAATACATTCTTCTAGCTGGGCAGCCTTTTTTGTGTTCAATGAAGAGGATACATCTAGCACTGCAGACACTTGATTATATGCCAAGGTTGGGGAATACTTCTCAGAGGTGAAGGAAAAGGGGTATAGAGGGGACTGTATAAGGGAGGACAAGGAGGGGGCAGCAATTGACTGTAAAGTCAAAAAAACAAGTGCATTTAAAGAAAAAAAAGGAAATAAAGTGTATTACCAAACCTTGTCTAAAATATAAAGGGAATAACCTCTTTCAGGGATACATGCAACCAGGTCTTCCTACTCATAACTTTCCCAGTTCTGTGTTTAACAGTGTAAAGAAATGTCTATACAGATAATATCAGAGCCCTTCAAAAACATGTATAAAAACAGTTTATCACTTAACACTTAAAACTGATCACTTATATACCTGTAGTTTTTCATTAGAAAGGTTAGAGTAAAAATTGATAAGTAAAATAAATTAAAAAACACTTAAGTTTAACTATATTAATATATATGTATTAGGTGGTTTACATTATTTTTTAAAAATTTTGATGCATTTGTTGATTTGAGTCAAGGGTGCCTTCAAATGCATTGGACTATCTGAGTCTCCAGAAGATCAGTATTAGGGGTTATGCTCTTTGACTGGCTGCTGTACAGTCATAATTACTCTACTTTCTCTGAAATCTGTTCACCCAAATTTTAGGTTGGTACTTAGAGAGAATAATAATAATAAGGGAATAAAAGAAACTAACTTTTCTGAGCAAGTCTTTCTTTGTTCATACTTTTAAATGACAGAGTTTGCTGATATATTCAATACTTGTGGTGAGTTATAGTCTTTTAAAGTGTTTAATTTACATAGAGGGGACTGTATGAGGAAGGGCAAGGGGGGCATCAATTGAGTGTAAAGTGAAAAAACAAGTACGTTTAAAGAAAAAAAATGTTTTTCCCCCCAAATCATATAAATAATGGCCAAAAGTGTTTTTATAATAGATTGTTGTTTTTTGTATGTTAATTTGGCACAGCTTTGCGATGCCTTGAGATGGTTTGGGATATATTTCAGTGTTTCAGAACAAGATTAATATTGGTGGATTCCCTTGCTCTTTCCAACAATGGAAACTCTAACTCTTTTGCTTTTCTGAGTTTGCTAGCTTTCAGAGTGAACAAACCATCAGCTGTCTTTGGTCTCAGGTTTTAGAGTCACATTGTATTGGATTTCTGGACACTTAACTAAACTAAGTAGGAAACCTTGGAAACTTCAGGTTTCATTAATAATTTAAAATAAATCCTAATAAGTTAATGTATGTTTGTATACAGTGACACTCAGATACGTGCACACATGTATATCCCCCCAAATTCATAATTTCTCTGGTAAATCCACATTACTATTGTGGCTATATAAAGATTTAATTTTCTACACATGTATCATAAACTCCTATAGCATTAACTTGTGAACATGAATTCTGTAGAACTCATATATTTATCTGATTTATACATGTTTTATTTAAAGAGGAAAGGGAAAGGTTGCAAAAGAAGAGGAAGGGAAATTGGAATGAATGAGAGAACAAAGGGAGAAAGGGAGAAAAGAAGGAAAAGAGGGTAAAAAAGAATGTTGTCTTATTTCCTAAGTGATTTAGAACAATTTTAAGAGAATCACTATGAAGACACAACATTGTTTATAGGTAAGGACATGGTAGTTTTGACTCAATTTGGCCAGTATAACAAACCTTTTGTTGAGCAGAGTTGTGCTGACAGTCAGTACAGGCCAAGATAGTTCTGCACTGTTTGATTACACCATGCTAAAATCCCAATTTTACAAATTCACTATCTCATAGGGGGTTCCATTTCTGGTTTGTTTTGTTTCTTTTTCAGTCTCTTTTGTAGGCTTTGGGGCCATGGTAACAGCTGCTACAGAGATACTCCTTGCTTGCCAGTTCTCTGGGATTACTGGCCATGTAAATTATGGTTTATTATCCTGTTGGCATGATTTTATGCTTCTAACATCTCTGCCATATGGTCATGTTTTCCCATTGGAAAAAATCACACCAGTTTGTAAACTTTTTCCTTCAAGAGCAGATAGCATGCCTCCTGATTCTTTGAGCACACATTTGGGGCTAAGGTTAGTATTCTCCAGAGTAAAAGTTTGCTAAACATAATGGGGACTTTGACTCTTTTGGTTTTACTCTGTCCAAATAGTGCATATAATGTCTATCTCTCTGTTCTTCTAATAACAAAAACTTAGCTTAAAATGATGAAAGTAACTTTTTATAGTTCTGGAGGTCAGACACCTGAATTAGCTTTGACTAGCTTGTCTCCTGTCTCTCTGTCTCTGTTCTCTGTGTGTCTCTCTGTCTCTGTTCTCTGTCTGTCTCTCTGTCTCTGTTCTCTCTCTCTCTCTCTCTCTCTCTCTCTCTCTCTCTCCTTTTTTTCTTTTAAAGATGGATCATGAAAGTAGTAAACTAGTACTCTGCTATTTATTGATCCACATGCTGGAACATGGAAGGATTTTATTTCAGGATATTTGTCCTTTATTCTATCAGTACACAGCCATGTGTAATTACATACCCATGTGTTTTTCCTCTCCAAAATCAAACAGTGTTTCATTGAAAATTTGCCAAGTGTACTGTTTATGCCCTCTGATGTGACACTTGTTTCCTCTCATTCCCAAGTTAAGAGCTCATTAGCAGATTATATTCAAAGAATGTTATAAGATAGTCTTGTGATATTGGTATCAATTTGTAGGAAGAAGGTAGTCACTCAGTCCCAGGCATAATGCTGACACACGTGTCACTGATACTTCCTCCCAGAGCCAAGCTAGAATCTGCTGACATGGCTAGAGACCATCCTCTGGATCAGGAAATGTAGCAAGTGAATGAGAAAGAGACAGCTCTACATCTGGCTATTTGAGAACCAAAGAGCTGCCAGGAGGGGAGTATAAGGTTGCTAGGACCTGCAATAAACCAGTCCACTTTTGCTACTTACTGGACTCCTTAAGCCTGTGTTATTGACACTGCACTTTTTTTTTTTTTGGTTCTTTTTTTCGGAGCTGGGGACCGACACTGCACTTTTTTAATCCCACCCCCAAGTGTCTTGGTTGGGGTGGCAAGCATCAACTGGCACTCAGAGTGGGGCTTTCAACTTGTGTGGGCATGGGTATTGAGCTTGCTTGGGTCTGGGTTTAATTTTTCATTGTAATTGTCATCTTAAATTCATCCAAATAAGATTTTTTCTCAGGGTGGCATGGTCAATTGCCCCCTTCTGTGTTTTTTCAGTGTTACCCCCTTCTTATTCCATGTGCTTTGCCCCTGTGAGAGGGAAGCATGGAGACTCCCTCTTATTCCTTTATATAGTTTGTCCAGATAGAGAGGTACATTCAGTTTTACTTTCAGTTCATCAGGCATTTCTACCCAGGATACTGACCATCCTTGATAGGGACAGATCATCTAGGACACTGAACAAAGGACTGTTCCCTCCTTTTCCACCAATGGCCTTCTTCAACTAGAGACACCCTGTGGGCATATGACCATAGCCTAGCAAACGACAGGCCTCCCCTCCCCGACTAAGCACAAGACACCTCCATCTGACACGCAGTTTCCTCCTTCCTTGCTTTTTCCCTTTCTTGTATGTTTACCTGTGTGTCTCCTCTGCTGTGGGTAGCCTTCCTCCCCAATGTATGGAGCCCCAAATAAGAGCCCTTAAGTTCCTCTTTCTCTCCAGGGACATGAATGTCATGTCCTTGAATCTGGAATACTTCTGGACAGAGGTGTCAGTTCTAGTCCCAAAGATCTCTCCTGAGAACATATGGGAACCTGATTTATGGATGAAGGTTTTTGGCCCAGAGATGTGAAGTGAATTTGAGGATAGTTCCCCCCCATCCCTTGTTCTTTTGCTCCAATTTTTCTTGCAATTTATTCGTAGTCTAAAATTGTCCTCCCTGGAAGAAGTGAATGCTTCCTACACTAAACTTTGTCAGCAACAGGAGGGTGTAAATATGTCCATAATTGTTCCTCCTCCAACCCTCTGGTCAGTGCAGACTACTTGGAGCCAGCTAAATTACCTTACTTTTTGAAGGTGTCAACTGCAAGACACCCCCCTCTACCTCCCTGTATCTGTGGAGTGAACTTTGTGCATGGACCCTACGACTCCACCTCCCCAAGACTTACAACTTCCTGTGGTTGTATTCCCACAAACCCTGCCATGCAGCTGTTTCCCTTTACCTGAGTCTTATCTTGTCAATCTCAGACCTGATGCAGCCAACCAATCTTGGGTCCCTACACCCCTGGCTGATCTCCCTTTAATTAGAAAGGGGGGCAATGAATTGGGGTCTGACTCTCCCTCCCTCCTACTTTGAACAGTTCTTAAGAAAGTGGGCCATTCACTTACAAACCTATCATGGTTGGTACAATCTTCCTAGAGTGGTCCTTAAAGTATGATTTTCTGGGATTCTCTATTTCTAAACAGATTAGACCCAAGATCTTTATTTCTCAGAAAGAGACTTAGTCCCTGTGTAACTTCAACAACTATTTGGGACTGTTAATTGTTTAAAGCCACTTCTCCTAATACCTGTCTAGCAGGTGAGAAATATCTTCTCTTGGAGGTCCCTGATAGACCCTCTATTAAGATCACCCTTACCCACGATGCTAAGAAATTGCTGTAGAAGATAATTATCTGTTTGTCTGACATGAGCCTTAAAAGACATCACCCTTTTTGAAGCATTTGATGGGAATAGGTTTGTGGACCATAGGTTTGTGGAGCATGGAGGGGGTCCTAAGGACCCTGTGGCAAGATGAACCCCTCATGTAGCTGCATCAAACTCACTCAGACTTATGTAAAGTATTAAATTCCCTTTACTCTTGCACCTAAGGTGAGGGTCTTGGCAAGACGAAATTATAATCCTGCCTTTTTCTCTTAAGCGCTCTAAATCTTAATGGACAGATTCCCTTAGTTTTCAAGAAACGATGACAGGCTACTTGGGCACTCTTGATAACCACCCACCCCTCAATAAGATTCAGGAAGTCCTTCTCTATTTACCTAATGACATTAAGCCTTACAGTGTCCTCACAATGGCCTTCTTATATGGCAACAATGAAAGATATGGGATTTTACTACAGAGGCCAGGCTTGAAAGATGCTACTCACATCATTTTGAACTCTGGATCAGTCTAATTAGAGGAGTTATTGTGACTCCTGAGGACCTCTGAACTCTATCAGGCTGTTGTTATCAATATATATTCAGACAGCAAATATGCTGTACAGGCTCCTCAGACACTATCACTCTCCTATTTGAAAAGACCAGAATAGTTCCATACACATTCTTATGAAATCCATTCAAGGAGCCCTAGAGAATAGGTCACAGCCATGGTCCATTTCTCACATCAGATACCACTTTAGGCTTCCAGGAATCTTGGCTAGGAGCAATGGGATGACTGACTTAATGATTGTCTACCTGTGACTATTGGAACAGGCAAGAGCCTTAAATCAATAATTTTACATTTCCCCCATAAAACTTATTATCTGTGACATAATGTTAACATCTTGCAAGATCTAGTGCCACCTTCAACCTGCTCATGCCATACAGACGTGTCATCACAAGAGGGTTACTCTCTAATGCTATTTGATGTAACTCACTATCTTGCTTTTGGTTATCTTAGATATGTAAATGTTACTGTAGATGCCTGCCCATCCTTTATATATGTTGTGGCCTTGACTGAAGAAAAAGACTCCCATATCATGAAGGATAAGGAAACTGTTATGTTGGTTATGGGCATACCTTGGGCCTTGCTTATGTCTCTGAAAAAATCATTGAGTTTGCTGCCTCATAGAGGATTTATCATATTTTTGGGATTCTCTATTACCAGCCAGGCTAGGTGATAGTAGAAAGATCCAATTGGATTCTAAAGGAGGTGCTGACTCATGTTACCTCCACGGTCCAAATGTGCCCTAACCTGTCCCTGGCAGAGGCCTTATTTCACCTAAACGTCATCAACTTTGATGATATGATTGGAGATTAAGCCCTGCTTATACACATTGGGATTTTCTAGCCAGGAATTGCCCTCTTCCATTGGTACAATGATGAGATTGCCTAACATCACAATGACAATCACCTGTTCTTTTGCTGGCATAAGTGCGAGGATATGCATGTATATTTCCACAGACTCCACAATATCATGGTAGATGACATTATGAGACATCTGATGAGCCATGGAAAAGGAGGACAAGGACCAAGTCTCTTCCCCATAGACCTTCTGGCTGATGAGGTGGCACTTGATAGAGATATGTCTCTACTTGTTTGTGATCCCCATTTTTCATTCCATTTGCCTTAAACTCTTTCAAGTAAAAAGATTTCTCAGACCTATGAACAACTGGCCCATTACATTAAGGGAATCAAATTTTTTAGCTAGTCAGTCCTAATCAATAGTGTCTTATGCTATAGTCTGAGACATAATCACCTCCTCTTCCTCCTCTTCCTCCTCTTCCTCCTCCTCCTCCTCCTCCTCCTCCTCCTCCTCCTCCTTTTTTCTTGTGTCATGGCTGTCCTTTGGGGGTCAATTAATCAATGATGGGTAAGAACCAACTTGGCAGGACAACCTAAGATACTGTCCACTATACTAGAGGCCCCATGATATGGAGTCAACTAGGCTGGAGTGAAGAACTCTGACTCCAAGTGGGCTACCAAAAATAAAAACAAAAGGGTGGAAATGTAGAAGAACTTAGCCTCCCAGGCCTATCTGCAATGCTGAACACTTCCTCCCAGAAACAACCTAGAATCTGCTGTGATGGCTAGAGACTGCTGACCCTAGATCAGCCAATGGTGTGAGACAATGAGAAACAGACAGCTCTACCTCTGGCTACTTGACAGCCAATTAGATGCTGGGAGAAAGTGTAAAGGTTTTCACAGTTCCTGCAATTATCATGTTCACTTTTGCCATTTGCCTGACTCCCAGAGACTGTTTTGTTGATTCAGTGCCTTCTTACCCCAACCCCTAAGTATCTTAGTTGGAGTTGCAAGCAAAATTAATTCAATAACTATGTGATAATCTTACCTGTGATCTATATTTCTCTTTTCTATGAAATATAAAATATTCAAAATTCCAGTAACTATGTCTTTAATAATTTATCTTCTTTAGCTACATAGCTAGTCACTCCTAATTTTGCAGAACATGTCAAGGGCAAACATTAAACAAAAAGAAGAGAGAGTCTACATCAAATTTTGCTTGAAAAACTGAATGTCCTCATATGTGAGAATTAAATTCTTATTAATTTATTAAATTAATCAAAGACTAACTTGAAAGAAACACTGATAATGCTAGAAGAAAACACAGGTTAAAGAAAAAGCATAAGCAAGAATTGACAAATGAATTTGATGAACTGATAGTAGCAATTCATTTGTACATAAACATAAAACAAAACAAAAATATCAGCACAATGAACAAAACATGCAGAGTTGGGAAATCTTTATCCAAATACCAAACCCAACAGGGAGTTATCTACAATCTACAGAGAACCACAAATATCAAAACACAAATACTAAATCATCTGGTTAAGTGCTCAGAAGGATGGGTCATGAAGTTCACAAAAGAAAAAAATACAACTGGGCAATAGATACAAATGGTTGAAAAATAATATTTAATGTCTCTACCAATCTATGAAATACAAATTAAAATGACAGTAAGATACTATCCTATACCAAGTATAATGTCTCTATAAAGAAAACACAAAGATTCTATTGAGCATTATAGATTTTATTGAAAGGATACAATTGTCTTCTTTCATATTTAATGTAGAATAAGCTCTAGTTCTACCTGAAGTCTTGATGGCTGGTTCAAGTCAGCTTTTTGTGGCTTAAACTCCTCTCCAAAATGACTGATGCTATCTGGCTTCTTTCAGCTTCTCACTGAATTTGTATACATGGTCTCAAACTAGCACTGGCAATATGTTCTAATCTTCTGCTTCCTTTTTATTGCCTGGTTTCAACGTCTCTGCTGACCTGTACTATATAGACTGCACAAACTGAATGGAACTTAACAACGAGCTCAACAGAACTCAACTGCTCTGCAAGAATTACACTGATGAACCTGATTTGACTCCACTGCAGTGATTCAACTGACTGCCTTCTACCCTTGACTCACTCTGCACTGCTCTCTCAAGTTGCTTCCTTTGCCTTTCCTCATTAGAGTTGTATGTATCCTATCTCTGACTCATTATTTTCTCTCTTTCTGATTTACCATTTTTTCTGCCCCTCAAGTAAATGTCCTTGTTTGGGATTAAAGGTGAGTCCTAAAGTCATGTCGGTATCTCAGCCAGAGAAATTAAGGGGATGTGCTAAGGGCTAAGGGCATGTTTATATTCCAGCCGGAGGGATTCAATATCTGTGGCATGTCTGCATGCCAGCAGGAACTCACAAATCTGGAAGGTCTTAAATGGGATTCTTTGCCAGAACAGGCATGGTACTGGATTAAAATTCCTCTATAAGGATGGCAGTGAAGGATACCCTTACTCACTACTGGTGTCTAGTAATTAGTTCAGATTCTATAGAAATCATTATGAACCCTTTTTGTAGAATATATCCGAAAGAAAATCATCTATGCTTAGTGTAGAATACAATAGTTGAGGTATGAAACCAGTCTATATACTTCAACATATGACTAGTTAAACAAATTTGATGAAGTCACAGATTAACTTTATTCAGATATAAAGAATACTGCAAGTATGTAGTATTAAATATCATCGTGTGCAAAAGTAGAGGGGATTATACAAACAGAAGGGTTCTGCAGGGAAGAACAGAAAATCAATTTAAGGGAAATAAAGTGCGGTAACAAAAAGAACATATTTTCTCTCACATGTAGTACAGTTTCAATAAGTAGTTTGGAGTTGAGGCTGCTGTTTAGGAAAGGAGTCATATCCTTAGGAATGATGGTGGTTATAGGAAGAATAAGAACACCAGACAATAATATTTATTCATGAAAAGGCATAAGTAAAAAAGTATGGAAAATGAAAATAAAGATAATAAAAATGGTTTTATCATCATTAAATTATGGATAATGTAAAATGTGCATGTCATCATAATATAAATACCCATAAAGGTGTCTAAGGCAGGAAAAGTACATAGTAGAGAGAATAAACAGCAAGTGTTCAGGTGTTAACAAAACAAAATGACTTGCAAATAAGAACAAGGTGTAGATAGACAAGAAATAAACAGAACTAATGAGACTTTAGGAGAATGTAAAGTATTTGACATTAATTTAATTGAAATAAGAGATTTTTCTATTTTATTTTTGACTTTTCTTTAAAAAAGATATTCTGTTATGATTGCAGAAAGGGGCCTAGCATTATTGTCCTCTGAAGCCAATGCAGATACCCATAGACAAACTTTGGATGGATATATGGGAAACTTATGGAAGGGTTGGGGTAAAGATTGAATGCCCTGAAAGAGAAGGAAACCTTACAGGAAGACCAGCAAAGTCTACTAAACTGGACCCGTGGGATCTCTCAGAGACTAAACCCCTAAAGACCATACACAGACTGGAATGAGGCCCCTGGCATATGTGTAGCAGACACACAGCTCAATCTGCATAGCTGCTGGCCTGGCCTCAGTGGGAGAGGATTTGCCAGAGTAGAGAAATCACAGGGGAAACCTCACCCTCTCAGGTGAGAAGGGAAGGGGGATGAGTAAGGGACTTGTGAGAAAGTTACTGGAAGGGGAAGCAGCATTTGGATGTAAACAAACACATAAATAAATAGAGAAACAAACAAATATTTTCTCACACAATATATTCTGAATCCAGTTTTTCTTCCCTATACACTTCCCAACTTACTTCTTACCTTCTCTTTTATCTCGATCCAATTGTTCTGTTTCTCATTACAAAAGAACAGGTTTCTAAGGGGTAATGATTAAATTTAACAGAATAGCCTCAGTGGGAAAGAATGAACCTAATCCTACAGTGACTTGATGTACCAGGTGGGAGGAGGAACGGGGGGGGGCAGGGGGGCGAGGAAATTTGCAAGGCTTAACCGGGAGACAGTATTTGGGCAAGGAATATATATATATACATACATACATACATACAAACATACATACATACAAACATACATACATACATACATACATACATACATACATACAAATATACATTATTGGGTTTCACGGTGTGATCAAATATTCTGTAACATGGACTTTGTACTTGTTATTTACTTCAGATGGAAACTTCTTTGTTGATAGCAGAAGGACTTGATCTATGAGTACAGCAAATAACATTAGGAGTCACTTCATTGTTAGTTTGTTTTACCCAAGTAATATTGGTTTCATCTGAGGTCCCTGAGCTCTCTAGTATCTAGTATTTTGTCCCTCTGGTACTGTCAGTTTTGATTTCCATCTCATGGAGTAGGCCTTAAGTCAAATAGTAAACGTTTGGTTTCTCCTATAAGCTTTGAGCCACCACTACACTGACAAACTCTGAAGGCAGGACAGATTGTAGAACAAAAGTTTAATAGCTGGACTGATATTTATATATCTCTCTTGGTTGCCTGCAGAATACTTTCCCATGCCAAAAGCAAAAGGACATAGTGTAGAAGGAACTATATAAACATTATCATGACCTCACAATGTTTAGTAAAGTTGTGTGATCATTCTTTTCAGCAATGAGGCCTTTCTTTAATTTGTAGAGCACAATTTATTGTCATTGCAATAGCCTAAGTTTTAGGGATTTCAATGGGAACGTTTTGGCTAACAACTCTGTGGATGTAATACAGGCCAGGTAATAGAAACTTCATTTGGTGAAAAAAGATGGCCAGTTAACTGAGTTACTTTTAATTTTAAAGAAATAATTTTATGTGTATGTGTATGACTGCATACATTTCCCCATTTTCTACTTATTAGAGGGGGAAGATAATTTCCATTCTGCACCAACTTTCAAGACTAGAAACAAAATAAGAAATACTCAAGTTAGTAAAAAAAAACAATGACTTTATGAAATTCATAGGTAAATGAATGCAACTGGAAAATATCATCCTGAGTAAGGTAACCCAATCACAGAAAAACACACACACAAAAAAAATTGCTGTCATTTCATTTTACATTCAAACAATTTGTAGAGAAAAGTGATGTCTCCTTCAGAACACGAAAGCTGTCTGTATTGTAGATATAAAATGAGTCTACTAAAACAAAATAAAAAGCAATAACATAAATTAGAATCTACTGCCAAACTTATGTTGACATCTCCATTACACATCTAAGTTCACAAACTAACACAGAAGGATTCTGACTTTGAGGCCCATTTAGGCAACATACAGAGACAGTATTTAAAAACAGTTTAAAAATGAAAAATACAATTTTTGACACCAACATACAATAAATTAAATTAATTTGAATGTTCTGCCTGCTTTCCTGATTTCTAACTCTATTTTGACTACTTATTCTTGGCTAAATTTTATTCCAATGCAGCAAATAGTTTCAATATTTCCTCAGTCTAAGATACAGTCTTACCTATTCTGACCTCACACACAGACCAAGCTTGATCCAGTGATCCAGCTACTGGGAAATGGACAGGGATGACAAGTACTGTTCTTAGGTAAGAATTTTTAGAGCTACTTTCCTGTCTCTTTTCTCTTTCATTCTCTTACATCCAAAGATCTGCTAAAGCAAGTTCCTATAGAAGGATCCTAAATGTCATTAAGAGGTCTATATGATGTGAGAGCAAATAAGCTTAATTTAAGTCAGTCATATACTGTGGCTGTTAGTATAACATAACATAATCTTCCATCTTGACTGATGCTTCATTCAATTTACTCAGTTCATAAGTCATTTAAATCCATATTTACCAAGTGTAAATTTTAGTGCTGCAGATTGCATAAGCATGTCTAAAGATAGTATTCAGTAATTTTGTTCTTGCAGAAATTCAACAATTGATAACAAAATGTGAAGAAGTAATTCTAAAATATATATTTCCTTGTCAATTTGTGCTTATAAATGTGTTTCACAATATAACCAACATAGTTTGAGCTTAAAAAGATTCCTATTTAATAAGCTGTATTTTGCCTCAGTGCCTTACATTTAAAATTGCCTGCGTTTTTCAAGAAGGATTTCTCCAAATACATATCATTATAAACCTATAAAATGCACAGAATAATCACAAATTCAATACACAAGTTTTGGTTATCTAAATTGTTTTTTGGAATATTTACCTTTGAGCTTCTGTGAAAACTGTCAATTTCTATTCACAAAAAGATCACTCAGTCATTTTATGTTGTGTTCTGCAGGTTTTTAATTGTCAAAATATTATCATAAGATAGACTCATATTTAATTGATCTATAGCATGATTCTTAATATACAATAAAAGTTTCCTTTTTAGAAAATACTTTTTGTAGATCTTTATTGAATAGAAAACATGACCCTTCTGACTAAATTGTCATTTTCCACCACAAAATTTAACTCTAAAAGAAAAAAATACAAAGAACTGTATAAAATAAAGTGGAAGTCCTATACATCATGCAAAGAAGATTAAAAGTTTTGGCAAAGAATTTATTTTATTGTCCCATTTCCATTGATCTTCCCTCATCTTCTGTCACAACCACATCAATTTCTGACTAGTTCTTGAGCTTTTACATATCTATAAGAGATGTCTTCTTTGTTTTATATTCCTGAAGAATTATTTAGCCATTGAGTGTTACTCCACTTCATCACATTTCTTATAGGAAAATAATCTTGCATTAGAATTGTTCTGAAGACAGAAAAGAGGCAAAACATTTATGAATGGGTATAGTGGCAAATGACTGTGATCTTACCACTATGGAGGTTGAGGATCATATTTTGGTGCAGCGATACCTCACAGATGTCTCAAAAGACCATCACCAAGTATTACAGTATTTGTGGGGATATATATACATATATATGTATATGTATATATGAGTAGTTTTGGGAGCTGGATAGATGGCACATGACCACAAACTCTAAGACCTGAAATATAATTGCCAACATTCCTGTAAAAATCTGAGCATAGCATCTAGTCATCTGAATGACAGAAAATCTTGTTGAATGTGGAGAACCTATTTTTTTCTTCTATAAGCATAAGGATAAGTCAATGACATAGTGCTTCAAAATAGAGAAATTTCTTTTTTTTTTTTTTTTTTTTTTTTTTTCTTTTTTTGGAGCTGGGGACCAACCCAGGGCCTTGTGCTTCCTAGGTAAGCGCTCTACCACTGAGCTAAATCCCCAGCCCCAAAATAGAGAAATTTCTTGTTCATCACTGAATACACTAAGTTATGCCTTCTACACAGATACCTTGATTTCTATTTTCAGTTTTTAAAATTTTCTCTTCTGAAGTAACCTATTTCTGTATGAGCCTGCTTGTTTGAAAATCACTACATAGCCCAGACTGGCACTCATTGCAATCCTGCTAGCTCACTTCATTAATGCTGAGATAAGAGAGATGAGATATCACTCTGGGGTAGGAATGTCTGCCTTGTCACAATGAGTCTTTTGGGGTAAGATGTGCAGACACTTGAACTGGAAAGATGAAAGAAAGGTATAAATTTGTTTTATGGGGTCTTACCCCTGATAAACTATTAAAAGATTGGATCCTTGCTGACAAACTTGAATAGTACTTATTTTCCTCACATGTATCACTAGGTGACAAGGAAATTACCAGAGTAATTTAGGAAAGAACACTTACTTCCAGAGATGGAGTTAATAGAATCTCACAGATTATACTCCGAACCCTACTCTAGTAAACCTAGAGATGAGCTGCTATCCAGCTAAAGTAAGCAATGGTGGCCATGCTCTCTTCAACTTAACTGTACTGAGATTACAGACACAGGGGGGCATTTTTCGCTTTTTGTGTAGTCATGGAGGGTTGAAATCAGGTTCTCATGCTTCTATAATTAGTGGTCTTGATCAATGAGATATCATCCTAGCCACAGTCTTGTTTATTTGAGCCTTATCTTATTTGACTCTACCAAAATATATGTTGGTTATGGAAAACTAGTTATCTTTTTTTTATTCAAACATAATATAGTATTTTACTTTTATTATTCAAGTCAGATAAATGAAAATCCCATCAATTTACAACTTCTACCTCAAATTTTTCCTGCTAGAAGTTGAGATAAATGAGTTTCATTTTCTGTCTTTTGAGGTGAGTGGGTGGACATTTATAATATTGTTCTTCCTTTCAGACATAATTCATTACAGAGACAGGTCCAAGTTAAAATACAAAAGAATGCTTTTCAGATACTTTCAGATATCTTTTCCTGGGTTTATGTTACAAGTCAAAGTGATATTATTGATTTTTGCTTTCAGATTGGAATGTGTGGTTTTTTTATAAGTCAATATTTAAGGTATTTTTTTAAAAAAGCTACGTATTAATTCTTTGCAAATTTCACATCATGCAACCAAATTCCACTCATCTCCCTGTCCCTTCATATCTGTCCTCCACCCTTACAACCATCTCCCCAAAAGAAAACAAAAAATACAATTAAATCATCTTCTGAGGAAACTTCAGTATGTCATGCAGAATACCATTATGCCCAAATAAACTGAGTTAGGGCAAATGACCATTTCAATGAGTCATTTGTTCTGGTTCAAGGGCCCTGGCTTCAGCTCCACTATCAGTACTGGGTTCTTCACAGGAACCCCTCTTAAGTATCCTGTAGTTCCCTGTGTCATTGAGATCTTGCAGGTTTGGGTCTGAAGGACCGACTTTTCATGTACTCCAGCAGATAGTGGATGTGGTGCTTGTTGGGGTAGGCCAACTCAGAGTACTAGATCTGGGCCTCCTTAGAAGCTGAGTTGATCAGCCTTCCAGGTCTCCTGGCATCAGGCCCAGTTCTTCCTCTTTGCCCAGGCAAAGTGCAGGGATAGATCTTGTGCTTTTATGACCTTGGATCTGGTTCACCTGTGCCCCTGTGACCAGAGTCAGCTCTACTTCGCTGCCTAGATGAGGGACCAGGAGAGCTATCCTGCTCATAGTATCAGCTCATGCCCTATTTCAGGCTGCTTGGTTTTTTTGTTTGTTTGTTTGTTTGTTTGTTTGTTTTTTGTTTTTTTGGTTTTTTTGTTTTGTTTTGTTGTTGTTGTTTTTTGGTTTATTTTGTTTTTTGTTTTTTTTATTAAGGTAGAACAGTCATCATATGCATTCTTTCTATTGTTTTGTTTCTGTTTTTAAGTTTTTGTTGTTTTTCTGGTCATGGCCTGTCAGTAGACACTCGGGAAGCGCAATCACTATGCTATCCCCCACAAATGCATTTCCCTGTGAATTTAAAAAATAAAGTTGTACTAGGCAAGGGAAACATTCTGAACTTTGAGTAGAAATAGACATATACAAATGTGGGTAATACACTAGAATATACCAGATTGTTTCAATTACACCAATTTTAGAAGAATTCTGATGCTTTCTTCTCTCTTCTCTTTGCTTTTGTAAGAACATTGTTAAATGTCCAAAAAAATTCTAAGGGAATTTAGGTGAAATATTACATTGGGAAATGTTATTTTTTAAAAAATATCTTTCTAAAGTTTTAGATAAACAACTCAATAGAAAATTTCCTACATACCTCTACTTTCTGCCCCATGACAGGTGTTGACCACATCATTACAAAAATTGCCAATTGATGCTCTCAGCCCACAGTGTCAGAGATTGGAAAGAGAGCTTGCAGAGCAGATGTATGATCATTCTACTCCAAACAGATAAATCGCCATCAGTCTTTCACACTAAAGTTTTTACTTATCTACTTAAAGATATTATCCATAATAAAAGAAAAGAAGATAATATATACATCCTGGATCATACTAGACTCATTTGATTTGTTAAGAAAAAAACTTATCTGAAGTGGAAAGTCTTACTGTGCATCTAAAGTTACTGAGGCAGACAGATAGCTCATTTGACTATTCTCCTGAGATAGCTAATCATCTGGTTCCTTGTGTGTGGAAACATTAACTGCTTTAAACCAACCTAAATGAAGACCAGGAGATTTAATCTGTAAAAGGCAGCAATCTAGGGAAGTAATTTTATGGATTTCTAATAAATGCAATTATATTCTACAAAGCCTTCTTATCTTTTTGATACAAGATTATTATATTTCACACATAAATGTATAAAGGAAATTTTAAACATAGTAAGAGATTACAAAAATAGCTAAGAATAGGAATCAGAAAGTAGGGAGGTTACCTGAAAGTATCCAAGGCATGTGAGTTAGTTTACAAACATTATACTGTTCAAACTCATGGTTTACAGAGAAGAAAATTATACCCAAGAGACTGGAAAACTTTTCATATGTCAGACAGCAAAGAAGAAAAAGAGTTTCTGTCAGAAAAACTGTGGCTTGATTCTTACCTTATGATTTCCATACTACATCCCATTGCCATATTATTGAACAAAATATTCAGATACAAAAGGAAAACTCCCTTGAAAGTCATAGTTTTGTGGTGCGGACCCCCCAAAGGATAAAAATAGCTAACAATTAGGCTATTTGGGATCTGAACCTTGGCTTTGTAATAAAGTGCTTGCCACTTAAGAGAGTTTTAATATTGGACACCTAGAATTGAAACAAATAAACAAACAACAAAGAAGATATCTAGATATAAGTAAACTTTTCAAGTATCACTTACTATATTAATAATTTACTCACAGATTATGTACACATCATCATTTTTCTTTCTGTGGAAATGCACAAAAATTGCATTAGCAATCACACTAACTAGAAGTTGTTATGATAATTAACAATAAGATTCTCTCAAATAGCTAAAAATAAGCTCAAGCTATAATATCATTCAATATAAATTCATATGAGCTGTTGCTTTGTAAGCACAAAGTCTTGAGAAATATATACGAAAATACAACAGAATAATAAAAACAATAGTGAATACAAGTTTTTGAAAAATTTGAAATCACTGCTTGGTAAATAGAAGAATAAGAAAAATACATAATAGAGTTAGTGATGGGAGTCTGTGTTTCCTTCCTGCTGGGAAAGGCAGGAGCGATGTCAGGAAGACACACTCAGGACAAGTGATCTTTAAGCAGGTTGCATAAATGAGTAAAGTTTTCCAAGTGTGTCCTGTGCTTCTTGCACAAATAAGGCAGTCTTCTGATTTAAGATATGGATAGAGTTGTTAGTACATGATTTGCTTATACAAGGGACCAAAGACTTATGTCAGTAAACTAGCAACAGGAGCCTAGGTTCCCTACCTACTTACCTAAAAATGAGGAGTGAGGTATGTGTGAAATTATAGCACATGTCTGGGTCACACTAAATAACATTCCCAATTAGATCAATAAAAGCTATCAAAATAACTGTGAAATTACCTACCTCTGATGAAAAAAAGAAAACATTAAAGAAAATGACACTGACCATTAATTGAAGAATTGTTATTTGTGGTAACTCAATAACATCAGATAATGACAATAGGAGAATGCTCTCAGGAGCTCAAAGATAGCAGTGGGTGCTAGGGTGGAAGCAGTAGTACCCAGAATTTGCAAAGCCATTTCTAAGAAAATGAAATATGTACTTTTTATTGTGTCCTCAGACATGTAAACAAAAAGATGTGGTTACTTAATGGTACAAATAAGAACGCAGGAGCCAATCACAAGCAAATAATAGCCAGAAGATCAGCGAGGTGGTTAGAGGTTGTTGGATCTCTGGGCATTTTGTCTGAATCATTTTGTCTATTCCCCTATCTTATCTGTCCATTATATATGCAAGTGTATATATGTTTTCTTCCAAGAGCTGGATCACTCTTTTTATAAGAGGTTTGTAATTTATAACAGACAAACCTAGCTCAAGTTTTCAGGGCTGGTGATTCCTTGATAAAGCAGAAAATAGCCAGCTTCCTCCGGTTGTGTCCTCAGATTGTGGAAGTTGCACAGAAATGTGTAATTCCACATTCATGGACTTTACTCCCATACATAAAAGAAGAATTTGCTGGTCTTTTCAACACTTAAGATCTGCTTAATACTATTACCATGGAAACAAGCAGGGACTAAAGCAATGTGTGTGTGTGTGTGTGTGTGTGTGTGTGTGTGTGTGTGTGTAAACTTGTATACTTGTATATACATGCATTTCTACATGAATCACATAGTTTGGAAAATATCAATGAGTTCATCACAGGCTAAACTAAGAAAAACCTGTAGCCTCATCACCATTTTATTTCTGCCTAAAGCTTTTATTCATGCTTGACATGCTATTGGTTTCTAACAGAAACACTACTACAGTGTGTTGGCATCCTAAACTTACATGATCTAGACAATTTTGCTAAAAACCCAAAAATAAAACCCTTGATCAGTTCTGACACATAGTTCATGTTGAATATTTAGTTTTTGAATTAAGTACCCATTAGGTATTGTTAATAGCTGTGAATATAAAGCTCTGGTGCTATTTCAGCTTATTTCACCTAGAATCAGATTTGTTTCCTTGCACAGATTCTACAATCTAAAGTATTCTTCATTTTTTTGTCAAATAACTACATGCACCTTGTAATTCATGAGAGAAATAATTGTTATTTGCAGAAATACCCCTACACAATAATGGAAAGTGTCAAATTGGGTCTTCTTTTTGCACACTCTTGGTCAATGCATGGCTTTCACTTTGCTGTGTTTTACCAGCTATGGAAATACAGGTGATTTTTTTTTATTTTTTTATTTTTTATTTTTATTTTTATTTTTTTTAGCAATTCTGGCCTTGACTCATCATTTTGTCACTATTTTGTTTCCAGTCACCTGACTTAGTGTCATCTGTCAGGTTGGAGTTGCATAGTGGTTCTCCATCAAGAAATGTGTTTAAAAAACAAGCTGAGATTGAGATTTTATCTACAATGATGATACAATTTACAATGCCTAGAAAATGTAATGTTCCCTGCACTGAAAACGTAGTGAAAGTTGTATGTGGCTGCTTCTCTTTTTAATTGATTATTTTATTTACAATTCAGATGTTGCCCCCATTCCCAGTCTCCCTTATGCCTTGCCCCCATCCCATTCTTCCACTTGGCCTCTAAGAGGGTGCACTTCCTCAAACTCCCACCTCACCCTCAAATATCCACCTTCTGTGGGGTAATAAGTCTTTAAAATTAAGAGACATTTTCTAAATATACATACATAATGTAATATTATGTGTAAATATATAAGGAATATTAATATAATGTGGTCATATGCAAAATAAGTCTTAATAAAATTAGTAGTTCTTTACATAGTTATAGCTGTTTCTGACCTTTTTACTTTTATACTAGTGATGTTACAGAGAAAAAATAAATAAGTTACATAAACACAGAATAAAATAAAGGAATAACACAGAAACTTTTTTAAAACCATTATAGATAAGATAAAGCCCCTCAGTCTGTTCCAAAGAAGATAAAACTCAAAAAATGCTAAGGCTAAAATTCCGAACTGAGTCTCACCATTCTGAACCAGGAGAGGATAACATTTTTCTCTTGTTTTCCCTCGTCCTTTATATTCTAAGACTGGAAGATACTTACCTACACACACACACACACACACACACACACACACACACACACACACACACACACACACATGTTATCCTGAGTGAGGTAACCCAATCACAAAAAATCACGCATGGTACGTGTTCACTGATAAGTAGATATTAGCCCAAAAATCATATGTGTGTGTGTGTGTGTATCTATATTAAATACACACACATATATATTAAATACACACACATATAAATACATGCACACACACACACATATATATATACATATATATATATTTATGTATACAGTATGATTTTTATTGGATTTTTTTCATTAACACTTCAAATGTTATTCCTTTTCCAGGTTTCCTGTCCATAAAACCCCTATCCAATTCCACTCTACCTGCTTCTTTGAGAGTGTTTCCCTACCCACCTACATGCCACTTCCCACCTCCTTGCCCTGCCATTCTGTTACACTGAGCCATTGAGCATTGGCACCATCAAGGGTTTCTCCTCAAATTGAACCCAACAAGCTACATATGCAGCTAGAGCCATGAGTCTGTCCATTTGTACCCTTTAGGTGGTGGTTTAGTCCCTGGTAGCTTGGGTTGGTTGTTACTGTTGTTCTTATGGGGTTGCAAAACACTTCAGCTTCTTCAATCTTTTTTCTAACTCCTCCACTGGGGACCCATATCTCAGTTCAATGCTTAGCTGTGAGTGTCCCACTCTGTATTTGTCATTCTCTGGCTAAGTCTCTCAGAGTAAGCTATTTCTGGCTCCTGTCAGGACGTACTACTTGGTATCAACAATATTGTTTAGGTTTGGAGGCTGTATGTATAGGGACTGGATCCCCAGGTGGGGCAAGTTCTGAACGGCTATTACTTCAGTCTCTACTCAAAACTTTGTCTCTATATCTCCTCCCATGAATATTTTTTATTCCCCCTTTTAAGAAGGAATTCATACTTTGGTGGTCCTTCTTCTTGAGCTTCATGTGATCTGTGGATTGTATCTCGGATAATATGATTTTTGGGCTAATATCTACTTATCAGTGAACACGTACCATGTGTGATTTTTTTGTGATTGGGTTACCTCACTCAGGATAATATTTTCTAGTTCCATCCGTTTGACTACAAATTTCATGAAGTAATTTTTTTGATAGCTGAGTAGTACTCCATTGTGTAGATGTACCTCATTTTCTGTATCCATTCTTCTTTTTAAGGGCATCTAGATTCTTTCTAGCTTCTGGCTATATAAACAAGTCTCTATGAACATAATGGAGCATGTGTACAAGTTATATGTCAGAGCAGCTGTTGGTATATACCCAGGAGTGGTACAGCTAGGTTCTCAAGTAGTACTAATTCCAATTTTCTGAGGAAACTCTAGACTGATTTCCAGAGTGGTTGTACCATTTTGTAATCCCACCAAGAATGGAGGAGTGTTCCTCTTTCTCCACATCCTTGCCAGCATCTGTCTTCACCTGAGTTTTTGATCTCAGCCATTCTGACTGGTATGAGGTGGAATCTCAGGGTTGTTTGGATTTTCTTTTCCCTCATGACTAAGGTTGTTTAACATTTCTTTAGGTACATCTAAACCATTTGATATTCCTCACCTGAGAATTCTTTGTTTAGCTCTGTACCCCATTTTTAAATAGGATTGTTTGATTCTCTGGAATCTACCTTCTAGAGTTCTTTGTAAATATTTGATATAAGGCCTCTATTGGATGTAGGATTGGTAAAGATCTTTTGCCAATCTGTTGGTTTCCATTTTGTCCTTATGATAGTGTCCTTTAACTTACAGATGCTTTGAAATTTTATGAGGGGCCATTTGTCATACTTGATCTTAGAACATAAACCATTGGAATTCTGTTCAGAAAGTTTTGCCCACTGTTCAGGTATTCGAGATTCTTCCCCACAATTTCTTCTGTTAGTTTGAGTGTATCTGGGTAGATTTGGACGTCCTTGATTTAGACTTAACAGGGCAATAAGAATGTATCAATTTTCATTCTTCTACATGCTGACCTCCAGTTGAACCAGCATCATTTGTTAAATATGCTATGTTTTTCCATTGGGTGGTTTTAGCTCCTTTTTCAATGATCAAGTGACCATAGTGTGTGGGTTCATTTCTGGGTCTTCAATTCTGTTCCACTGATCTATTTGCCTGTCTTTGTAAAGATAACATGCAGTTTTTAATCACTATTGGTCTGTAATACTATTTGAGGTCAGGGATGGTGATTTCCCCCAGAAGTCCTTTTATTGTTTAGGATAATTTTCATTATCCTGTGTTTTCTGTTATTACAAATGAATTTACAAATTTTCTTCCAACTCCAAAAAATTGAGTTGGAATTTTGATGGGGATTGCATTGAATTTGTAAATTGTTTTTGCAAAATGGCCATTTTTTACTATATTAATCCTGCCAATCCATGAGCATGGGAGATCTTCCCAATTTCTGTGATCTACTTCAATTTCTTTCTTCATAAACTCGAAGTTCTTGTCATACAGATCTTCTACTTGTTTGGTTAGAATCATACCGAGGTATTTTATATTATTTGGGACTATTATGTAGGGTGTTGTCTCCCTAACTTCTTTCTCAGCCTGTTTATCTTTTGGTAGAGGAAGGCTTCTGATTTGTTTGAGTTAATTTTATACCCAGGCAATTTGCTGAAGTTGTTTATCAGGCTTAGTAATTCTCTGATGGAAGTTTTGAGGTCACTTAAGATACTATCATATCATCTGCAAATAGTGATATTTTGACTTCTTCTTTTCCTATTGTATCCCCTCGATCTCCTTTTGTTGTCTGATTGCTCTGGCTAGAACTTCAAGAACTATATTGAACAGGGAGAGAGTGGGCAGCCTTGTCTAGTAACTGATTTTAGTGGGATTGCTTCAAGTTTCTCTCCATTTAGTTTAATGTTAGCTACTGGTTTGCCATATATGGCTTTACCATGTTTAGGTATGGGTCTTGAATTCCTAATTTTTCCAATACTTTTAACATGTAGGGTTATTGAAAAAGAGACTTTTGGGACTAGGTCAGCTCCAGACACATGCAAAAACAGAAAGGGTCTTGTCCCTGACTGATCCTGGATTTTTTTGTGTCCTGAGGTCCCTGGGAGCAGAAATGGTGGTCTTACCTCTGCTCTTATTTGTTTCGAACACTATTTTAAAATGTGCTAGAGAGCTAAAAAACTACTGTGGAAATCAGTCTGGCAGATCCTCAGAAAATTGGACATAGTATTATCTGAGGAAGCAGCTCTACCATTCCTGTGCATATACCCAAAACATGCTCCAACATATAACATGGACACATGCTCTACCATGTTTATAGCAGTCTTATTTAAAATAGCCAAAAGCTGGAAAGAGCCCAGATGTCCTTCAAAAGAGGAATGGATACAGAAAATTTGGTACATTTTCACAATGGAGTACTACTCATCTATTAAAATAGTGACTACATGAAACTCTTAGGCAAATGGATGGAAGTAGAAAATATTATCCTGAGTGAGCTAACCCAGTAACAAGAGAACACTCTCCAATCATTCTTAAGACAAGTATCCATATATATTACTTAAGATGACAGGGTATGGGGTGCTCTTGGAATGTTTTTGTCTTTTTTTCATCAATTCATCATGTTAAATATATGTGGAATTTCAAAATTCTTATTTTATACTAATTACTAAGTTACTTTTTTTCTGTTTTGAATTTCACATCAAATCTTGATGTGTGTTTTTAACATTTGATCATGTTTTAATGTTATTTACTGTAAGTCTTGTTATTTTTACAGTATAAAATTTTGAGAAAGGAATACATATACGTTAAATTGTTTCTTTCAGGTTATCATTCAGAGACTTATTTATATTAGAATTTTAATTAGATTCATTTTAGAAAAATACTTTTTGTCTTGCTATGCACACACATGTACATTGATTGCAAGTATGTAGGTTAATTTTGCATAAATATAACTAAACGGTTTTTTCTTTGTATACTATGTTTCACATATCTGACAAGTAGACCTCAAAATGAAAGCAATGTTTAAAGTTTCTCAACATGAAAAATATTTTAAAATATAACATAATTTACTAATGAATAATATGGAACTAGAAAAAGCAGCTATAGGCACATTGTGGTTAACCACACATCTACACTGAAATGAATATATCAAAAAGAAATTCTATGGCTAAGATCAAAACTCACGTTACAGCATATATTGGTGAGTTTATGGAGAAAAGGGCACACTCCATTTCTTGGAGGATTGCAAACTGGCATAACCACTCTAGAAAGCAATCTGGAGCTTCCTCAGAAAATTAGAAATTTACCTGAAGACCCAGTTATACCATTTTTGGACATATATCCTAAAGATGCCCTACAGTACCACAAGGGCACATGCTCCGCTCTGTTTATAGCAGCCTTTTTTTGTGATAGCCAGAAGCAGAAAACAATCCAGATATACCACAGTGGAAGAATGGATCCAGAACATGTGGTTCATTTCCACAATGAAATACTATTCAACTTTTAAAAGCAAGAACACTCAGAGCTATTTTTTTTTCGCTTAGCACTGCTTTCGTTGTACCCCATAAGTTCGGGTATGTTGTGCCTTCTTTTTCAATAAATTCTAAAAAGTCCTTAATTGCTTTCTTTATTTCTTCCTTGACCAAGTATTCATTGAGTTGAATTTTGTTCAGCTTCCATGTATGTGAGAGGGAGAAGGAGAGGGAGAGGGAAAGGGTAAGGAATAGGGAGAGGGACAGGGACAGGGAGAGGTTGTTTCTGTTGTGGTTGAAAAACAGCCTTAGTCCATGGTGATCTGATAGTACACATGGAATTATTTCAATCACCTTGTATCTTTAAGACCTGTTTTGTCATTTTTGAAAAGGTACCATGAGGTGCTGAGAAGAAGTTATATTCTTTTGTTTTAGATTGAAAAATTCTATAGATATCTGTTAAGTCCATTTGGTTCATAACTTCTGTTAGTTTCAATGTGTCTTTGTTTAGTTTCTGTTTCCATGATCTGTCCATTGATGAGAGTGGGATGTTGAAGTCCCCTACTATCATTGTGTGTGGTGAAATGTATGCTTGGAGATTTAGTAGTTTCTTTTATAAATATGAGTGCCGTTGCATTTGTAGCATAGATGTTCAGAATCGAGAGCTCATCTGGCTAATTTTTGCCTTTGATGAGTATGCAGTGCTCTACTATGTTCATAGCAGTCTTATTTATAATAGTCAGAATCTGGAAAGAATCAAGATGTACTTCATCTGAGGAATCGGTACAGAAAATGTAGTACATTTAAACAATGAATTTACTACTCAGCTACTAAAAACAATGACTAGATGAAAGTCTTAGGCAAATAAATGGAACTAGAAATATCATCCTGAGTGAGGTAACCAAGTCACAAAGGAACATGCAAGGTATTCATTCATTGATAAATGGATATTAGCCCAAAAGCTGGAATACCTAATAAAAAAATCCACAGATCATATGAAGCCTAAATAGAAGGACGACCAAAATATGGATGCTTCATTCCTTCTTAGACGGTAGAACAAAATACTCATGGGAGGAAATACAGCTTCTAAAAGTGGAGCAGAGACTGAGAAAAAGTTCATCCAAAGACTGCCCCACCTGGGGATCCATCCCATATACAGCCGCCAAAACCAGCCACTATTGCTGATGCCAAGAAGTGCTTAATGACAGGAGCCAGATATGGGTGTCTCCTGAGAGGCTCTGCCAGAGCACTCCTGAGACAGATGGGGATGTTTGTAACTAAATATTGGACTGAACATGTAGACTCCAATGGAGGAGTTAGAGAAAAAACTGAAGGAGCTGAAGAGGTTTCCACATTATAGAAAGAATATCAAGTAATCAGACCATACCAGAGCTCCCAGGCACTAAACCACAAACCAATGAGTACACATGGAAGGACCCATGACTTCAGCCACATATGTAGTAGAGGGTGGCATTATCTAGCATCAGTAGGAGGAAAAGCCTTTTGTCCTCTGAAGGCTTGCTTCCCCAATGTAGTGTAATGCCAGGGTGAGGAGGTTGAAGTGGGTGGATGAACACATCTGCATAGAAGCATTGGGAAGGGGGCAGGGGTTATAGGAGTTAGGGAAAAAGATAACATTTGAATTGTAAATACATAAAATATCCAAGAAAAATAAATTAAAAAAAAACTTTACAATATTTAATTAAAAAAGAAAGAAATACAGAGAGAGGCCTAACTATAACAATTATAATTGGATTTAGATACTAATAAATTTCTTTCCCATCATAATATCATGAACATGAATGAACCTTTATATTTAATAATAACCCTTAATAACAAAAAATTAAATCAAGAACATCCTGAGTTTTACAGGCAAATGGATGGAACTAAAAAATATCATACTGAGTGAGGTAACTCAGACCAAAAAGACACACTTGATATGTACTCACAAATAAGTAGATATTAGCCAAAAAAAATAAAAAAAAAGAATACCTAGTATATCATTCACAGAACTCAAGAAGCTTAACAAGATGAAGGGCCCAAGTGAGGATGCTTCAATCCCACTTTGGAACAAGAAGAAAGCAATCACTGGACATAGAGGGTGCAAGTAACCTGGGTATGAAAGGATAGGGGAGGGGGAAGAAGAAGAGTAGTCCTGAGGGCCAGCAGATGAATGGTAATATTCAACTTTGGGGTGTGGGGGAGAAGTAGGGGAACCCTCTAAAGTGTATCTGAGACCTTGGAAGTGAGAGAGTCTCAGGACTCAAAGGGAAGGACCTTAGAGATGAAATGCCCTTCCGTGGGAAGAGGGAACTTGTAGAGTCCACCTCCTGTTTAAAGTCAGGACATCATGTGGAGGGATAGGTTTGCCATCCCAGTCAAAAATTCTGAGCCACAATTGTTCCTGTCTAAACGAACTGTAGGACAAAAATGGAGAAGAGACCAAAGGAAAGAAAGTTCAGTGAACATCCCAACTCTGGATCCATGTGAAAGGGAGGCTCCAAGACCTTACACTATCACTGATGCTATGGTGTGGTTATAGACAGGAGCCTAGCATGGCTGACCTCTGAGAGACCCAAAAAACAGACCTTGGTCTCCAACCTCATAGGTAGCAATGAATAGCCTAGTAAGAGCACCAGTGGAAGGGGAAGCCCTTGGTCCTGCCAAGACTGACCCCAGCGAACGTGATTGTTAGGGGAAGGGCGGTAATGGGGGGAGGATGGGGGGAGAACACCTATAGAGAAGGGGAGGGGGAAGGGTTAGGGGGATGTTGGCCTGGAAACTGGGAAAGGGAATAACAATTGACATGTAAATAAGAAATACCCAAGTTAACAAAGATGAGAAAAAACAAAACAAAACAAAAAAAACCAAACAAACAAACAAGCAAAAAAAAAACAAAACAAAACAAACAAACAAACAAAAAAAACAGCTGCCAGAGACCAAGGCAGATACTTACACTCAAGCAATGGACTGAAGTTGAGGACCACACTAGTTGAATTAGGGAATGTCTGGAATAAGCTGCGGAGAAAAGCTAACATAGAAAAACCATCACCCAACAAACCTGGACCTCTGAGATTTCTCGTACACTGAGCCAACAACCAAGCAGCAAACACTAGCTTCCCTGAGGCCCCTGACACATACACAGCAGAGGACTACCTGATCTGGCCTCAGTTGAAGCAGTGCCTAACTCTGGAGAGACTTGAGGCCCCAAGTAGTGGTGAGGGGTGGGTGTTGGGACATACTTTTGGAGATATGGGGAGGTGGAATGTGATGAGGAACTATGGGAGGGCACACCAGGAAGAGGGTAAAGACTGGAATGTATAAAAGAAATGTAATAAAAAGTAAGAAAGAAATTATAGAAGAGCATTGATAAAGTGTTCTTGACTATTGGGGGAAAATGTATCACTTTACTATGGTACATTTAATTGAAAACAAAATTGTGGTGTTGTTTTTAGAAATGTTTGCACTCTAACAATTACATGTGCATGCATGCACACATACACACACACACACACACACAGCATTTAAAGAGTAGCAGCCAATTTTTTTTCATTTAGGCAGATGCAGAGCAAGGTCTAGAAGGTTGATTGGCACCAATGCATGGTAAGGTCTGAATTTCAGAAGGCTGGCTCTATACTGAGTCAGGCACTGAAACATATTTTCCTTTTGAGAAACAGTTGTTGTGTTTTGAAAAAATAACATAAAATGCAGCTGCTGGTTTTTTTTAACCTTTTTATAATTGAGATTGTTCGTTACACTTTCCGAAATTATATTGGAGGCAATAAAAGCTGATTCAAAGCAAAATCATTATCCTTTTTAAATGAGAGTTATATAACTTATGCATTAAGTTATTTGCAAGATAAGATGATTTCTAGATAAGTCTCATTTTTAACTAAATAAAGCTGCATTTAACCTCAAAACCACAATATGCTAATATCTTCCTAGAAGAGCATAGGTTTCAAATGTATATAGAATTTCTTTTTTTATATGAAAAATTTTATTTTTTCATCTGTGTTGTGCATAATATGGCATTCTTTTTATTCTTATTTTCTGTCATTATTCTTTTTTCTTTTATCTTTTATTGGATATTATTTTATTTACAGTTTAAATGTTATTCCCTTTCCAAGTTTCCCCTCCAGAAATGCTCTACTTCATCCCCCTTCCTCTTGCTTCAATGAGGGTGTTCTCTCACTCACTCACCCACCTACTCCCTCTCATCTCCCCACACTGATTCCCCTACACTGGGGCATCCAGCCTTACAGAACCAAGGCCATTCCATTGATGACCAAGAAGGCTGTCCTCTGCAACACTGGTCCATCCCTATGTTCTCTTGGGATGGTGGTTTAGTCTCTGGGAGCTCTGGGGGTCTCGTTGATTGATATTGTTCTTCCTATCAGGTTGCAAACCCTTTAAGTTCCTTCAGTCCTTTGTCTAACTCCTTCGTTGGGGACCCTGTTCTCAGTTGAATGGTTGGCTGAGAGCATCTGCCAATGCATTTGTCAGGCTCTGGCAGAACCTCTCAGGAAACAGCTGTTCCAGTCTCCTCTCTGCACGCACGTTTTTGTGTCTGAAATATTGCCTGTGTTTGGTGTCTGTATATAGAATGGATACCCCAGGTGAGGCAGTCTGTGGATGGCCTTTCCTTCAGTCTCTGCTCCATATTTCTCTCCATGTTTCTTCTGGTTAGAATGCAAATTGATTCATTCTTATCACCTTGTACAAAGCTCAAGTCCAAGTGGATCAAGGACCTCAACACCAAACCAAATACACTGAAACTCACAGAAGTGAAAATGGGGAAGATCCTCAAACACATGAGCCCAGGGGAAAATTTCCTGTATAAAACACCAGTGACTTATGCTCTAAGATCAAGGATTGACAAATGGGACCTCATAAAATTACAAAGCTTCTGTAAGGTAAAGGACAGTGTCAAAACAAAACAAAATAAACTAACTAACAAACAAAAACCAAAATGGGAACCAGCAGAGGGAAACGATCTTTACCAATCCTACATCCCATAGAGGGCTAATATCCAATATACACAAAGAGCTCAAGAAGTTAGATTCCAGAAAATCAAATAACCCTTTTAAAAAATGGGCTACAGAGCTAAAAAATTAATTCTGCCATTATTCTTAATAATTGAAGGATTTACAAATAGAAGTCACTTGGATTGTAGATCTGTGGTAGAATGTTTACATGATATGCATAAGGGCCTGGGTTTTTTATCCTATACAACAAAGGTTTACAACAATCATGGCCACAAAATAAGGGGTAGGGATATAGGCCAAGTTTAGAGACTTACCTAGCATAAAGGAGAGTCTGAGCCAACCCTCAGTATTGGGAAAAAAGAAAGAAGAAAACAAATAATGAATGAAAAAACACAGTAAAAGAAAAAAACAAAGGAAGTAAGGAAAGGAAGGAAAGAAGGAGGTCGTAAGAGAGTAAGTTAAGTGTGTAGGTGGTAGAGAAAGGAAAGAGAGAGGAAGTGAGTTTCATAGGCAAGAATGTAATACATTCACTACAAATAGGTACTACTAAAATTTGAAGTCAAACAATTCCAGAGTTTCACTACTATGCCATACCCAACTGCCTTTCTAATCACATTTGGATCTTCCAACCTTGTACCTGAATTAGTTTGCCCTAAATGATATTTAAACATCTAAATAATAGGTAAATAGACAGCAATAGAGATAAGTGAGTCATAAACATTTTCATCTACCTCTCTTTTTATCTTGAAAGGTGAATACTCTTAATAAAATGGCTGGTCTACAAAAAGATTCTCCCCAAGATACCCTTCCTTATAGTAATGGATATAGAGCAGCACTGAAAAATTGATTTCCCCCACATTAGGATGTTTTTTTCACACTCTGAGGACTGATTTCATCAAAAGAGTGAACATGTTCACATATTAAACTATTTCTTCTGAAATTTTCTCTTAATGTCAAAATCATTAACCAAATATGAAATTCCGATTAGGAGAGAAGAAAAATTTGAAATTGAAATTACATTTAAGTGGGAAATATTTTAATTTTGAAAGAATATTATTAAAATTTTGCTTTAATGTTAACTTTTAATGCAGATATATGAATTTGTATTCAATATATGGCTTAATTCTGGAAACACTCCAGTAGAACATAGAGTAACAGAAGAGATTACAAGGAAGAAAGAAGAAACAATAAAAATATGTAGCAAAACTGCAAAGATTTATTTGTGAATTTTTAGGTAAGATTTCTATATTATTAATTCTTTATTTCAATGGACACTATTTCTATAAGGTTGTCTGGGAAATATTGCTTATAACAACTTTAATATTCTTTATTATATCTATTTTTTCTTTCATTTTTATTAAATTGGGTATTTCTTATTTATATTTCAAATGTTATTCCCTTTCACAGTTTCCTGTCCATCAGCCCCTAATCTCTTCTCCTTCCCTTCTATAAGTGTGTTCCCCTCCCCATCCTCCCCCCATTACCGCTCTCCCCCAACAATCTCCTACACTGGGGTTCCAGCCTTGGCAGGACCAAGGGCGTTCCCTTCCACTGCTGCCCCAACAAGGCTATTCATTGCTACCTCTGCAGTTAGAGCCATGTGTCAGTCCATGTATAGTTTTGGGTATTGGTTTAGTCCCTGGAAGCAGCTCTGGTTGGTTGACATTGTTGTTCATCTGGGTTCCCAATCCCCTTCAGCTCTTTCGGTCCCTTCTTTAATGCCTCCAACGGGGGTCCCACTCTCAGTTCAGTGAATTGCTGCTGGCATTCGCCTCTGTATTTGACATGTTCTGGCTGTGTCTCTCAGGAGAGATATATATCCAGTTCCTGTCAGCATCCACAGCTTAGCTTCGTCCATTTTATCTAGTTTTGGTGGCTGTATATATATGGACCACATGTGGGGCAGGCTCTGAATAGCCGTCCTTCAGCCTCTGTTCTGAAGTTTGCCTCCCCATCACTTCCTATGGATATTTTTCTTCCCCTTTTAAAGAAGGAATGAAGCATCCACATTTTGGTCATCCTTCTTGAGTTTCATGTGGTCTGTGCATCTTGGGTAATTTGAACAAATGGACTGATAGCCACTTATAATTGAGTGCATACCATGTGTGTTTTTCTGTGATTGGGTTACCTCACTCAGGATGATATTTTCTAGCTCCATCCATTTGCGTATGAATTTCATGAAGTCACTTTTTTTGATAGCTGAGTACTACTCCATTGTGTAGATGTACCACTTTCCTGTATCCATTTGTCTGTTGAAGGGCATCTTGGATCTTTCCAGCTTCTAGCTATTATAAATAAGGCTGCAATGAACATAGTGGGACATGTGTCTTTTTGTATGTTAGAGCATTTTTTAGTTATATGCCCAAGAGAGGTATAATTGGGTCCTCTGGTAGTTTAATGTCCAATTTTCTGAGGAACCTCCAGACTGATTTCCAGAGTGGTTGGACCAGTTTGCAATCCCACCAACAATGGAGGAGTGTTTCTCTTTCTCCACATCCTTGCCAGCATCTGCTGTCACCTGAGATTTTATCTTAGCCATTCTGACTGGTATGATGTAGAATCTCAGGGTTGTTTTGATTTGCATTTCCCTGATGACTAAGGATGTTGAATAATACTTTAGGTGCTTCTCAACCATTTGATATTCCTCAGCTGTGAATTCTTTGTTTAGCTCTGTATCCCATTTTTTTTAATAGTGTTATTTGGCTCTCTGGAGTCTAACTTCATGAATTCTTCTTATATTATGAATGTTAGCCCTCTTTCAGTTGTAGGATTGCTAAAGATATTTTCCCAATCTGTTCCTTGCCACTTTGTCCTAATGACAGTGTACTTTGCCTTACAGAAGCTTTGCAACTTTGAAAGTTCCCATTTTTTGATTCTTGATGTAAGGGCATAAGCCATTGGTCTTCTATTCAGGAAATTTTCTCCAGTGCCCATGTGTTCACGATTCTTCCCCACTTTTTCTTCTATTAATATGAGTGTATCTGGTTTTATGTGGAGGTCTTTGATTCACTGGGACTTAAGCTGTGTAGAGGATGATAAGAATGGACTGATTTGCATTCTTTTACATGCTGACCTCCACTTGAACAAGCACCATTTACTGATAATGCTCTTTTTTCCAGTGGATGGTTTTGGCTCCTTTGTCAAAAATCAAGTGACCATATGTGTGGGGATTCATTTCTGGGTCTTTGATTGTATTCACTGGTCTATCTGCCTGTCTCTGTACTAATACCATCCAGTTTTTATCACTATTGCTCTGTAATACTGCTTGAGGCCAGCAATGTTGATTCCCTCAGAAGTTGTTTTATTGTTGAGGATAGTTTTAGTTATCCTGGGTTTTTTGTTATTCCAGATGAATTTGCATTTTTTTCTTTCTAACTCTATGAAGAATTGGATTGGAATTTGGATGGGGATTGCATTGAATCTGTAAATTGCTTTTGGTAAATTGTCATTGTTAACATATTAATCCTGCCAATCCATGAGCATGGCAGATCTTTCCATCTTCTGAGATCTTGTTAAATTTCTTTATTCAGAGGCTTGAACTTCTTATCATACAGATCTTTCACTTGCTTGATTAAAGTCACACCAAGGTATTTCATATTATTTGGGACTATTATGAAGGGTGTCATTTCCCTAATTTCTTTCTCAGCCAGTTTATAGTTTGTGTAGAGGAAGGCTATTGATTTGTTTGAGTAAATTTTATACCCAGCCACTTTGTCGAAGGTGTTTATCATGTTTAGTAGTTCTCTGGTGGAACTTTTGGGATCGCTTAAGTATACTATCATATCATCTGCAAATAATGATATTTTGACTTCTTCCTTTCCAATTTGTATCCCTTTGACCTTTTGTTTTATGATTGCTCTGGCAAGGACTTCAAGAACTATATTGAATAAGTAGGGGGTGAGTTGGCAACCTTGTCTATTCCTTGATTTTAGTGGGATTGCTTCAAGTTTCTCTCCATTTAGTTTGATATTATCTACTTTTTTGGTGTTGTTGTTTTTACTATGCATAGTTATGGGTCTTGAATTCCTGTTCATTATAGGACCTTTTTCATGAAGAGGTATTGAATTTTATTAAATGCTTTCTCAGCATCTAATGAAATGATCATGTGGTTTTTATTTTTGTATTTGTTTGCATTGTGGATTATGTTGATGGTTTTCCATATATTGTGCCATTCCTGCATACCTGGGATTAAGCCTACTTGATCATGATGGATGATTGTTTTGATGTGTTCTTGGATTTGGTTTGCAAGAATTTATTGAGTATTTTTGCGTTGATGTACATAAGGGAATTTGGTCTGAAGTTCCCTTTCTTTATTGGGTCTTTTTGTGGTTTAGGTATAAGAGTAACTGTGTTTTCATAGAAGGAATTTGGTAGTGCTCCATCTGTTTCAGTTTTGTGGAATAGTTTGGAGAGTATTGGTATGGGGTCTTCTATGAAGGTCTGATAGAATTCTTGAGTAAACCCATCTAGTCCTGGGATCTTTTTGGTTGGGAGACTTTAATGACTGCTTCTAATTCTTTAGTTATTATGGGGTTGTTTAAATGATTTATCTGTTCCTGATTTATCTTTGGTAGATGGTATTTGTCTAGAAAATTGTCCATTAAATCCAGATTTTCAAGTTTTGTTGAATATAGGCTTTTGTAGTAGGATCTGTCGATTTTTTGAATTTCCTCTGTTTCTGTTGTTATGTCTTCCTTTCCATTTCTGATTTTGTTATTTTGGACACACTCTCTGTGCCCTCTGGTTAGTATGGCTAAGGGTTTATCTATCTTGTTGATTTTCTCAGAGAACCAGCTTTTGTTTCTGTTGATTCTTTTTATAGTCCTTTTTGTTACTAATTCGTTGATTTCAGCCTTGAATTTGATTATTTCCTGCCTTCTATGCCTCCTGGGTCTATTTGCTTCTTTTTTTTTTCCTAGAGCTTTTAGGTGTGCTGTCCAGCTGCTGATATATGCTCTCTCATGTTTCTGCAGGCACTCAGGTCTATGAGTTTTCCTCTTAGCATGCTTTCATTGTGTCCCATAAATTTGGGTATGTTGTATCTTCATTTTCATTGAATTCTAAGAAGTCTTTAATTTCTTTATTTCTTCCTTGACCAAGATATCATTGAGTAGAGCATTGTTCAACTTCCATGTATATGTGGGCATTCTTTACTATTGTTATTGAATACCAGATTTTTCCGTGGTGGTCTGATAAAATGCATGGGACTATTTCTATTTTTCTATATCTGTCGAGGCCTGTTTTGTGACTGATTATATGGCCAATTTTGGAGAAGGTACCATGAGGTGGTGAGAAGGTATATCCTTTTGTTTTAGGATGGAATGTTCTATAAATATCTAAGTACATTCAGTTCATAACTTGTGTTAGTCTCTCTATGTCTCTGTTTAATTTCTGTTTCTATGACCTGTCCATTTATGAGAGTGGGGTGTTGAAATCTCCTACTGTCATTGTGTGAGGTGCAATATGTGCTTTGAGCTTTATCAAGGTTTCTTTTATGTATGTAGGTGCCCTTATATTTGGTGTATAGATATTTAAGATTGAGAGTTAATCCTGGTGGATTTTTCCATTGATGAATATGAAATCTCCTTCCTTATCTTTTTTGATGACTTTTGGTTGAAAGTCTATTTTATTTGATATTCGAATGGCTACTCCGCTTGCTTCTTCAGACCATTTGATTAGAAATTGTTTTTCCAAACTTTTACTCTGAGTTAGTGTCTGTTTATGTCTATGAGGTGTGTTTTCTGTAGGCAGCAAAATGCTGGGTCCTCTTTATGTATCCAGTCTGTTAATCTGTGTCTTTTTATTGGGGAATTCAGTCCATTGATATTGAGAGATATTAAGGAATAGTGATTGTTTCTTCCTGTTATTTTCGTATTTGGAGGTGGGATTATGTTTGTGTAATTCACTTCTTTTGGTTTTGTTGCAAAAAGATTTCTTTCTTGCTTTTTCTAGGGTGTAGCTTACCTCCTTCTGTTGGGCTTTGACATTTATTATCCTTCATAGGGCTGGATTTGTAGAAAGATATTGTGTAAATTTTGTTTTGCCATGGAATATCTCAGTTTCTCCCTTAATGTTAATTGACAGTTTTGCTGGATATAGTAGCCTAGGCTGGCATTTATGCTCTCTTGGGGTCTGTATGACATCTGTCCAGGATATTCTGACTTTCATTGTCTCTGGTGAGAAGTCTGGTGTAATTCTGATAGGTCTGCCTTTATATGTCACTTGGCATTTTCCACTTACTGCTTTTAATATTCTTTCTTTGTTTTGTGCATTTGGTCTTTTGACTATTATGTGACAGGAGAAGTTTCTTTTCTGGTTCAATCTACTTGGAGTTCTGTTGGTTTCTTGTTTGTTTTTGGCCATCTCTTTCTTTAGGTTTGGGAAGTTTTCTTCTATAATTTTGTTGAAGATATACACTGGCCATTTAAGTTGTTAATCTTCACTCTCTTATATACCTTTTTTCCTTAGGTTTGATCTTCTCATTGTGCCCTTGATTTCCTGTATGTTTTTGGGTAGGAGCTTTTTGCATTTTACACTATCTTTGAAGTTTGTGTCAATGTTTTCTATGGTATCTTCTACCCCTGAGATTGTCTCTTCTATCTCTTGTATTCTGTTGGTGATTCTAACATCTATGATTACTGATCTCTTCCCTAGGTTTTCTATCTCCAGGGTTGTCTCCCTTTATGCTTTCTTTTTGTTTCTATTTACATTTTTAACTCCTGGATGGTTTTGTTTATTTTCTTCTCCTGTTTGTTTGTTTTTTCCAGTAGTTCTTTAAGGGGGTTTTGTGTTTCCTCTTCAAGGGCTTCCAGTTGTTTACTTGTATTGTCCTGTATTTCCTTAAGGTAGTTATTTATGACCTTCTTAAAACCCTCCATCATCATGAAAAAATGTAACTTTAAATCTAGATCTTGCTTTTCTCATGTGTTTGGATATCCAGTGTTTGTTTTGATGGGAGAATTGGGCTCTGATGTTGCCAAGTAGTCTTGGTTTCTGTTGCTTGGGTTCCTAAGCTTGCCTCTCAACATCAGATTGTCTCTGGTGTTAGCTTGTCTTGCTGTTTCTTATGGTGCCTTGACCCTCCTGTGGGCCTGTGTTTTAGCACTCCTGCAGACCTGTTTTCCTGTTTTTGTTCAGCCAATTATGGGACTAGATCATTCTGCTATCAGGCATGTTGTTGCTCCAGGCAGCTGGCTTTCAGCTCCCTGTGAGGGCAGCAACCTGAAGGGTTTTGCCCTTACTCAACCTTAATATTCTTAACATAGATTTTACCCACCTAATATAAGTGCTCAAATTTGACAATGCAATTAGGATTCACTATATTTTTATGTTTGCTATGTAAATATAATTGTCATCACTTCTCCTTCTTCCCACACCTTTAAGCAACAGTGTCTACCCCCTTTTGTATTCACATCTCATACATTCTGTTACCCTTCCTATTTGACTTCTTTTTAAGCACCCTTCATTTTCAATCTATAGGACCATTTTTAGACCCTTGCTTCTACCAAAATTCATTCCCACTTAATTATACACATTGAATGCTTTGGAGCTAACATCTGAGTTTAAGAGACAATATACAGGGGTTGGGGATTTAGCTCAGAGGCTAGGCAAGCGCAAGGCCCTGGGTTCGGTCCCCAGCTCCGAAAAAAAGAAAAAAAAGAGAGAGAATATACAGCATTAGACATTTTTACTATTGTTTCTTTCAGTTCAACTGATTTTCAGGTAATATTTCTGATTTTATACCTTTTTGTCAATTAAAGCTTAAGTGAGGAAAGTGATAATGCAGAAAACAAAGGTTAGAAGTTGAGTTAAACAAAATTAATGATATATGAGACAGCCTTAAGGAAACTCACTAGTTTATAAAACTAATGAAAAATAAAATTTATAAAAGAAATAAACTGGAACAATGTTATTATAAGAAGACAAATACCACTAAATGAAAAATCTCAGTGTCAGCAAAATATACTTCCCTTTGAGTTTTTAATCATTAAGGGTCCCCAAAAAAACCCAGAGTAACACAGATAATAGACATTTTTCTTAATTTACCACTGTAACTAGAAGGTGAGACCTGGCTGCTGTAGTTACTTTGGATGCAAGATACAGAGAAGTAAATCTCAACTGAGCAGCAAACTCTTTTCCTGCTGGATAGTTTATCTAGGTGCTGTGTAACAAAATATATGAATGATCTTCCCAAGGACTAGATCTTTCTTGCTGCAGTACTGGCTTCAAAGACAAGATGTACCACTGGTGTAATGACAATTGTAGATGCAACCAATAGCTTTATTACTGACTAGGTCTTATAAACAGGAGAGTTCTAATGCCTGAAACTTTAAATATGGTAAAAAAATTGACTACAGATATCATAGGCCTTATTGAAGAACTTACTGATATTTTGTTAAATGGTTATCCTGACAAACAGCCTTTCAATATTTTGTAGAAATGTATACATTTGTGTGGCTCTCAAATTAGGACAGACAAACTTCTTGCACAGTGGATAGTAATTAATGAATACATTTATATATGAAATGTCATATATAAGTAACTGTGAATGACTGATAAATATCATCTCTCCAAAATACACTGTACATTGACCTTCATGGAAGAGTAATCAGAAAGAATGTTATTACATGCCAGATAGGAAAGAGAGCCATGAAATGAAGATGTTTAGATATGAAATAGTTCCTGAATTTATCTGCTTACATCAACTATGGTTACCATCACAAGATAAACCCAGTCAAAATTCCATCATGCATAGAGAAGACCACTCTTAGCAGATACACTAGATTTACTTTACTGCTGCTGAGGAAAGAAGATTCGCTGCATATTCCACAGAGTTTCTGAAACTAGGGTAAAGAGTACAAAGTAAAGCCTGCAGTAGACCTTGAGATACAGTGTGAATGTAATGGTTGTGATGTCCAGGATGTCCAAATAGTCATCTCAGGATCCAAAAGATAGAAATAGATGATAAATGGTCCATGCTCAATAGCTAGGTCACAAAAGTCTCCTCTCTTATGAACATTTATACTTCAAAGACCTTGAAGATCTATGCATATTCTTACACCTTATCCTTTCCTTACGTCATATTGAATACAGGGTTAAATAAACATCTGGGGGAAAAGTTCTTGGAAAGGCACAAGAAAGGAATTTCAAATTCCCATACCTTTTTGTATCTGTGCTGTTACCACTGATCTTGGGTTAGTGCTTAGTTTAAAAGGCTTATCATGATTCCTTCCTTGCAATATAATATGCTTTCTCCCACTATTCCACCCAGTATCAGGCTATGAGTCTCTGCATATGCTCTCATCAGTTGCTGGATGATGTCTTTCTCTGATCTGGCTAAATATATAAATGTGTTTAGATGTGTGTGTGTGTGTGTGTGTGTGTGTGTGTGTGTGAGAGAGAGAGAGTGTGTGTGTGTGTGTGTGTGTGTGTGAGAGAGAGAGAGAGAGAGAGAGACAGAGAGACAGAGAGAAAAACAAAGAGAGAAAGAGAGAAACAGAGAGACAGAGACAGAGAGAAACACAAAGAAAGAGAGAGAGAGAGAGAGAGAGAGAGAGAGAGAGAGAGAGAGAGAGAGAGAGAGAGAGAGAGAGATTTCATGGCCTAAGGTCGGTGGGCTCTGAGAGACAAAGTCCCAAAAGTCTTCATTATGCATTTGCTGTCACTATCACATAGCCTAAGGATTCCTGGTTATTAGTCCATGTGATTGAGCAAATTTCCTGAAGATCAATATAAAGTCTCATAAATTAATGCTGTGTAGATAAATAAATTATTTCATAGAATTCCTGGTTTGATTCACATAATTTTATGATAAAATTTAAGAAGTGGTTTTAGTTGCTTGGTGAGAAATTTTTAATAAATTTAGAAACAAAAAGAGAATGTGTCCCCTCCTTATAAATAGTAAGTAAAACCACATAATACAAAATACAATGAATTTTCATAATTACACTTAAAAAGAGACATAGGCTTGGGACAAATTTGTGTTCAAGGGAAAACATTCAGATCCAAGAATGTAGCCACAGGTGTGTACTACGTAAAAGTAAGGCTATTTAAAATTCTTGCTTTGAATATATAATGAACTTACAGAATGAAACACAACTTTAGACTTGTTCTTGATATTCCTCTATTTTTCCTTCTTTATATAACATTTTATCTGCGATGTAATTCTTTCTTACATGGAGAAAATATTATATAAAATTTATAAAAGGCTGAAATCAATAAAGAAAAGTGATGTTGCCATTTCTGCTTCATCTGGTTTGTGTGTTGTTTGTACAAGTGACTTCTTTCTTCCCTGTCTTTTCTCTTGTTCACAAAGAGTTAATGAGCTCCAAACCATTCACCAAGCCAATTAGAGGTCTGTGAGTCAGGGAGGAGAAAAAGTAGCACTTACTTATAGCACAAATAATAAGGGAGTTCCAGAATAAGGAATCAGTGCTTATTTAAGCACAAAAATAAGAAAACAAGGCATACTAAAGAACAAATAATGATAAGAGTGTTACAGAGTAAGAAAACAGTTTATTTTTAAATACAAAGAGTTATAGTTCAAACACTTATTACAGTACAGAACACTAACAAACCATTAAGTTTCCATCACTTAATAAAACACAGAAAGTATTAAAGTAAAACTACAGTGCTTACTAAAGCATAGAGTGTTAAAGAAAAAGAAAAAAGAAAGAAACCAGTGCTTAATAAAGTAAGACCATAAGGCCAGGGGTCAGTCAGTGTCCACCCTCCACTTAATGTATGTTCCACCCCATCTTCCTCTAAAGGGAGTGTAGACCCTAGTCATACATATATGAAAACTCACTCCACATTTCTAGGAATTTACAAAGGTAAAAGAAATGGAGACCGGAAAATTATGTAATTTGGAGAATATTATGTAATAATATTATTCCTGGGAAGAATAAATATCTGTTCACATCATGCAGGGAACATTGACAGACCAAACTAAAAATATCATCAAAAACTCACAAGTGAACAAGTGAGGTTTTATTAGGGTTATTTATTATTTTTTAAGAGCCTAAATGTCTGTAAGACAACTGAATCAATCACAAAAGCCAGCTCACAAAATTTATAAAAAATAGGAGACTGAAAAACCTGTAGTCAGATCAAAAGAAAGACGGTGCACCTGCCAGGTAGTTTACTTATGAAGAAAAGATAAACATAGGTTGCTTAGCTCAGGCTCTGAAAACTTCTTGGAAGACTGGGAAAGTTGTAAGACTCAGAAGTCTAGAACATTTACAAATAGATATTATCTTCTAGACAAGACAGGACTACTATACGCCTAAAATCTCAAAAAATGTGGTCATTTGACCTACAATATACAATGACTGTACCAGTTGACATGTCAGTTTCATATGAGTAAACATCCAAAAGAAAAAAAGCTCTCCTAGATGCAGATCTACAGGCAACAAATGGCTTCTGAAGGAAGGAGACAGTTTTTGTCAAGAGACAAGCTACCTGAACTGAGTATAAACAAGAAGGGGAAGAAAGTGTGCCTCAGCTGGTTTTCAAGCATGCACACACACTTTTCTCTTATGTATGTGAATAAACAAGTATGAATCATGTTCTTACAATATGTATTGTCTCACAAACACATTCACACACACATCAGTATATATTGGATATTTATAATTGGTATGTATGTAGCTATAACACAAATAGTCATAGGAGTACAGATATGAATCCCAGAGGAGTGTCAGGGGATATGGGAAAAGTTGGTGGATAGAGATGAGAAGAAATAATGCAAATAAACTCTATTTATTTATTTTTTAAACTTTAAAAACATATATAAATGCATCTTTCAATCTTCAAATACTTATATTTTCACATCCAAACACCTCATAAATTTAGAGACCACAAATTAGTATCACATTTTAGTTTATCAAAACAGTCAACAAAAACAAGCAAGAAAATAAGAAAATGTTTCTACTAAATAAGAATTTGGTTTTTTATATTCCATTTTGGAACAAAAAATATTTATTTTAAAAATGTCACAACATATTAGAGCCTTGAGGGAAAATCCAAATGGAGTGCAGAGAATAATTAATTTTACAGCATCACTTGAACAGTGAGGAGGTGGTAGATGGTATGGGATTTTTGTTTCCTGCTTCAATGGAGTAGTAGAAATTTACCTGAAAAAGAGAAGACAAAACTCATTGAAATAGATATTATCAGGAATACCATCAACATTAAGGCCGAAATGTGATTCTGGTTAGTACTACACAAAAGGGCTCTCTACTCACATAACAAGGTGATGTTCCACTAAGGACAGTAGGTGTCATTTTCTGTAGGTATTATTACTGCTTAGAGAAAGCACATGCAGCCTTGAAAGTATGAGATATCATTATATAAACATATCCCCAAGAATATTTTTATTTATAAAAGTAAGATTTTGGCCAGTGTTGACAATCATAAAAGTTATGGCCAGCACTCTTAAAAAACAATTACAGGGTAAAGTGGAAAATAACATATTAACAGATTTGTATAATCAAGGTATGGGCTAGGGACATGGCTTGATGGCAATAGTAATTTTATACATGAATCCCATGTTTAGTCCACAGGTCATACATTGCCAGAGCAGAAAGAAACTGAGTGCTTTTGAGAAAACAAGGAAAACAAGGCAAGAAACTTAGGACTTGGCGTTTCTTCACTGTTCTTGGATTACTCTTTTTCTGCCCCTTGTAGGTGCAGCAGATCAAAAAGAGTTTATTTTAGATTCTTTACAACTGGCTATGGTTATTTATTTTAGGTTCCTTTGAAGAAGTATTTGTCTGCTGCATGTGGCTTGTCTATCACATGCAGCTTACCCACCATGTGCCTCTTGGCAGCCATGTGAGGTGAGGCTTGCTCTTTTTATTGTATTCTGTACTCATGGGACTCATATTTATCCTAAGATAAATAGTAAAAGTTTTCTAATGCTCTAAATAAAGTCGGCTATTGTATGAGACTTTAATCTATTCTGTGTCATTTATTGGCTCCATTCTACCAGATCCCAAAACTTCTAGAATGGCCAACAAATGGCACTTAAACCAAAAACCTGTAGTTGGAAATGCAGAAGAGAGTAGAAGCTATCAGAAGAAGATGAGTGAGAGTAATGTACCACAACAAGTGAATAGTTTGCATTAGGTCAAGTAAGTGCATCGTTTTTTAATAGAAATAAGAGTATGGGTATTGAAATCACAAGTATTAACTGCAAGTTGATTATGATTATAATTCCTCATTTCATTAAGGAGAAACTTTAGATGAAGAAACATGGTGGAGAGTCTGAAAGACAACTGGGAAGGCATACAAACAAGAAGAAGATAACTCCATTCACATCTGAGACACATATTATTAAGCCTGTTATAAAATGTTTAAGGAATATAAAAATGATATTAATTGTTAGGAAGAGATGACTAGTTCCTCAAATGGATACAAAGTACATGATCAAATATTGAAATTGTTAATGAGGCAAAAAAGGAGTATTTTTTTCATATAGGCAAAATTGAAAGGAAAAACTGCACAAAGACTCTATAGGTGATTACACTCTGGGATTTCATAATGGAGACAGCTTTAAGTATGTATTCTCCATTGTTTGAAAATGAGTGTGAAGCATGTGGGTAAGGAATTTGTGAATAAATATAGTCTTAGTCTGTCCACTTTTTGATGAGTATTTAAGAGAGACTATGAAAATGTTAAGTTTATGATCTAGTCAAGCTAGTGATCACTAGAAGAGAATTTATTTACCATTTTTTTCATGATGTATGGTTGGTATTTAGCAAAATCAATGCACAAAACCATTTATTTAAAACTGCAGAAGATCAGAAATGAAAAGGGAGACAAAACAACAGTATCTGAGGAAATTCAAAAATTCATCAGATCCTACTACTAAAGACTATACTGAACAAAACTGGAAAATATGGATGAAACGGACAATTTTCTAGACAGATACCAAGTTCTAAAGTTAAATCAGGATTAGATTAATCATCTAAACAGTACCATAACTCCTAAAGAAATAGAAGCAGTTATTAAAAGTCTCCCAACCAAAACAAATAAACAAAAAATCAAATAAACAAACAAACAGCCCAGGATTAGATGGGCTTACTGCAGAATTCTATCAGACCTTCACAGAATGCCAATACTATTCAAACTGTTCCACAAAATAGAAACAGAAGTAGCACTACCCAATTCCTTCTATGAAGCCACATTTATACTTATACCTAAACCACAAAAAGACCCAACAAAGAAAGAAACCTTCAGACCAATTTCCCTTATGAATATCAACTCAAAAATAATCAATAAAACTCTCACAAACCACATCCAAGAACAGATCAAAATGATCACCCATTATGATCAAGTGGGCCACATCCCAGGGTTGCAGGAATAGTTCAATATACAGAAATCCATCAACCTAATCCAGTATATAAACAAACCCAAAGGGAAAAAAAAGCACATGATCATTTCATTAGATGCTGAGAAAACATTTGAAAAAAATTCAACACCCCTTCATAATAATAGTCCTGAAAAGATCAGGTATTCAACGACCATTTTAAATATAGTAAAATCAATATACCAAAAACCATTAACCAACATCAAACTAAATGGAGAGAAACTTGGAGCAATCCCACGAAAAACATGGACTACTGCCCACACTCTGTCCATGTATTCAATATAGTACTCAAAGTCCTAGCCAGAGGAATTAGACAACAAAAGGAGGTCAAAGGGATACAAATTGGAAAGGAAGAAGTCATCACTGTGATCACTGTGTGTAGATGATGTGAGATATATAGATATATATATATATATATATATCCCCAAAAGTACCACCAGAGAAGTACTAAGCCTGATAAACAACTTCAGCAAAGTGGCTTGATTTAAACTCAAACAAATCAGTAGCTATCCTCTACTTAAGGAATAAACAGGCTGAGAAAGAAATTAGAGAAATGGCACCCTTCACAATAGTAACAAATAACACAAATTCCTGTGTGTGACTATCCAAGCAAGTAAATGACCAGTATGACAAGAATTAAAGATTCTGAAGAAAGAATTGAAGATGGAAAGATCTCCCTTGCACATGGATTGGTAGGATTAATAAAGTAAAGATGGTCACTTGCCAAAAGCAATCTACAGAATAAATACAATCCCCATCAAAATTCCAATTCTATTCTTCTTAGTTAGAAAGAGAAATTTTCAAATTTATTTGGAATATCAAAAAAATACCTGGATTGCCAAAACTATCCTCAACAGTAAAAGAACTACCGGATAAACAGTTCTCTGCACCCAAATCCCGTTGGAGGGAGAGCTAAACCTTCAGAGAGGCGGGACCACAGGTAAGACCAACCTTTCTGCTGCAAGTGACCTACCTGGTGAACTCAAGACACAGGCCCACAGGAACACCTGGAGACCTGTAGAGAGGAAAAACTACACGCACGAAAGCAGAACACTCTGTCCCCATAACTGACTGAAAGAGGAAAACAGGTCTACAGCACTCCTGACACACAGGCTTATAGGACAGTCTAGCCACTGACAGAAATAGCAGAACAAAGCAACACTAGAGATAATCTGATTATGGAGAGAGGTGCCAACAGGAACCTTGAAGCAACAGAAACTAAGACTACACGGCACCATTTATTTCCAATTCTCCCATCATGCTTGACATATCGATGTTTTTTTGCAACTTTTTCACCGGAAAGGACCCGTAAAGACAATGATTATCATCACATAGTCACAACGTGCGGAGGCCATCAACCACGTCAACAATCACCATGATGCAGGTACGTACACTGATCTGCACCAACTTAACGTAAAAACAACTTCTCAGACAACAATAAAATCAGCGACACCGAACAATAAAACCCCTGTCAACGAAGAACAGAACCCGCAGAACAACAACCTGCAACATCCGCTTCCCAACCAAATGATTGAACAAACTAACATCGCTCTAAGCAAAAAAAAGCGGTCCGGAATTCCTCAGCCTGGGTCATTGTACAAGCTCGCCGTCGGAGACCAACGTCAGAAAGAGAGCATATTACATCACCTCAGTGATGAAGAATGTGAACGACGCAGTTCTTCCTCCGGAACAGGACGATATTACTTAAATTACTTGACCATGAGGCACGGCAATAGAGTTGCAGTTTACCACTTCTGACAGTGACAGACTGCGTGCTGGCTCTGTCACAGACTAGACAGCTTGAATGATTAGCAGTTATGGTGATCAGTCAACCACCAGGGAATAACTCATATCATTAGTCGTGCTCAACGCCGCTCTCAATTGTTTGAATGCTTCAGAGACACCTTTATGTTCTATACATGCAATACAACATCAGGTAACTTGGCAGAAATGCCATTAAGCATATTTTTTGATATCGAATCAGATCTTACTGAGGGATCATCAGCAGATTGTCTTTTATCTATTTTGTCGTGCCCATGCGCTTGCTCTTCATTCATACAGGCCATTACTTCAAATCTTTTCCTAAAGGAAGATTTATATCGTTATTCTTACACATCCATTTGCCATTCTCCAGAATGCCAAAAGCAGGACCGCACTGTTGCGCAAACCAATACTATTATGAAAACATTCCTAATATTTGCGATATAAATCATCAATAAAAATAATAAGGAGTAGTCGTATTCAGATCGAAAATGATAAAACGATAATGCAAACTACGCGCCCGTACTTATGAAGGAAGGTTTCTACCAATGTGGCCCAGGTTGCCATTTGGTAAAGAACATTCGATCAAGGCGAAGATTAGACCGTAATTGGCTTTTATTCTGGAATTCAAATGTCACAACGTCTGCCATTATATTTACCATCTAGCTAGCCAGATACACTCACATCGTGTTAGAAAACGATAACACTCGTGTTAATAAAAGGACTAGTGTTATTAAAATGTTAAATTTTCAAGAAACACGCATCTTATAGAAAACGTCCTATGATAGGTTGAAAATCAAGAGAAATCACATTTCATAATACAGGAAAATCTTTACAAAGGTGAGTTTCTCCGATGGGTTAGCAAACATCCATGGAACATATGATATTACTATACTTTTAAGATAATTCATTACTATTTACTGAGATATCTAGGAATACTACATAAATCTTTCCGTCAAGCAGCAACTTCATATAACGTCCGGTTTCTTTCCGTGTCACACCGGCGTTGGCATAATGCAATACGTATAAGCAACCTCAAAATTGCTCACCTATTCTGACACCCTGCAGAGAAGTTCCCTGTCAGGCTTTGTGGACATAGTTAATCCGGGGAATACAATGATGATTCATCGTAACTGACATAATATTAATAAATATTAACAAATATGAAATTTCGCAACTCATTGTTTAGGGTTTGTTTAATTTTCATACATACGATTCTGCGAATCTCAAAAAAGTTATCGGGAATAACACTATGAAAATAAGTACTACATTGGTGCTGGCCCTGTTTATTACAGGTGATGTGCCTAACAGACAAGCTTAATGTTCAAAACAAACCGGCAAAGTAGTAGCACCAAAGGAAACCAATACCCATCATTTCTTCGTTTCTGAAATTGGGCAGAAGAAAATTGTCGATGCAGCCAAAATTCCAGGCGGCGCAGAAAACGTTAGCAAAATAGAAACCCGCAAACATTCGTAAATGGATGCTCGGTTTATTACTTTAGGCATTTATACCCGCTGGAAGCGCGTGTGGCTGTTTTTTCACACTGGTAGCGCCCATCGATAAGGGCAACTCCCCATCTGCACCGCCCAACAGGTTATACTTGGGTTCCTTGTTTTTTTGTATAGTGATCAGCCTTCGAGGGGTGAAATAATCCTGTCTAGGCCCGCGTCGGGGAGGCTGGCATCCACGCCGAGCGCGCGGTAGGTCAATGCACTGATCGACAGACGCTTTGACGCAAACCGACGATTTAATTGCAACATCACGTAGAGCATCATTTTCGTATTTTAGCATCAGCTAACTCTTCGTGTTTTTGCATCGAGCGGCAGCAACACGCTGACGCATCTGCATGTCGCACTGCCGCGTTCGCCAACAGTTTCCAGTTTTCGCGCTTTTGGCCGTGTAGGTAATGGCGTTATCACGGTAATGATTAACAGCCCATGATGCGACAGGCATGATGATGCAGATAACCAGAGCGAGATAATCGCGTGACTTCTGCTCATACATCAATCTTCTGACCGTTCCGCCTGCTTCTTTGAATTTTGCAATCAGCTGTCAGCCTTTATACGTCGAACTGACCATAACCAGCGCCCGGCAGTGAAGCCCAGATATTGCCGCAACGGTCGATTGCCCGACGGATATCACCACGATCAATCATAGTAAAGCGCTTATTGCCCTTCCAATTCCGCCGGGTAATGCCACAGCGTCCTGGATTTTCGGAGAAGTCTTTCAGGCCAAGCTTGCGTAGCATCCCACCAACGGGAAAAGGCAAAGCCGGCAGCGTCCGGCGCCTGTTGATTTGAGTTTTGGGTTTAGCGTGATGTTTGCGAGGGTGATCGAGTAACTGCGTCAATAGTTTCCGCTTGCCAATGACGTCATAACCAGGATTTCGGTTTTCTGACGTCCGTTATCGTCCTCCGACCACGCCAGTATATCGAGGAACGCCTCCATTGATTATTGATTTCCTACCATCTTCACCCGGCTTTTTAAAGTGCGTTTAAGGTTTGATAAGCGAACTAACTGAGCTGCAGTACCGATGGGGAGCCGATAAACACGCCGTTATATAAGATTGCTACTTAGTCCGGCGAAGTCGAGAAGGTCACGAATGAATTAGGCGATAATGGCGCACACGTTGCGTCGATTATCATTTTCTCAAACGCACCGCCATTATATCTGCTTATGAAGGTACGCTATCAAAACGCAAGGATTGCCCCGATGCTCGTCTTCAAGGTGAGAATATACAATAGTCAGCAGCTTTTTCAGATTTTCAGTTCTATAATTCCAATAAGGGATTTGCTCTATTTAGATTAGGAATAAGGTTGATTACTGATAGAACAAACTAGGCTATTGTGTTTAGTAATCGATTTGTTCAGACTGATATGTACGCTGGGTATCGGTAGGAGGTAAGCAGAAAAAAAATCTGCAAAAAAAACGAAAAAAAAAAGGATTAAATGTATCATACAATCTGATGGCAGCAA